>NC_084631.1:22858137-23178137 GCF_033978795.1 Nerophis ophidion | reverse complement strand
ACCACAATGACATCCTCGGTAGAGCCCACATAAGGGCAAGGAAAACTCACACCCAGTGGGACATCGGTGACAATGATGACTATGAGAAACCTTGGAGAGGACTGCATATGTGGGCAACACCCCACCACCACCTCTAGGGGACCGAAAGCAATGGATGTCGAGCGGGTCTAACATGATACTGTGAAAGTTTAATCCATAGTGGATCCAACACAGCCGCGAGAGTCCAGTCCAAAGTGGATCCAACACTGTAGCGAGATTCTTTGTCCATAGTGGAGCCAACAGGAAACCATCCCAAGCGGAGGCGGATCAGCAGCGCAGAGATGTCCCCAGCCGATAATAAGAACATATTTTTGGGATCCTTCAGCCTTTCTAAAAAGGTTCGATGATGTCACTGATTTGAACACTTGATGAAACACATTATTGATGAAACAAAGACTTAAACATGTATATATTGTGCTTCAGGGTTGTATCACATTGAGAAGAGCTGAACACCAGCTCGGATGATCGACCGACCAGGAAAAGAATAGAGTAGCTCCAAAAAAGGGGGGCCAGTGGGGGATGTGGGATATTGTTTTATGACCGGAAGAGGGGTGGGTTTATGAACCCCACAAAGTGGGATTGGCTTCCACGTACCTCTAAAACATGGGTGTGAAACTCTGGCCCGCGGGCCAAATTTGGCCCGCCGAGTAATTTAATTTGGCCCTTGAGGCATTATAAATTTAGCATTAGAGCTGGCCCGCCGGTGTTATACAGCGTCGGTGCCGCTGTAACACCGCATTCACCACTAATACTCATACTTGCCAACCCTCCTAATTTTCCCCGGTAGACTCCCGAAGTTCAGTGCCCCTCCCGAAAACTTCCCGGGGGAACCATTCTCCCGAATTTCTACCGATTTCCACCTGGACAACTATATTGGGGGCGTGCATTTAAAGCACTGCCTTTAGCGTTCTCTACAACCTGTCGTCACGTCCGCTTTTCCTCCATACTAACAGCTTGTCACATAATATTTGTGGCTTTTACACACATATACACACACACGCACACACACACACACACACACACGCACAGGTGAATGCAATGCAAAATTGGTTTACAGCCATACAGGTCACACTGAGGGCTGCCGTATGAACAACTTTAGCATTGTTACAAATATGCGCCACACTGTGAACCCACACCAAACAAGAATGACAAACACATTTCGGGTGAACATCCGCACCGTAACACAACAGAACAAATACCCAGAACCCCTTGCAGCACTAACTCTTCCGGGAAACTTCCAGCAAACCGACCAATAATTAACGTTTTATTCATGCATTTTCTCTTGCTACTTCAAGGCTTAAATGTTTGGTTCATTCATTATTGTTATTTTATTTTCAGATGTATTATCAGCCTGTGGAAAAAATGTTTACATTTACCTCAGAAGATTGCAAATAGAAAAAAAAGCCCAACAGTTTTGTTTAAATTTTATTTGATATGCCATTAATATTTTTTTAATTATTATTATTATTTGAAACTGGATTTTGCATGTCACTAAAGTTATATAAGCCTTGCTTGTTCAATATTTAATGCAAAACTTGTTTGGGTCCCTTTTTAAAAGGTTTATTTGTTCAACCTTGGCCCGCGGCTTTGTTCCGTTTTAAATTTTGGCCTACTCTGTATTTGAGTTTGACACCCCTGCACCACAGCAGGGGATGTACTACCTGGGGCTGCCGACCGAGATGCTGGTGCAGTTCTATTCAGCCATCATCAAGTCCATCCTCACCTCCTCCATCACCGTGTGGTTCCCCGGCGCCACAGTCCCGGACAGGCATCAACTGCAGCCGTCGTACGTGCTGCTGAGATGGTTACTGGCTGCAAATCCCTTTCAGGACCTGTTCTCCTCCAGGACCAGGAGGCGTGTGGGTCCAACCTGACTCTTCTCACCCTGGTCACAAACTAGTCTCCCCTCTACTCTCAGGCAGGACATTATGGTCCATCCAAACCCACACCTCCCACCACCTGAACAGTTTTTTCCCCTTGGCCATCAGGCACATGAACAAGAAACAAGATCTGATAGCTCAGTTACAGTTCAGGTATTCTATCCTGTGTTATATGTGTTTTATTTGGGCAGCACAGTGGTACAGGGGTTGGTGCATGTGCCTCACAATACAAAGATCCTGAGTAGTCCTGTGTTCAATCCCGGGCTCGGGATCTTTCTGTGTGGAGTTTGCATGTTCTCCCCGTGACTGCGTGGGTTCCCTCCGGGTACTCCGGCTTCCTCCCACTTCCAAAGACGTGCACCTGGGGATAGGTTGATTGGCAACATTATCAGTCAATCAATGTTTATTTAAATAGCCCTCAATCACAAGTGTCTCAAAGGGCTGCACAAGCCACAACGACATCCTCGGTTCCGAGCCCACATAAGGGCAAGGAAAAACTCAGTGGGATGTCAATGTAAATAACTATGAGAAACCTTGGAGAGGAGCACAAATGTGGGTGACCTCCCAACCCCAACCCCCCTCTAGGGGAGACCTGATGCCATGGACGTCGAGTAGGTCTAACATAATATTGTGAAAGTCCAGTCCATATTGGATATGACATAATAGTAGAGTCCAGTCCATAGTGGATCTAACATAATAGTGAGAGTCCAGTCCATAGTGGGGCCAACACTAAATCGGCCCTAGTGTGTGAATGTGAGTGTGAATGTTGTCCGTCTATCTGTGTTGGCCCTGTGATGAGGTGGCGACTTTTCCAGGATGTACTCCGCCTTCCGCCCGAATGCAGCTGAGATAGGTCCCAGCACCCCTCGCGACCCCAAAAGGGGACAAGCGGTAGGAAATGGATGGATGTGTTTTATGTTGCACGATTGCATCAAGTAAAATTCCTGGTTTGTGGACCCATTCTCAAACATCCATCCATCCACTTTCTACCGCTTGTCCCTTTTGGGGTCACGGGGTGTGCTGGAGCCTATCTCAGCGGCATTTGGGCGGAAGGCGGCGTACACCCTGGACAAGTTGCCACCTCGGTAATAAAAACTATTCTGATTCTGATTCTTAATACCCCAGGAAGTAGGCGTGGCCTAAACCTGGAAACAGGAAGTATACCTCATATCTATCATTTTAATTTTGGAGTTTTTAGTAATAAACCCACCCTCTTGGTTGTAGTCCATATGTCATAATGGTTTATGATTCCTACAGGATGAAAAAAGTATTACATCCAGTAGTTTTTTTAAGCTGTCCGCCATTTTGGTTGTAGTCTGTAGGTCATAAGTATTTATGACCTATAACCAGAAGTATGCTGTTATATCCGGCAGCCACTGTGCAGTTTTTGGCGTGTAGGGAGCCATCTTGGTTGGAGTCTGTAGAGGTCGCCCTCTAGTGGGTTCTTCAGACCACCACACACTGCCAGGAGAGCCAGGAATTCAGGGTATAACACTGTTTTATTTTCGGTCAGCAGCACCTCCAACTCCAACTGCTCGTCTCATTCCGGCTTCTGTTAAAAAAGGTGACAGGTGATTAGATAACAAGGCCCACCTGGGCCATCTACACACCTGTCGCTGTCTTCGAGGCCGGCCCTGGCACACCCCATTCCGCGGCAGGCCCGCAGGCCACGCCCTCCTCCACAGAGTCCTAGTTTGCTCAAGTTTTGTCTTTAAAGGCCTACTGAAATGAGATTTTCTTATTTAAACGGGGATAGCAGGTCAATTCTATGTGTCATACTTGATCATTTCACGATATTGCCATATTTTTGCTGAAAGGATTTAGTAGAGAACATCGACGATAGAGTTCGCAACTTTTGGTCGCTAATAAAAAAAAGCCTTGACTGTACCGGAAGTAGCAGACGATGGATGTGCGCGTGACGTCACGGGTTATGGAGCTCCTCACATCCTCACATTGTTTACAATAATGGCCACCAGCAGCGAGAGCGATTCGGACCGAGAAAGCGAGGATGACAGATTCGTGGATGAGGATAGTGAGCGTGAAGGACTAGAAAAAAAAAAAACTAGGCATGCTAGTGGGAGATGTTTTTAGACACATTTACTAGGATATGTCTGGAAAATCCCTTATCTGCTTATTGTGTTACTAGTGTTGTAGTGAGATTATACTGTCGTACCTGAAAGTCGGAGGGGTGAGGCCACGGGTGTGGTGACCGCCAGTGTCTCTGAGGGAAGCCAGGTTTCTCGACGAGGCGAAGCGAAAGCAGCCGGTCATGCAGGGCTGAGTTTTTTTTCCCCCTCCTATACGGTGGAAGCATCCCACGTTCGGGGGCGGCCGGTCGGAGGAGGCAAGACGGTCCGCAGCTTCCTCTTTGACAGGTGCACAAGGAACGGCGCAAGCTCCGCTCATGTCTACGGTAAGAGCCGACTTATTGCCACAATTTTCTCATTATGACCATGTTTGCTTGACCGCTCTGTTCCATAGTAAAGCTTCACCTTCGGGAATGTAAACAAGGAAACACCAGCTGTGTTTGTATTGCTAAAAGCAGCCACAATACACCGCTTCCCACCTACATCTTTCTTCTTTGACGTCTCCATTATTAATTGAACAAATTGCAAAAGATTCAGCAACACAGATGTCCAGAATACTGTGTAATTATGCGATTAAAGCAGACGACTTATAGCAGGAATCGGGCTGGGAAAAAATGTCCGCTACAATCCGTGACGTCATGCGCACGCGTTATCATACGCGTCATCATACCGCGACGTTTTCAACAGGATACTTCGCGCAAAATTTAAAATTGCAATTGAGTAAACTAAAAAGGCCGTATCGGCATGTGTTGCAATGTTAATATTTCATCATTGATATATTTTGATATATATATCATTGATATCATTATTGTCACCGATGTCCCACTGGGTGTGAGTTTTCCTTGCCCGAGGATGTCGTAGTGGTTTGTGCAGCCCTTTGAGACACTAGTGATTTAGGGCTATATAAGTAAACATTGATTGATTGATTGATATAAACTATCAGACTGCGTGGTCGGTAGTAGTGGGTTTCAGTAGGCCTTTAACGGATTGATATTTGGGGTTAAGGGGTTAATGTTTCCTACGGGGAAGTGTTGGTTATTTTCCCATAATGGCACTCTTAACTTTCACATGGCCACATTAGACATACTGCCAAAGCAGACTCATGGTGACCAAATTTCTGCCGAAGTAGAAAGCCAGCTGCCCGTCGGCTGGAGTGCAATGCTGTAGGAGACCATCCCAATATATGATAAATCACTATTCATGTATAATAATTTCATGTATGTATAAATGATAAATGGGTTGTACTTGTATAGCGCTTTTCTACCTCCAAGGTACTCAAAGCGCTTTGACACTACTTCCACATTTACCCATTCACACACACATTCACACACTGATGGAGGGAGTTGCCATGCAAGGCGCTAACCAGCACCCATCAGGAGCAAGGGTGAAGTGTCTTGCTCAGGACACAGCGGACATGACGAGGTTTGTACTAGGTGGGGATTGAACCAGGGACCCTCACACAGCCACTCTTCCACTGCGCCACACCGTCCCTTATATAGGCAATATACACTATATTGCCAAAAGTCTTTGGCCACCCATCCAAATGATCAGAATCAGGTGTCCTAATCAATTGGCCCGGCCACAGGTGTATAAAATCCAGCATCCACACCAGACTCTGTCATCCATGTCTTTATGGACCCTACTGGTTCGCAGTCATGCTGGAAGAGGAAAGGGTCGGCTCCAAACTGTTCCCACAAGAATCAGAATCAGAATCAGCTTTAGTGTCATTACGCAGGGTAACGAGATTGAGGCCATTCCATACAGTGCGATGTGTGCATGCAAGAAAACAATGTGTAAATAACATAAAAATATAAAAAATATAGAAGTATAAAGAAAGGTGTGGAAGAGAACAGTGTACACAAGGTTGGGTGCATGGAATTGTCCAAAATGTTTTAGTAACCTGGAGCATTCAAAGCTATTTCCACTAGAAATAAAGGGCCGGGCCCAACTCCTGGAAAAAAAAAAAAAACACTCCATAATTCCTCCTCCACCAAATTTCACCCTTTTTTTTTTCTTTTTTTTTTTTCTTTGTCATGAAAAAGGGACGTTTTTGTCATAAAAAAGGGAGGTTTTTGTGGTTGGTGCACTAATTGTAAGTGTGTATTGTGTTTTTTATTTTGATTTAATAAAAAAAAAAATGTTTTTATTTATTTTTTTTTTTATTTAATTTTATTTTTTTTAAATAAAAATGAATAAAAAATTATTCTGCGGCCCGGTGGTTGGGGACCACTGCTTTAAATCACTGCATCCCACGCTTTGCATTGGACTTGGTGCTATATGGCTTAGATGCAGCTGCTGCGCCATGGAAACCCATTCCATGAAGCGCTCTGTGAACTGTACGTGGGCTAATTGGAAGGTCACATGAAGTTTGGAGCTCTGCAGCAACTGACCGTGCAAAAAGTCTTTGCACTATGCCGACCCCTCTCTGTCAGTTTGCGTGGCCTAAATAACTTAAATTCAATCAACCAAGCCACCAAATTTCCTCCAACAGCCATGAAAGATTTATATTGTAGTTCTTTTCCACAAGTAAGAAACATTCCGAGCGAAAGGGTCTTGATTGTCTGGTGAAGAGTATAGCGTTCTGCTGGATCCTCCCAGGGAGCTGTGGTGCTTGCTTGGCTGACAGTCTGGCTCAGCACCTGCTCTCGCTCGCACTGGGATGGGGGGAAAGCTGCTATGATAGTAAACGGGGGAGGGGTGGAGGAGGGCAAAGGGTGGCCTTTTGTGCCGCGATGGGGGAAGGAGTGCATGAATGTATACGGATAGCTGGCTGTAAGCTGACAGCTGATGCACGGCTTCTGAAAATACTCTTCCGAGACAAAAGTATCAAAACCGTCTTAGCTATGCCAATTACAGACACACTGCTGTATGTTAGTGCAGACCCACTCTGTGTATCTCTTTGCCCAGGTGCCATAGTGCCATGGGCTGCTTGTTTCTCCTTTTGTGCTGACTGAGCCTAATCTTGCAGCTGATTTTGAGGCTACCTCATGACTAGGTCAGCCTTTTTGTCAAACTTTGTATTTCGTATTACTTGAGTTGTGCAAAACCCGAAACCAGTAAAGTTGGCACATTGTATAAATCATAAATAAAAACAGAATACAATGATTTGCAAATCCTTTTCATCCTATATTCAATTGAATAGACTGCAATTACAAGATGCTTAACATTCGAACTGGATTATTTTTTGCAAATATTAGCTCATTTGGAATATTAATGCCTGCAACATGTTTCAAAAAAGCTGGCACAAGTGCAAAAAAGGACTGAGAAGTTGAGGAATGCTGATCAAACACTTATTTGGAACATCCCACAGGTGGACAGGCTAATGGGGAACAGGGTGGGGTGCCATGATTGGGTATAAAAGCAGCTTCCATGAAATGCTCAGTCAATCACAATCAAGGATGGGACGAAGGTCACCACTTTGTGAACAAATGGGTGAGCAAATTGTCGAACAGTTTAAGAACAACATTTCTCAATGAGTTTTTGCAAGGAATTTAGAGATTTCACCATCTACGGTCCGTCATATCATCAAAAGGGCGGTCGTAGCTCGGTTGGTAAGAGCGGCCGTGCCAGCAACTTGAGGGTTCCAGGTTCGATTACCGCCTTCGCCATCCTAGTCACTGTCGTTGTGTACTTGGGCAAGACACTTCACCCACGTGCTCCCAGTGCCACCCCACACTGGTTTAAATGTAATTTAGAGATTAGGTTGGACTCACAAGAGAAAAGCACTATATAAATATAAATTCACTTCACTTCAAAAGGTTGAAAGAATCTTGGGAAATCCTGCACGTGAGCGTTGATGTTGCGGACCTTCGATCCGTCAGGCGGTACTGCATCAAAAAGCGACATCAGTGTTGTGGAGAGACGGAGCCGACGAGCCCACAGCGGGATAGGACAGACAGTGGTCCTACCTGAGATGGCGGCCAGGAGGCGGAGCATGCGGCAGAGAGGAGAGGCGGCGGCTCATCTCGCTCTGGGTCTCTCTCGTCGTGTTCGTGATCTTTGTTGCCTGTTGGTTGCTCTCCTACTTCTGCCGCGATTGTTCCTCCTTCTCCCTATTATACTGCAGCAGAAGATTAGATTGGATTAGATTAGATAGTACTTTATTTATTCCTTCAGGAGAGTTCCTTCAGGAAAATTTAAATTTTCAGCACAATCCCATTCAGATCAGACAAACATTACAAGAAGACAGAACAGGATCGCTGACGGGTCTGCCGGCTTCCAGCGCCCCTTACAAAAAAGATGAGATACAGGTAAACAAGGGGAGGTAATGGGAGAAAAAAATATAAGATTAGAATAAAATAAAATAAAATTAAAAAATCGATCTAAGCTGGGCCACTGGAGAGGGGGTCCAGACTGAGGCCAAGGGAAAAAAACAACAACAACTCGTAGCCATAGACATCCCTCTCACATGTGTGTAAGAGGGAAACATCAAACATCCAAGAAGACAAAGGACATTAAAGACATTAAAGCAGCGGGTACAACCAGCCACTTCTACATACAGCTATGCAGAGATATACAGCTATACAGATGCAGAGATTGAGAGCAGGTGTGCCATTTACGCACCTGGCTTGGCTTGCTGCAGCGTCGCTCCGAGTGCGCTCCGCCTTTCCTCTCCGCCGCATGCTCCGCCTCCTGGCCGCTGTCCGTCCTATCCCGCTGTCGGCTCCGTCTCTCCACAAGTGTGTAAAGGATATCACCGCGTGGGCTCAGGCACACTTCAGAAAACCACTGTCGGTAACTACAGTTTGTCGCTACATCCGTAAGTTCAAGTTAAAACTTTACTATGCAAAGCAAAAGCTATTTCCCAAGAACACCCAGAAACGCCGATGGCGATGGGGGCCCGCATGTGAAGCAGGAAAGTCCGAACTGACTCCAGGACAAGAGGCAACAATGAGCCCGCTGGAGATGAAGATGGAAGTGTTGTGGAAAGACCCGCCGGTGACGAAAATGGCAGCGCCGTGGGAGTACTCGCTGAGGACAAAGATGGCAGCAGCGTGGAAGGATCTGCTGAAGACGAAGATGGCGACTGCGTCGTGGAAGGACCCGCTGAAGACAAGGATGGTGACTGCGTGGTGGAAGGACTCGCCGAAGACAAAGATAGCAGCGTGGTGGACGCACCCGCTGAAGAGGATGATGGCAGCTGCACCGTCGGCGTCTGCAGAGCTGGAGCAGCAGACAGCTGCACCGTCGCCATCAGCATCTGTAGAGCTAGAGTTGTTCAAAGACAGTCTTCTTCCTTTATATCGCCGCTGCATTTCAATACACTTATTTTATATCTGCCAGGTTGGTTGTTAGAAATATCACAGAATAACAGAATAGAATGATCGTATTGTAAGACTATTTTCGTTGTTTTGTTTGTTAGACCGGATGTGAAGCGTAGCGCTATTATTATTAAGCCCCCAACCGGACATGTGTGATTGGTGATTGGTATGAGAAAAGAAAATCTCCGGTAAAAGTTACTTCAATCATCAATCAATGTTTATTTATATAGCCCCAAATCACAAATGTCCTCAAAGGACTGCACAAATCACTACGACTACAACATCCTCGGAAGAACCCACAAAAGGGCAAGGAAAACTCACACCCAGTGCGCAGGGAGAATTCACATCCAGTGGGACGCAGTGACAATGCTGACTATGAGAAACCTTGGAGAGGACCTCAGATGTGGGCAACTCACCCCCCCCCCCCCCCCACTCCCCCCCAACCCCACCCCTAGGGGACCAAAAGCAATGGATGTCGAGCGGGTCTAACATGATACTGTGAAAATTCAATCCATAGTGGCTCCAACACAGCCGCGAGAGTTCAGTTCAAGCGGATCCAAGACAGCAGCGAGAGTCCCGTCCACAGGAAACCATCTCAAGCGGAGGCGGATCAGCAGCGTAGAGATGTCCCCAACCGATACAGGCGAGCGGTCCATCCTGGGTCCCGACGAGCGTCCATCCTGGGTCTCGACTCTGGACAGCCAGTACTTCATCCATGGTCATCGGACGGGACCCCCTCCACAAGGGAGGGGGGGGACATAGGAGAAAGAAAGAAGCGGCAGATCAACTGGTCTAAAAAGGAGGTCTATTTAAAGGCTAGAGTATACAGATGAGTTTTAAGGTGAGACCTAAATGCTTCTACTGAGGTAGCATCTCGAACTGTTACCGGGAGGGCATTCCAGAGTACTGGAGCCCGAACGGAAAACGCTCTATAGCCCGCAGACTTTTTTGGGCTCTAGGAATCACTAATAAGCGGAGTCTTTTGAACGCAGATTTCTTGCCGGGACATATGGTACAATACAATCGCAAGATAGGCTGGAGCTAGACCGTGTAGTATTTTATACGTAATTAGTAAAACCTTAAAGTCACATCTTAAGTGCACAGGAAGCCAGTGCAGGTGAGCCAGTACAGGCGTAATATGATCAAACTTTCTTGTTCTTGTCAAAAGTCTAGCAGCCGCATTTTGTACAACTGTACTTTAGATTTTCTCCGTCTTAACTTTCTTCCGTTCTACCATTTTTGTTTCTGCTGAGCTTTTATTCCATCTTCCTAAAACTGTTTAACAATATACATTTTATGTTATTAATGCACTCAACTGTAATCCAAACACGGACAGCAATCTGCGCCAGCAGCATTCACTCCAATGATGTCGTCTCACGGCGATTGAAGATACAATTGTCTTGTGTTATCCGGGGGTACGATTTGCCATGGTTTTGGTTCTGAGATTTCCCGAAGGTCCCTCTTTCTTGGTGCAGTTCTGCGAGCTATTTTCTAGCTTGTGATTCAACGGTAACTGGACGCAATTATACATTTCCCCAACCTGCGGAACGGGCCGAAGGTCAAAAATTGCACGTTAAAAAATGTGTGCCGTTAAAGGAATTTATAGCTTAACAGCCCTAGTGTGTTGCAATGCAAAAGTGTTTGTAATATTGTTTTGCTGTGAACGAGATTGTTCTGAGAAATTTTTTTCAGCATCCACAAAGCTTGTTTCCGTAGTTTAATTTACAAAAGTGCCTGTAGAAATTACGAGAGCTCAAATTTGGTGGGTGGCTTGTGAATGGATTATTATCAATTTATTTTCTATTTACCAGATTTGACTGCTATATTTTACCACAAAAGAAACTTTTTGTTTAAACAACAACTACCTTCCAATGTCTTTCAAAAGTTGGTACATACCGTATTTTTCGGACTATAAGTCTCAGTTTTTTTCATAGTTTGGCCGGGGGTGTGACTTATACTCAGGAGCGACTTATGTGTGAAAATATTAACGGTTCTCAACCTTTTTTCAGTGCTGTACCCCCTGTGAACATTTTTTTAATTCAAGTACCCCCTAATCAGAGCAACGCATTTTTGGTTGAAAAAAAGACACAAAGAAATAACAGTTGTAAAGTGGCTTGGCATTTTATAAGGGATGCCTTGCTGCTGCATTTTAGAGATTATAATGCATTGTGAAAGGAATGCAGCTGTTGTATTGAAGTGAAATGGAAAACTTCCTGTTGATTTTAGCTGGGGCGGTCAGTGGATGAAATATAGGTCTAACTGAGACCTACATAGTGTTTTTTGTTTCATGTTTCTACGACATTCCTACTGGAAGATAGAGACAGTTTTGTCTGTGTTTTCTTTCTAGGGGTGCTTTAGCGCAGTTTTGTGTTTTGGGGTTTGGTTTTTTAATTTGATTGCAATTTTCGCCATTCCTGATGGTGTGTGTCAAATTTGGTGAGTTTTGAAGCATGTTAAGGGGGTCAAATTACAGCTCAAAGAGGCTGTAGTATAATAATAATAAAGAATAATAATAAAACCTTAGAAATTCAATAGGGTCCTCTGTCCCAAAGGGACATCGGTCCCTAATTAAGATTTCTACACATAGAAGTAATCATCAACTTAAAGAGCCCTCTTTGGGGATTGTAATAGAGATCCATCTGGATTCATGAACTTAATTCTAAACATTTACTCACAAAAAAAGAAAACTTTAACATCAATATTTATGGAACATGTCCACAACAAATCTAGCTGTAAACACTGAATATTGCATTGTTGCATTTTTTTCACAGTTTATGAACCTACATTCATATTTTGTTGAAGTATTATTCAATAAATATTTTTCTAAAGGATTTTTTTATTGTTGCTATTCTAGAATATTTAAAAAAAAAAATTCACGTACCCCTTGCATACCTTCAAGTACCCCCCAGGGGTACGCGTACCCCCATTTGAGAACCACTGGACTAGACGTATAAGATTTCATACGATTTATCGATTATCAGTAACAGATTGTTTGGTAAACGTATAGCAATGATCTAAATGTTATAGTTATTGTCATGCCCACGGGATCATGTTTTGTTTTGTCATGTAATGTTTTGTTTTTTGTTCCTGTTTTGCACTTCCTGGTTTGCGTTGCTACCATGACAACTTATTCATTTTCACCTGGCCCTCATGTCACGTCTCTGTCCTCAGCCCTCACACCTGTTTGTTAATTTCCATAGCCTATTATTTAAGCCAGAGTTACAGGTAGTCGGCCCGCAACTTCACTTTACCCACATTACCCTTCAACTCCTTTCATGCCATGCTATGCATATTCCTCAACTGCTTCATGCCATGCTACGCTGTTCATTATTTCTGTCCGTGCCACGTAAGTTTTTTTGGTTTGTTATTTATGTCACAGTGAAAGTTTTTTTGTGTTTCACGTTTATAGTTTGTAGCCTTAGTGCTAGTCATTTATTTTTTGTAGCCAAGTGTTTGTACCGCCATTGTGCGCGCCCTTTGTTTGCCTTTTTTTTTAGTTACTAGAATATTAAATAAAAATGTACTCACGTTCACTGTCTGGGTTGTGCGAATTTCCCTTTGCATCGGAGAAACAAACGATCCAATAGTCCAAGTCATAGTCCGAGAGTGACAGTTATTTGAATGACTCTAACCATAATATGGTACATTAACATACCAGGCACCTTCTCAGTTGGTTATTTATGCGTCATATAACGTACACTTATTCAGTCTGTTGTTCACTATTCTTTATTTATTTTGAATTGCCTTTCAAATGTCTATTCTTAGTGTTGGGTTTTATCAATAAATTTCCCCAAAAATGCGATTTATACTCCAGTGCGACTTATATTTGTTTGTTTTTTCTTCTTTATTATGCATTTTCGACAGGTGCGACTTATACTCCGAAAAATACAGTACATATCTTCATAAAATGTGTTTATTTTCAATATACATATGTTTACATATGTTGTCTGTCTATCTGTTTTGGCCGTGTGATGAAGGTGGCGACTTGTCCAGGGTTTACCCCGCCTTCCGCCCGATTGTAGCTGAGAAATGCACCAGCGACCCCAAATGGAATTAGCGGTAGAAAATGGATGGATGGATGTTTAGATACTCATCCAGTTTCTGATCACAGTTACGTTAGAGGAGTTTAATTCTTTGTTTTGAAACCACGGGCCTTACAAAATAGATTTAGCAACAAAAGACATATTTATGATATTTCCTTCATTATTATTGCTTTATTCATTGTTTACATCTTATAAAAAAAAAAGGGGGGATGTTGCTATTGAGTCACTCACAATAATTTGAGCATGCAGTCCCAATCACTGAGTGAAAATGGATGCATTGATTTTTATATGGCTCAGAGATCATCAGTATCCTTGGTTACTGATGGTGATGGTGAAGCTCTGCGAACAACCATAACACAACACGCTGTGATTGGTGCAGGTTTTTCCACCGCGCTGTTTCTATTGGTTAAATCCACAAAAAAACACTTGTCTCATTGCATGACAGTCTCCTCCTCCATCCCCGATAGAGGAATATATATTTTAGTCCTGCGTGATGTCTTACAGGCTGGATAAGCATGTTACACAACAGGTTGGTAGCTGCACACACAGGGAATGCAGCTGTCTGCTGACCTCTTGAATGTGTGTCTCGTTGCTCGGCAAACCTACACATATAGCAATGTATTCTACTAATATATTTATTGAGAATGTATATAATTTTAAGCAATTTGCATGTCATATATTCAACGAGAAGCATTAAATGAATGGTAATAGTTTTAGTTTATTTTCCAACATGCATACAAGGTTACATTGAAGAAATGTTGTATTGTTGTGTTTTTATTTATTTATTTGTGCAGGTTTGCCTCTGGCAGTTTGTCTATGTTTTAGTTTTTTCCTCTGCATTTGTCTGTGTCCTGTGTTTAATATTTCCTGTCTTTTAGTTCCTGTCAAGTGCTCTTAATTTGTCAGCTTCCTGTCTTGTTCCCTGAGTGCTGTGTTCCTCCTCAGTGTGTTTAGTAGTTCCTGTCCTTAGTTCCTGTCTAGTGCTCTTATTTTGTCAGCTTCCTGACTTGTTCCCCGAGTGCTGTGTTCCCCTTCAGCTGCGGCTGATTAGCATCTGGCGACACCTGTTGCCAATCACGCGGCTCCTATTTGTACCTCCTTTGTATTGTGTCAGTTGCTGGATCATTGTATTGTCTTGTCGATGTCACGTCTAGTCGCTCTTGTGATGTGTTATCGCTCCTGTTGTGTCGTACCTTGTCTTTGCAGCGTAGCGGTAAGCTATATTCAGTTAGTGTTTGTAGCATACTGTTTTTTGTTCCCTGCTTCCGTTTAATTTTTCATTATACAAGTACGACATCTCTTTGCCTGTTCGCTACCCGCTAGCTTCCACGCTAAGCTCCTGGTTCGTTATTTTCTAGCTCCCAGGCTAGCTCCTTTTGTTTGATTATCCGCCTCGTGCGCGCTTTGTGTTTGTACCCTTTTGGTTTTGTTTTTGTCTTAGTATTTAGTTAAATCATGTTTTCACATTCCCATGCCTGCCTCCATCTCTGCATCTTGGGTTCATCAACAAATACTTCTGACAATTTGAAGGACAACGTGCAGTTACATAAAAAAGATGGCCTGCACCAGATTGAGCAATATGCTGACTCCCATCTGCAGTACACACACACACACACAACACACTAACACATTCATAAATAAAATGTTTACACTTCAACATGTGTAAGAAAAAAAATTGTGTAATTGCTAATACATTTATTCACGTTGTGCATTTGATGTGTACTATTAACCCAGACCTGGTCAAATTAAGGCTCGGGGGGCCACATGCGGCCGTTAACCTTTTCAATCTGGCACGCCGGACATTCCAAATATTTTTTTTAGATCTTTAAGATGGAAAGTGTAGCTGCCATCAGGATGTGCAGTGATGTTTTCTAATGACCGTAAGTCTTCAACTATACAATTGGGGCGGCATAGCTCGGTTGGTAGAGCGGCCGTGTCAGCAACTTGAGGGTTACAGGTTCGATTCCCGCTTCCGCCATCCTAGTCAGTTCAGTTGTGTCCTTGGGCAAGACACTTTACCCACCTGCTCCCAGTGCCACCCACACTGGTTTAAATGTAACTTAGATATTGGGTTTCACTATGTAAAGCGCTTTGAGTTCCTAGAGAAAAAGCGCTATATAAATATAATTCACTTCACTACAAAGTATTTCAATGGTTGGAATCCACGCTTATGGCTGATATCAATTAATCAATCAATCAATGTTTATTTATATAGCCCTAAATCAGAATGTCTCAAAGGACTGTACAAACCACTACGGACTACGACATCCTCGGAAGAACCCACATAAGGGCAAAGAAAACTCACACCCAGTGGTCAAGGAGAATTCACACCCAGTGGGACGCCAGTGACAATGATGACTATGAGAAACCTTGGAGAGGACCTCAAATGTGGGCAACCCCCCCTCCCCCTCTCTCTCTAGGGGACCGAAAGCAATGGATGTCGAGCAGGTCTAACATGATACTGTGAAAGTTCAATCCATAGTGGCTCAACACAGCCACGAGAGTTCAGTTCAAAGCGTATCCAACACAGCAGCGAGAGTCCCGTCCACAGAAAACCATCCTGCTCTACCAGTTACTATGGTAATCTAATTAGTTACTATGGTCATCTAATTAGTTTATTATGGTAATCCAACCAGTGTGGGTGGGAAGCGTTTTCACAGAGGCGGGAGGAGATTTTCACAACAGAGTTCTAAAGCTTAGTGATACGTATATCAGATATATCAGATTGGAGGTGGGTTTATTTTGTACCCCTCACGTTCATATTTCACTGTGTGTTGCATTTTCGTTGCGTTTCACTTGATTGTAAAATATGTCAACCAAAAGGGGGTGTGACATTCATATGTTGTCAATATTCAGTGTTTTATCGTTCATAAGAACATTTTTAAAATTCCATTATGTTTTTTAAGGCGGTCTGTCATAACGTTTTTAGCATTCAATCCGACATTATTGTGAGGTTTTGTTTTAGTTCTCCTAAAAATAGATATACCGGCCCCCGGACACATTTTTTTTTCTCTAAATGTGGCCCCTGAGTCAAAATAATTACCCAGGCCTGAATTAACCTATTGTAGTAATGGTACATTGTACCATATTTAAATATTTTTAAAGTAGCTACTGCTGTGATATAAATTGATCGTATGGACCATAATAAATAGATAAGTAAATAAACATTAAAAAAATACACTAGGTAAGAACAAACAGATGAGTATTTAATTATTGAAATATAAAGTAACGCCTTATTTAGTAATAGGCTTTAAGTGTTGAGCCCCCGCCTTCCGCTCGATGTAGCTGAGATAGGCTCCAGCCCCCCCCCGCGACCCTATAAGGACAAGTGGTAGGAAATGGATGGATGGAAGGGGAGCTGTAGGCAGATGATATGCAAGAGTGGGGAGAGTAGCCAAACATCGCAATTAAGTAAGAGTACACTTACTTTAGAGCACACATGTCAAACTCATTTTAGATCGGGACGGAGAAAACTCTACTCCCAAGTGGGCCGGACTGGTAAAGTCAGGACATGATAGTTTCAAAATAAAGACAACTTCAGGTTGTGTTCTTTATTTGAAAATAGAACAAGCACATTCTGTAATTGTACATATCATAATGTTGTTGTTTTTTTGGTTGTTTTTTTACACTTACATGTTGCTGTTAATAGTATTCTATCTTAATTTGTCGATATTTCGATATTCTGAATAAATGATGTAATAATGTTCATCAGTCAACTCATTGGTGTTAATTTTCAATCTATCAAGATAAAAAAAATGACATGGAAATCAAATTACTCTATGTTATTCATGTAGTTTGACGTATTCCTCGATTGATGTACCAATATCATGTTGTTTATTTTGTACATATATAGCATCACCTATCAATCAATCAATCAATGTTTATTTATATGGCCCCAAATCACAAATGTCTCAAAGGACTGCACAAATCATTACGACTACAACATCCTCGGAAGAACCCACAAAAGGGCAAGGAAAACTCACACCCAGTGGGCAGGGAGAATTCACACCCAGTGGGACGCCAGTGACAATGCTGACTATGAGAAACCTTGGAGAGGACCTCAGATGTGGGCAACCCCCCCCCCCCCCCCCCCCCCCCCTCTAGGGGACCGAAAGCAATGGATGTCGAGCGGGTCTAACATGATACTGTGAAAGTTCAATCCATAGTGGCTCCAACACAGCCGCGAGAGTTCAGTTCAAGCGGATCCAAGACAGCAGCGAGAGTCCCGTCCACAGGAAACCATCTCAAGCGGAGGCGGATCAGCAGCGTAGAGATGTCCCCAACCGATACAGGCGAGCGGTCTATCCTGGGTCCCGACGAGCGGTCCATCCTGGGTCTCGACTCTGGACAGCCAGTACTTCATCCATGGTCAAAGATACCTACAAAGATACAAAAAATTGCTATCGTGACATCCAGTGAACACATTTAGAACAGCTGTTTCGTTCAGTTAAAAATTCTAGGTTAATTTTTATACTTAGCAAATTCATCCAGCGGGCCAGATAAAACCTGTTCGCGGGCCGAATCCGACCCTAGGGCCGTATGTTTGACACCCCTGCTTTAAAGGAATATGTAAGACTCACATATAATAAAAAAGTACTGAGTAACTGGTGAGTAACTTGAGCAATATGATGAACGATACGTACAAAAACATATTTGTCAGGGCTCTAACGATTTGTTTTACCAACAATTTTATATTTGTGGTTGCCGATATGATTCAGGGACAATCATTTTATTTCAGAACGATACAATCCAAAATGATTCAATGCGTTGAAATCTTGTCAGTAACTTTTTGGCAAAACAAATCGAGCAGTGTAACTATGAAATAAATTCTGGTTATTAGAGTTGAATTTTCCTATTTTACTGTTATTTTTTGTCAAGGAATTAGGTGTAAATGAATTATGGATGCAAACAAGCAAGTAAACAACAATTATTACCCAATGCATTCACATCTTATTTGAACAAAGTGCAACCAACACTTAAGGTTGAATTAACAAGGGGGAACATTTTCTGCTCACATTTTCAACATTCAAGGAATTTTCAGTAAAAGTACAGTAATAAACCTTTTTAACAGTAGGTTTACCTGCTAAAGAAAATTCCCTGACTCGGCCATACAGTAGCTGGCATGATCCATGAAGGAGCATGCGTGCACCCTCATTCCTGTTATGTTAAAGTTAAAGTACCAATGACTGTCACACACACACTAGGCATGGTAAAATGTGTCCTCTGCCTTTGACACATCTCCTTGTTTACCTCCTGGGAGGTGAGGGGAGCAGTGGGCAGCAGCAGTGGCCGCGCCCGGGAATCATTTTGAACCCCCAATTCCAACCCTCGATGCTGAGTGCCAAGCAGGGAGGTAATGGGTCCCATTTTTATAGTTTTTGGTAACACTCGGCCGGGGATTGAACTCACAACCTACCGATCTCAGGGCGGACAGTCTAACCACTACGACACTGAGTAGGTTGATGGTGTAGGCCCCCTCGCTTCCTCATTTCTATAGCTGCCTTGATTCATCTTTTTTATTTAACTTTTCCCTGGCTGTTCAATCCATTAATCAATCAGAGTTTACTTATACAGCCCTAAATCACAAGTGTCTCAAAGGGCTGCACAAGCCACAACGACATCCTCTGCTCAGATCCCACACCAGGGCAAGAAAAAACTCAACCCAATGGGATATCATTTTATCAATCAATCAATCAATCAATCAATGTTTGCTTATATAGCCCTAAATCACTAGTGTCTCAAAGGGCTGCACAAACCACTACGACATCCTCGGTAGGCCCACATAAGGGCAAGGAAAACTCACACCCAGTGGGACGTCGGTGACAATGATGACTATGAGAACCTTGGAGAGGAGGAAAGCAATGGATGTCGAGCGGGTCCAACATGATACTGTGAAAGTTCAATCCATAATGGATCCAACACAGTCGCGAGAGTCCAGTCGAAAGCGGATCCAACACAGCAGCGAGAGTCCCGTTCAGTCCAAAGCGGATCCAACACAGCAGCGAGAGTCCCGTTCACAGTGGAGCCAGCAGGAAACCATCCCAAGCGGAGGCGGATCAGCAGCGCAGAGATGTCCCCAGCCGATACACAGGCAAGCAGTACATGGCCACCGGATCGGACCGGACCCCCTCCACAAAGGAGAGCGGGACATAGAAGAAAAAGAAAAGAAAAGGCAGATCAACTGGTCTAAAAAGGGAGTCTTTTTAAAGGCTAGAGTATACAAATGAGTTTTAAGGTGAGACTTAAATGCTTCTACTGAGGTGGCATCTCGAACTGTTACCGGGAGGGCATTCCAGAGTACTGGAGCCCGAAATGAAAACGCTCTATAGCCCGCAGACTTTTTTTGGGCTTTGGGAATCACTAATAAGCCGGAGTCCTTTGAACGCAGATTTCTTGCCGGGACATATGGTATAATACAATCGGCAAGATAGGATGGAGCTAGACCATGTAGTATTTTATACGTAAGTAGTAAAACCTTAAAGTCACATCTTAATTGCACAGGAAGCCAGTGCAGGTGAGCCAGTACAGGCGTAATGTGATCAAACTTTCTTGTTCTTGTCAAAAGTCTAGCAGCCGCATTTTGTACCAACTGTAATCTTTTAATGCTAGACATGGGGAGACCCGAAAATAATACGTTACAGTAATCGAGACGAGACGTAACAAACGCATGGATAATGATCTCAGCGTCTTTAGTGGACAGAATGGAGCGAATTTTAGCGATATTACGGAGATGAAAGAAGGCCGTTTTAGTAACGCTTTTAATGTGTGCGTAGTAGCAATATTAATAATATTGTGTTTATTATGCCCAGTGCATTTAGTATATCATGAATTGATAAACGTGAACCCCGACTTAAACAAGTTAAAAAACGTATTCGGATGTTACCATTTAGTGGTCAATTGTACGGATTATGTTCTGTACAGAACAATCTATTAACACAAGTTTAAATCAATCAGTCAATATAATGAGAAAACTTGGAGAGGGACCGGGGATGTGGGAACCCCTGCCGTCACTTCCGTTTTGTCGTTTGCGTCTTCTGTGGCCTAATGTTAAGTTGTTGCTTTGTTGTGTTGTGTTGTGTCGTTTGTTGTGACTCTGCAATTGTGTTGAAGTTTTTCTATTGTAATTATTAATTATAGTGTCTTGTGGCATCTGTGTTTGTTATGACTTCTCTTGCCCACCGTAGTTATCCGCTATTGTTATTTTGGAGGACGTTTAACGTCCTTATTTTTTAAAGTGGTAAACATCATATTAAGTGTGCTATTCTTCAATTCAATGTCTTCCCTTTCCTACACTGCAAAAACCGAAATCTAAGTAAGATGAAATATCTTAAATAAGGGTGATATTTGCTTATTTTCTGTCTGATAAGATATTTCTTCTCACTAAGCAGATTTTATGTTAGAGTGTTTTACTTGTTTTAAGTGTTTTGGTTCTAAATGATCTCAGTAAGATATTACAGCTTGTTGCTGAGATTTGATGACCTATATTGAGTAAAATATGCTTGAAACTAGAATATAAACTGTTGCAAAGCTGTGTCATCAACACTCACAAGTATAAAACCACTTTTTAAAGTAATAATTTGTTAATTCAAGCATGAAAAAAAAAATTGTAATGCCAAGCGCATATCATTATGTCTCCCGGTTGCTGTTAGTCCAGAATGCGGCAGCACGACTTTTAACAGGGGCCAGGAAACGCCAGCATATAACCCCAATTCTTCAGAGTTTGCACTGGCTCCCTGTTCATTTTAGAATTGATTTTAAAACATTGCTGTTTGTTTTTAAATCTTTACATGGACTGGCACCTCAATATATCTCGGACCTTTTCCAAATTTACATTCCTGCGCGCGCTCTGAGGTCCGAGAGCCAGTTCCAGCTCGTGGTGCCCAAGACCAGACTTAAGACCAGGGGAGACAGGGCCTTCTCTGTGGTCGGCCCTAAGCTCTGGAACACGCTGTCGCTCCATGTTCAAACTGCTTCGACAGTGGAGCGTTTTAAGTCTCGTCTTAAGACCCACTTTTATTCTTTGGCTTTTAACACTACGTGAGTTGTGTGGTCCTCTGTTCTCTTTTGTCCTCTGTGTTTTTTATACAATTTGATTTCTATTTTACTGTTTTAATTGATTTTACCCTTTAAAATTGTTTTTAATCATATTTGTTTTTATATTGTTTTTATTGGTTTTATATTTATTTATTGTTTTTATTCAGTCATTGGTGGAGCATAATATATATATATATACTTTTTTTTTTATTTAATTTAATTTATTTATTTATTTATTTTTTTACAATTGTTTTTAACATGGCTGTGCAGCACTTTGGAAACGTTATTGTTGTTTAAATGTGCTGTATAAATAAAGTGGATTGGAATGGATTGGAAGGTAATGGCACTAGCATTTACTTCATTTAAGAATATTTTTCAACACAACGTTTTTAGCATTCAATCAGACATTATTGCGAAGTTTTGTATTAGTGTGCCTAAAAATAGATGTACCGGCTCCCAGACACATATTTTTTTTCTCTGAATGTTGTCCCTGAGTCAAAATAATTGCCCAGGCCTGACCTATATTGAGAAAACATGCTTGAAACTAAAATATCAACTGTTGCAAAGCTGTGTCATCAACACTCACAAATATAAAACTGCTTTTTAAAGTAATAGTTTCTTACTTCAAGCATGAAAAAAAAAATTGTGATGCCAAGCGCATATCATTGTGTCAAGGTAATTGCACTAGCATTTACTTCATTTAAGAATATTTTTCAACATATTGAGCAAAAAGGTCTTTTTTTTTTTACCTAGAAAAGTGCACTTGTTATTAGTGAGAATGTACTTATTTTAAGGTACTTTTGTGTTCATTGAGGTTAGCTAATTTTGCTTGTTTTGGAAAGTCTTGACAAGCTGAATTTTCTTGTTCTATTGGCAGATAATTTTGCTTAGTTCAAGTAAAATACCCCTAATTTTTGTATTTTTTTTTTCTTGTTTTTGAACACTGACTTTTTGCAGTGTAGTATCTATCAAATAGTTTAATTCCCTTTTAAAACGGTAAAAACATAGACAGTTTGTCTATGTTTTAGTTTTTTCCTCTGCATTTGTCTGTTTCCGCTGTGTTTAGTATCTCCTGTCTTTAGTTCCTGTCTAGTGCTCTTATTTTGTCAGCTTCCTTGTTCCCTGAGCTCTGTGTTCCTCCTCAGCTGCGGCTGATTGGCACCTGGCCACACCCGTTGCCAATCAGCCTGCTCCTATTTGTACCTGCTTTGTCTTGTGTCAGTGGCTGGATCATTGTATTGTCAGTGCCACATATCACTCTTGTCGTGCTACCTGTCGTTTTGTTACAGCTACTACCTGTCATGCTACATTTCGTCCTGGTCGTTGTAGCGGTAAGCTGTTTCTGTTAGCATTAGTTTTTTTACAGTTCTTCTGTTTGCTATCCACTAGCTTCCATGCTAAAGTTCCTTTTTGTTTTCTAGGTTCCAGTGCTAGCTCCCTTAGTTTGTTATTCCGCCCACATGCGTGCTTTTTGTTTGTTCTTGTTTAGTTTTAATTAAATCATGTTTCCCCATTCAATGCCTGCCTCCTTCTCTGCATCTTGGGGTTCAACAACTAATTTATCTGACAATTAGGTCGATACCTATCTTCCGAAAGTTGCAGATATTACGGAACACAGATCGATATACTTGGAATTTAGGAATATAAATCGACCGGTCTATGTATTGATCAATCGTTATATCCCTAATATTAATGTACGGATTTGGTGTGAGAAGGCCAACAGACCTGTTAGAAGTGCTATTTTCATCACTGCATTTATTCTATCTGACGCAGAAGATAATCTTTGACTTATGTCTTATTGTTTTGTTTCTTTGTGTTGAATAAGTATCTTTATGCAACAAACCCTGCAGATACTGTACATTAGGTAGTCATTTCAACGTAATATATTCTTATTATTTGTGCCTCCATTCCATTCCTGTCGATTAGGGATCCAGTGTATTCCTGATTCGTTTTGCTTTTTGAAGCCTTTAAAACTTGTTTTCTGAAATTCTAATTAGTTTTTTTGCAATGTAAAAGTTTTTCACATTTCGTAATATTGTTTTCCACCCCCCGACCACTGTATCAATAAGGCAAGAAATTACCCAAAAAACAATAATTAAAAAAATACTTTTTCTTTCTCGGTTATATCCAACCGATTATAGCTGAGATAGGCACCATATATATATATATATATATATATATATATATATATATATATACAAACCCCGTTTCCATATGAGTTGGGAAATTGTGTTAGATGTAAATATAAACGGAAAACAATGATTTGCAAATCCTTTTCAACCCATATTCAATAGAATGCACTACAAAGACAAGATATTTGATGTTCAAACTCCATTCATCCATCCATATTCTTCCGCTTATCCGAGGTCGGGTCGCGGGGGCAGCAGCCTAAGCAGGGAAGCCCAGACTTCCCTCTCCCCAGCCACTTCGTCCAGCTCTTCCCGGGGGATCCCGAGGCGTTCCCAAGTCAGCCGGGAGATATAGTCTTCCCAACGTGTCCTGGGTCTTCCCCCTTGCCTCCTACCGGTTGGACGTGCCCTAAACACCTCCCTAGGCTTTCAAACTCATAAACTTTATAAAAAAAAAAAAAAAAAAATGTACTTCGAATTTAAATGGCTGCAACACGTACCAAAGTAGTTGGGAAAGGACATGTTCACGAGTTTGTTACATCCCCTTTTCTTTTAACAACACTGAATAAACGTTTGGGAACTGAGGAAACTAATTGTTGAAGCTTTGAAAGTGGAATTCTTTACCATTCTTGTTTTATGTAGGTCTGTCATTGCTTACGTGCAGTGATTTCTTCAGATTCTCTGAACTTTTTGATGATTTTATGGACCGTAGATGGTAAAAACCCTAAATTCCTTGCAATAGCTCGTTGAGAAATGTTGTTCTAAAACTGTTCGACAATTTGCTTACAAAGTGGTGACTTTCACCCAATCCTTGTTTTTGAAATACTTAGCATTTCATGGAAGCTGCTTTTATACCCAATCATGGCACCCACCTGTTCCCAATTAGCCTGCACACCTGTGGGATGTTCCATTAGAGTGTTTGATGAGCATTCCTCAACTTTATCAGTATTCATTACCACCTTTCCCAACTTCTTTGTCACGTGTTGCTGGCATCAAATTCTAAAGTTAATGATTATTTGCAAAAAAAAAAAAAAGTTTTTCAGTTTAAACATCAAATATGTTGTCTTTGTAGCATATTCAACTGAATATGGGTTGAAAATGATTTGCAAATCATTGTATTCCATTTATATTTACATCTAACACAATTTCCCAACACATATGGAAACGGGGTTTGTATATATATATATATATATTGGGGTGTGGGAAAAAATCGATTCGAATACGAATCGAATCGTTTACGTTCTGCGATTCAGAATCGATTCTTAAATTTTTAAAAATAGATTTTTTTTTAATTTAATTTAATTTTTATTTTATTTTTTTATTAATCCAACAAACCACTACACAGCAGTACTATAACAATGCAATCCAATTCCAAAACCAAACCTGACCCAGCAACACTCAGAACGGCAATAAAGAGAGCAATTGAGAGGAGACACAAACACACCACAGAACAAACCAAAAGTAGTGAAACAAAAATGAATATTATCAACAACAGTATCAATATTAGTTTTAACTTCAGCATAGCAGTGATTAAAAATCCCTCATTGACATTATCATTAGACATTTATACAAAAAAAATAGTGTCACAGTGGCTTACACTTGCATCGCATCTCATAAGCTTGACAACACACTGTGTCCAATGTTTTCACAAAGATAAAATAAGTCATACTTTTGGTTTGTTTAATAGCTAAAACAAATTTACCTTATTGCAAACAGTTGATAAAACATTGTCTTTTACAATTATAAAAGTATTTTTTTTTTTTTTTAAATCTACTACTCTGCTAGCATGTCAGCAGATTGGGGTAGATCCTGCTGAAATCCTATGTATTGAATGAATACAGAATTGTTTTGAATCGGAAAAATATCGTTTTTGAATCGAGAATCGAATCGAATAAAAAAAAAATCGATATATTATCGAATTGTGACCCAAGAATCGATATTGAATCGAATCGTGGGACACTCAAAGATTTGCAGCCCTAGTGTATACGTATATATATGTACATGTATCTACACGAATGTATATGTATGTGTATGAACATATATATATATCTACATGTATTTATGCATATGTGTGTATGTGAATATATTTTTTTCTCACTGTAATTTTGTCTAGCATGGTTAAAATAATTAACATATACGTTAAAAACAGAACCTCTGTAAAAGCAGATATTGATGCAACCTTTTTTCAGTGATGTACCCCCTGTGAACATCTTTTTTAATTCAAGTACCCCCTAATCAGAGCAAAGCATTATTGGTTGACAAAAAGAGATAAAGAAGTAAAATACAGCACTATGTCATCAGTTTCTGATTTATTAAATTGTATAACAGTGCAAAATAGTGCTCATTTGTAGTGGTCTTTCTTGAACTATTTGGAAAAAAAGATATAAAAATAACTAAAAACTTGTAGAAAAATATGCAAGTGATTCAATATTAAAAAACATTTCTATACATAGAAGTAATCATCAACTTAAAGTGCCCTCTTTGGCGATTGTAATAGAGATCCATCTGGATTCATCAACTTAATTCTAAACATATATTTATGGAACATGTCCACAAAAATGAATATTGCACGGTGGCAGAGGGGTTAGTGCGTTTTCCTCACAATACGAAGTTCCTGCAGTCCTGGGTTCAAATCCAGGCTCGGGATCTTTCTGTGTGGAGTTTGCATGTTCTCCCCGTGAATGCGTGGGTTCCCTCCAGGTACTCCGGCTTCCTCCCACTTCCAAAGACATGCACCTGGGGATAGGTTGATTGGCAACACTAAATTGGCCCTAGTGTGTGAATGTGAGTGTGAATGTTGTCTGTTTATCTGTGTTGGCCCTGCGATGAGATGGCGACTTGTCCAGGGTGTACCCTGCCTTCCGCCTGATTGTAGCTGAGATAGGCGCCAGCGCCCCCCGCGACCCCGAAAGGGAATAAGCGGTAGGAAATGGATGGATGGATGGATGGGCATTGTTGCATTTCTTTTCTCATTTTATGAACTTACATTCATATTTTGTTGAAGTATTATTCAATAAATATATTTATAAAGGATTTTTGAATTCTTGCTATTTTTAGAATATTAAAAAAAAATCTCGCATACCTTCAAGTACCCCCAGGGGTACCCGTACCCCCATTTGAGAACCACTGGTACATACCATACATGTCTTGTATTGCCATACACTGTACTGTAACACTACAGTGTATTCCAATACCCCAAACATATTAATTATAACTACTGTAAATTATTGCGACCGACTACTGTAGCTACAGTGTGATTGCTAGCAGTGTGGCGTAGCACTGATATTTTTGCAATTGTTGTAATGTAAAATATGTATATTGCCCCAATCGGTTGAAGTATTTCCAAGCTGGAATAAAAATAATAATAATGCACACACATCCACATTAACCGCTCAGCCGCCTCTCGTGCCTGTCAAACAACAAAGAGGGCATAGTCCTGTCGCGTATCCCATCCTCGTACCTAAACACATTGTTGGAAGCCGCTTGATAACGCCTGTGCATCACCAGTTGGATAATACTCCGATTACTCGAAAGGATCGATTGAGTAGCAACTACTTTCCTCGTTATTTGTTTCCGCTGGATGGTCACAGCTGAGCTGGTGAGTGTTTTTCAACATTTCCGTGTGTGTTTTTTGTATTCACATTCAGCGCCATTTGCAGACAGGTACACACCCGCCGACTCTTTTATTGTTTCCTCTTAAGAAAAAAAAAATGCGTTTTGCTTTTTGTGAAAATGGTGTGCTCCGGAACATATATTGCTTTAATAAAAAAAAAAAAAAAAAAAAAAGTGTTTGGATGCGTTTGGCTAATTTAACGGCGTGGACAAGCGCAGATGCGTTCACGGCTGGCTCGTTACCATGAATAAATAATTGGTTTTAATGTTTTCGACGTTCATATTTAGGACGCTGGATTATAGGACGTTGTTGTCTCGTCGTTTACTCCCTTTTCCAAAAATATGTTGCGACGGAGGAGCGTCTTTCGCAACAAAATTGACACCCATTTATCTACCTATCGGCACCCATCTCTTTTGAGCTGGAGCCTATCCCAGCCAACTTCGGGCGAAGATGGATGACTGGTTGCCAATCAATTGCATAGCACATAAACAAGCAACTGTTCACACTTATGTAAACCTGTGTCTCCAATTTACCCAACCCTGCCAAATGTTTACAATATGTGAGTCGAACCTTCCACCTTCAATCAATCAGTCAATCAACCAATGTTTATTTATATAGCCCTAAATCACAAGTGTCTCAAAGGGCTGCACAAACCACAATGACATCCTCGGTAGAGCCCACATAAGGGCAAGGAAAAACTCACCCCAGTGGGATGTCGACAATGATGACTATGAGAAACCTTGGAGAGGACCCCCCCACCCCCTCTAGGGGACCGAAAGCAATGGATGTCGAGCGGATCTATCATGATATTGCGAAAGTCCAATCCATGCTGGATCTAACATAACCGGGAGAATCCAGACCAAAGTGGATCCAATATAGCAGCGAGAGTCCCGTCCAAAGTGGAGCCAGCAGGAAACCATCCTAAGCGGAGGCGGATCAGCAGCGCAGAGATGCCCCAAACCGATACACAGGCGAGCGGTCCATCCTGGGTCCTGACTCTGGACAGTCGGTACTTCATCCCCCACAAGGGAGGGGGGGACATAGGAGAAAAAGAAAAGAAACAGCAGATCAACTGGTCTAAAAAGGAGGTTTATTTAAAGGCTAGAGTATACAAATGAGTTTTAAGATAAGATTTAAATGCTTCCAATGAGGTAGCATCTCGAACTGTTACCGGGAGGGCATTCCATAATATAAAGTCAAATCCAAATAAGGCAAATATGCTTATTTTAAACTTTCATGCAGGGAGGGAAATCACAACTAAGTCAATTTACCAAAACTGTATTTATTAAGCGGTGGCACAAACATTCATGTAATTTCCATAAAAGAAAGTGCAAGATTGTCAGAGACATTTTAAAACAAGCTATTAGTGCACCTTTGTGCATGATGTAGAGATGCACGGTTTGCGGTCACATCCGCAGAGTCCGCGGATAAAGCGCGGGTCGGGCGGGTGGAATGACGAAAAAATAGATTTTAAATAGATTCGGGCGGGTGGCGGTTGAACCATTTGGAATTATATGATATACATGGTTCAGTGATCGGTAACTTTTACCGTTCAAAGAGCCATTTTGGACCTGTGTCACAAAGCGAAGAAGACATTAGTTGACGTAAACATTCTCAAGAACGTCTGCTGGCAGTCACCCAGTTAATAAGTATTAGGGCGTGCTATGAAGCCTTTGCCTTTGACGCCTTCAATAACATGTACAATTTACTTGCAATTCCAGCGATATGTTGTGTGTGACTTCCACTGACACATGCACACGACTGCAAGGCATACTGGGTGATATAGAGTACACTAATGGTTGTGATATAAACAATTTTAACACTCTTACTAATATGCGCCACACTGTGAAGCCACACAAAACAAGAATGACAAACACATTTTGGGAGAACATCCTCACAGTAACACAACATAAACGCACAGTAACACAACCTAAACGCAACACAACAAATACCCAGAATCCTTTGCATCCATGACATTTCCTGACTATATTATACACCCCACTAGCAGCAAATCTCCCCCCCCCCCAATGCGTCGGTGAGATGGGCGGGGTTGGGGACGCGGGGGTGTAAAATATATTCAGGATGTGTCATGGATGCAAAGGATTCAGGGTAATTGTTGTGTTGCGTTTATGTTGTGTTACTGTGAGGATGTTCTCCCGAAATGTGTTTGTCATTCTTGTTTGGTGTGGCTTCACAGTGTGGCGCATATTAGTAAGAGTGTTAAAATTGTTTATATCACAACCATTAGTGTACTCTGTATCACCCAGTATGCCCTTCAATCTTGTACGTGTGTTTGCGGAAGCTGCATACATCATGTTGCTGGACGGGCAAACGGTTTTGTACATGTTGTTGAAAGTGTCAAAGGCAATGGGTTCACAGCACGCCCTTATTCCCATTATCTGAATGAGCACCATCGGATATTCGCGAGAACGTTAGCGGCTCCCATTGCCTTCTTTACTTTGTGACCCTGGTCAGACTAGCTCTTTTAGTGGTAAAGGTTGGCGACTGCGGATATTTAACAACGGGCGGGTGGCGGGTGGTTGCGGTTTTGATAAAATGTTGGTCCGGGTGGATGACAACTTTAGTGATGCGGTTGCGGATGATATAATAGCCTATCCGCGCATCTCTAGCATGATGTCACTAAGATGACGTATCAAAACAACACTAAATTAAAGTCCACTTTCTGTACAGAACGCCACTACAGCAGTTTAAAACTTATAAAGTCCACTTTTGTGCATGATGTCACACAAGATATTGCAATAAGTATCAAATAAATATGAGCTGTATAATAGAAAATTGAATAGTGTTCTTCCTTCGCTATGTGGGAGGTTACTGCGGACATTATCTCCTTTCATTATTGACTATTGTTTTCATACGGTGTTGATCTGGAAATATTTGTCTCAGCATTTTGATGGTGTGGGCGTGTGGCACCGAATGGAGATGTTGACATGCGGAGTACGCACTCTTCATTCTAGCGGGTGACTTTTCAAATGAGGCTACATATTAGCAGTGATTTTACTTTTTGTAGCAACGCTTTTCCACATATTCCCACTTGAAACCAAACCCCCGCCAGACGATGGACCCCCTGCGGTTTTTCTTTGGGAATTAATTCTTCCTTCATTTGTTACCAGATTTGTTACGTTTTTTCTCTTGTATTACCACTCGCACCACAGCTAATTACAACAAAACAAACTCAGATTTCCCTCGCCCGGACGCGGGTCACCGGGGCCCCGCTCTGGAGCCAGGCCCGGAGTTGGGGCACGATGGCGAGCGCCTGGTGGCCGGGCCTGTCCCCATGGGGCCCGGCCGGGCACAGCCCGAAGAGGCAACGTGGGTCATCCCTCCAATGGGCTCACCACTCATAGGAGGGGCCATAGAGGTCGGGTGCATTGTGAGCTGGGCGGCAGCCGAAGGCAGGGCACTTGGCGGTCCGATCCTCGGCTACAGAAGCTAGCTCTTGGGACGTGGAACGTCACCTCACTGGGGGGGAAGGAGCCTGAGCTAGTCCGCGAGGTAGAGAAGTTCCGGCTGGATATAGTCGGACTCACCTCGACGCACAGCAAGGGCTCTGGAACCAGTTCTCTCGAGAGGGACTGGTCCCTCTTCCACTCTGGCGTTGCCGGCAGTGAGAGGCGACGGGCTGGGGTGGCAATTCTCGTTGCCCTCCGGCTCAAAGCCTGCATGTTTGAGTTCAACCCAGTGGACGAGAGGGTAGCTTCCCTTCGCCTTCGGGTGGGGGGACGGGTCCTGACTGTTGTTTGTGCTTACGCACCAAACAGCAGTTCAGAATACCCACCCTTTTTGGGAACGCTCGAGGGAGTACTGGAAAGTGCTCCCCCGGGTGATTCCCTTGTCGTACTGGGGGACTTCAACGCTCATGTTGGCAACGACAGTGAAACCTGGAGAGGCGTGATTGGGAAGAATGGTCGCCCGGATCTAAACCCGAGTGGTGTTTTGTTATTGGACTTTTGTGCTCGTCACGGATTGTCCATAACGAACACCATGTTCAAACATAAGGGTGTCCATATGTGCACTTGGCACCAGGACACCCTAGGCCGCAGTTCCATGATCGACTTTGTAGTTGTGTCATCGGATTTACGGCCTTATGTTTTGGACACTCGGGTGAAGAGAGGGGCGGAGCTTTCTACCGATCACCACCTGGTGGTGAGTTGGCTGCGATGGTGGGGGAGGATGCCGGACAGACCTGGCAGGCCCAAACGCATTGTGAGGGTCTGCTGGGAACGTCTGGCAGAGTCTCCTGTCAGAGAGAGTTTCAATTCACACCTCCGGGAGAACTTTGAACATGTCACGAGGGAGGTGCGGGACATTGAGTCCGAGTGGACCATGTTCCGAACCTCTATTGTCGAGGCGGCTGATTGGAGCTGTGGCCGCAAGGTTGTTGGTGCCTGTCGTGGCGGTAATCCCAGAACCCGTTGGTGGACACCAGCAGTGAGGGATGCCGTCAAGCTGAAGAAGGAGTCCTATCGGGTTCTTTTGGCTCATAGGACTCCGGAGGCAGTGGACGGGTACCGACGGGCCAAGCGGTGTGCAGCTTTAGCAGTCGCGGAGGCAAAAATTCGGACATGGGAAGAGTTCGGGGAAGCCATGGAAAACGACTTCAGGACGGCTTTGAAGCGATTCTGGACCACCATACGCCGCCTCAGGAAGGGGAAGCAGTGCAATATCAACACCGTGTATGGTGCGGATGGTGTTCTGCTGACTTCGACTGCGGATGTTGTGGATCGGTGGAGGGAATACTTCGAAGACCTCCTCAATCCCACCAACACGTCTTCCTTTGAGGAAGCGGTGCCTGGGGAATCTGTAGTGGACTCTCCTATTTCTGGGGCTGAGGTCGCTGAGGTAGTTAAAAAGCTCCTCGGCGGCAAGGCCCCGGGGGTGGATGAGATCCGCCCGGAGTTCCTTAAGGTTCTGGATGCTGTGGGGCTGTCTTGGTTGACAAGACTCTACAGCATCGCGTGGACATCGGGGGCGGTACCTCTGGATTGGCAGACCGGGGTGGTGGTCCCTCTCTTTAAGAAGGGGGACCGGAGGGTGTGTTCCAACTATCGTGGGATCACACTCCTCAGCCTTCCCGGTAAGGTTTATTCAGGTGTACTGGAGAGGAGGCTTCGCCGGATAGTTGAACCTCGGATTCAGGAGGAACAGTGTGGTTTTCGTCCTGGTCGTGGAACTGTGGACCAGCTCTATTCTCTCGATAGGGTTTTTGAGGGTGCATGGGAGTTTGCCCAACCAGTCTACATGTGCTTTGTGGACTTGGAGAAAGCATTCGACCGTGTCCCTCGGGAAGTCCTGTGGGGAGTGCTCAGAGAGTATGGGGTACCGGACTGTCTTATTGTGGCAGTCCGCTCCCTCTATGATCAGTGTCAGAGCTTGGTCCGCATTGCTGGCAGTAAGTCGGACACGTTTCCAGTGAGGGTTGGACTCCGCCAAGGCTGTCCTTTGTCACCGATTCTGTTCATAACTTTTATGGACAGAATTTCTAGGCGCAGCCAAGGCGTTGAGGGGATCCGGTTTGGTGGCCACGGGATTAGGTCTCTGCTTTTTGCAGATGATGTGGTCCTGATGGCTTCATCTGACCGGGATCTTCAGCTCTCACTGGATCGGTTCGCAGCCGAGTGTGAAGCGACCGGAATGAAAATCAGCACCTCCAAGTCCGAATCCATGGTTCTCGCCCGGAAAAGGGTGGAGTGCCATCTCCGGGTTGGGGAGGAGACCCTGCCCCAAGTAGAGGAGTTCAAGTACCTAGGAGTCTTGTTCACGAGTGGGGGAAGAGTGGATCGTGAGATCGACAGGCGAATCGGTGCGGCGTCTTCAGTAATGCGGACGTTGTATCGATCCGTTGTGGTGAAGAAGGAGCTGAGCCGGAAGGCAAAGCTCTCAATTTACCGGTCTATCTACGTTCCCATCCTCACCTATGGTCATGAGCTTTGGGTCATGACTGAAAGGATAAGATCACGGGTACAAGCAGCCGAAATGAGTTTCCTCCGCCGGATGGCGGGGCTCTCCCTTAGAGATAGGGTGAGAAGCTCTGCCATCCGGGACGAACTCAAAGTAAAGCCGCTGCTCCTCCACATCGACAGGAGCCAGATGAGGTGGTTCGGGCATCTGGTCAGGATGCCACCCGAACGCCTCCCTAGGCATGTGTTTAGGGCACGTCCAGCTTGTAGGAGGCCACGGGGAAGACCCAGGACACGTTGGGAAGATTATGTCTCCCGGCTGGCCTGGGAACGCCTCGGGATCCCCCGGGAAGGGCTAGACGAAGTGGCTGGAGATAGGGAAGTCTGGGTTTCCCTGCTTAGGCTGCTGCCCCCGCGACCCGACCTCGGATAAGCGGAAGATGATGGATGGATGGATGGATGGACCACAGCTAACGTTACCCGTGCTGCTACCAGTCTGCTTCGCGAGGACGTATATGTACGTGACGTATGACGTGACATTATGTGACATATGTAAGAAGGTGCGTTTGCTGTCTGTGAGAAGGAGGGACAGGAAAGAGTGGGAAACGTATGCAGTGTAATGCCCGCAGCTAAAAGCAACTGCTTGAGAATGTATACTTGAATATCACAATATAGTAATTTTCTATATCGCAGAGACAAACCTGCGATATATCGTGTATATCGATATATTGCCCAGCCCTTATGTATACGCAAACACATTGGTACTTACCCACACACAAAGTAGGTACCTACGCTCACAAATTCAGCACATACTGTACATACACACTCACGATACATACAGCCATACGCACATTCAATGTGGAGTGACTGAATAATGGGTAAATAATCGAATCTATTATTATTATTTATTTATTATAATGACCCATATTAATACAGTAGCATAGTAAACCCAAGTATTCATAAAAAATAGGCAGTGGTATCATTTTACAAGTATATTTAATGGGGTGTAATGGTACACAAACATTTTGGTTCAGTACATATCTCGGTTCAGAGGTCACGGTTCAGTTCATTTTCGTTACAGTAAGAAAACAACAAAATATAAATTTTTTGATTATTTATTTAACAAATTTGCTAAATCTTCCAATAAAAATATTTTTCATAATGGAATATTTGATGTGAAGTAATCGGAAACTTGGATAGGTCAATAATTCATAATTACATTGATTTTGATTCAGTATTATGTTTTGAGCAATGACAGTTTGAAAGAAAAAAAAACAGCTTTGTTTTATTAGTCAACGTTGAAACTTTTTCTAAATTACATTTAGCCTTTAAGATTTTTTATTTCACTTTTGTTTATGTTTGTGTCTATTTTAATAGTATTTTTATAATGTGCCGTGGGCCTTTAAAACAATAGCTGTAGGCCGCAGCTGGCCTCCAGGGCACACTTTTGACACCCCTGCTATAGATAATAAAAAATAAAATCTGATAAATCTATGGGTAAAAAGCTTTTTGTTTTGTTTTTAACCCCTTCCTAACCCTGAACGTACATTGAAGATACACAAAACCCTAACTTAAAATGCCGGACATTCGAGGCATTTAAGAAACTCCACCTGGACAGCCCCGCAAAGAGGAAATGTCCGGTGAAAAGAGGAGGTGTGGTCAGTCTATCGTAGCCCGATGCTAGCATGCCGTGTGTCATTGTTTTTTTTGATTGATTGAAACTTTTTCTAGTAAATTGCACAGTACAGTACATATTCCGTACAATTGACCACTAAATGGTAACACCCGAATACGTTTTTCAACTTGTTTAAAGGGGAACATTATCACAATTTCAAAAGGGTTAAAAACAATAAAAATCAGTTCCCAGTGGCTTATTTTATTTTTCGAAGTTTTTTTCAAAATTTTACACCTCCCGGAATATCCCTAAAAAAAGCTTTAAAGTTCTTGATTTTCGCTATTTGCGATGCGACTATCCATTTCCTTGTGACGTCATACAGGGCTACCAATACAAACAACATGGCGGTTACCACAGCAAGATATAGCGACATTAGCTCGGATTCAGACTCGGATTTCAGCGGTTTAAGCGATTCAACAGATTACGCATGTATTGAAACAGATGGTCAGAGTATGGAGGCAGATAGCGAAAGCGAAATTGAAGAAGAAATTGAAGCTATTGAGCGAATAGCTATTGACGCTATTCGGCCATAGCATGCGTGTACCTAATGAAGTGGCCCATAGCATGGCCGCCTTATTAGCATCGCCGGTAAAATGTGCAGACCAAACGATCAGGACTTTCGCATCTTGTGACACTGGAGCAACTTAAATCCGTCGATTGGTAAGTGTTTGTTTCGCATTAAATGTGGGTATCTGGTTTCAAATGTACATACAGCTAGCGTAAATAGCATGTTAGCATCGATTAGCGTAGCATATTAGCATGGATTAGCTGGCAGTCATGCCCTGACCAAATATGTCTGATTAGCACATAAGTCAACAACATCAACAAAACTCACCTTTGGGATTTCGTTGACTTAATCGTTGCAAATGCATCTGCAGGTTATCCTTACATCTCTGTGCCATGTCTGTCTCAGCATCGCCGGTAAAATGTGCAGACACTCTGGCAAATTCAATGGGGGTCTGGCGGCAGATTTCTTGCCAGTGGTGCAACTTGAATCCCTCCCTGTTAGTGTTGTTACACCCTCAGACAACACACCGACGAGGCATGATGTCTCCAAGGTTACAAAAAATAGTCGAAAAAACGGAAAATAACAGAGCTGAGACCCGGTGTTTGTAATGTGAAAATGAAAATGGCGGCTGTATTACCTCGGTGACGTCATGTTCTGACGTCATCGCTAAAAGACCGATAAACAGGAAGGCGTTTAATTTGCCAAAATTCACCCATTAAGAGTTCGGAAATCGGTTGAAAAAATAAAATCTTTTTTCTGCAACATCAAGGTATATATTGACGCTTGCATAGGTTTGGTTATAATGTTCCCCTTTAAGTCAGGGTTTTTTAGTAGATAGCACAGTACGGTACATATTCCTTACAATTGACCACTAAATGGTAACACTCGAATAAGTTTTTCAACTTGTTTAAGTCGGGGTCCACGTAAATCAATTCATGGTGCATTGTTTACAAAAGGTGCGGTGCGCTACTTAATATGTCCGTGTCATTCGGTACGCCTAGGAACCGAACCGAAACCCCCGTACCGAAACGGTTCAAATCAAATACACGTACGTTACACCCCTAATATTTTATATTTTTGGCCACTGTAAGATTACGCACAGTGTGAATATAGGAAAATAAAACACTTAAATCAAGTGATTCTTTGGCGTACCACCTGATAGAGCCCGCGTGTCACTAGTGGTACACATACCACAGTCCCATGAACTTCACAAACACTGAAAGAATTCTTCAACATTGTCATTTGGTTTTGATTTGACTGCAAACCAGATTTCTTTAGAATGTTGCCCCTTAGATATGACTAAACAAAGTAGCCTAATCATAACAATTAATCTCAGTATGATGTAATGCAGTCCACCACTGCAAACTATAACCACAATCATGTAGTTTAATCAATACTTCTCTGACAGGGACAGCTTTTGATTGAATCTAATGAGGATTTTAGTGGAACATTTATTCCCGTGAGCTCTTATTGTAATCAAGAATGATCATGGATTAGTCATCAGTGTTTCTCCAGATGGTGTTTGTGGTGTTTGTCAGTAGACAACGACACGTCCACAGATATTGTAATGGTTGTCAATAGTAACCAACCAAGAATTATATACATCCTAGTGGAGCGAGAGATATAATAAAGGATCAAACACATCCTTTATATATTAGTAAAGTATGGTATGATTTATTGGTTTCCTATATGCAATGATTTTGACAGGTTTTCAATGTAGTGAGTTTCTGGTAGTGATTTTAGTGGGTCCTCTGGGAAATTCGATAGGTTCCCAAATAAATTATATATTTGTTATATTCTTATTTGTCTTAAATTGTAGCATTACCATATTTTTCGGACTATAAGTCAGTTTTTTTTTCATAGTTTGGCCAGGGGTGCGACTCATACCCAGGAGTGACTTATGTGTGAAATTATTAACACATTACCGTAAAATATCAAATAATATTTTATTCACGTAAGAAACTCGACGTATAAGATTTCAGGGGATTTAGCGATTAGGAGTGACAGATTGTTTGGTAAACGTATAGCATGTTCTATCTGTTATAGGGTTGTCCCGATCCGATATTTGGATCGGATCGGCCACCGATATTAGCCAAAAAATGCGTATCGGCAAGGCATGGGAAAATGCCGATCCAGATCCAGTTAAAAAAAAAACTCTGGTCCGTGTTTTCCAAATAATACTGTACATTCCACTCTTCTGCTGCTCCCCAAACTCCGTTCCGCATTTTCCAGAACACCTTCAAAACATCCACAGGTCTGCGTTTTAACCGTTCAGACGGCCGTGTGAATTAAAAGTTACGGTAAAAATGTCAGCTGTGTGGGATTATTTTATCCTACAAAACGAAAAAGATGAAGAGGTGGAGTGCATAACATGCCACAATAAAGTCAAGCGTGGTGGTAAAGTTGTAAGACATTTTAACGACTCTTGCGAGTGAGAGGCTTTTTAGCACTTATAGATGAACACAGGAGCAGGCTGACACCTGAGCATCTTGAAGTGCTCGTCTTTGTTAGAAAGAATCTCCCCATTATGCTTGGACTTCAATGGTTTGCCCCCCCTGACTGGGGCAAACAATTGAAAGGAGTGTGTAGATATATATATGTATATATTTTTTAAGTTTACACTTGTTCAAGAGTAAGTATTGATGCTGAGTTATAGACATTTTATCCCACTCAGGTTGTTTGTGTGTTTTGCTTTCTTTTTTAAAATAATGTTTACAGCATTATTTGCACTTTATACTGTTCACTTTTTTACTGTTTAATGATGCCATTTCTTTTTGTCATGTATAATTTTTGATATTTTGTGTTTATCCTTGAATACCAACTATTGTGTATTATTCAAACTCACCTAATTCAGCTGGCTAGTTGTTATCAAGAGTACTAAAATCCTTTTCAGCAACAACTAAGTAGGCTAAATAACTTTTTAAACTTTAATACATGCTCGGATATGCCACTATCGGCCAGTATCGGTATCGGATCGGAAGTGCAAAAACAATATCGGTATCGGATCGGAAGTGCAAAAACCTGGATCGGGACATCCCTAATATGTTATAGTTATTTGAATGACTCTTGCCATAATATGTTAGGTTAACATACCAGGCACCTTCTCAGTTAGTTATTTATGCGTCATATAACGTACACTAGTTCAGTCTGTTGTTCACTATTCTTTATTTATTTTAAATTGCCTTTCATGTGTCTATTCTTGGTGTAGGGTTTTATCAAACAAATTTCCCCCAAAAATGCGACTTACACTCCAGTGCGACTTGTATATGTTTTTTTCCTTCTTTATTATGCATTTTCAGCATGTGCGACTTATACTCCGGAGCGACTTATACTCTGAAAAATTCGATATATATATATATATATATATATATATATATATATATATATATATATATATATATATATATATATATATATTATATGGTTATAACTAGGGCTGTGATTCGTTGGGTGTCCCATGATTCAATTCAATATCTATTCATGGGGTCACGATTCGATAATATATCGATTTTTTTTCGATTCGATTCGATTCTTGATTCAAAAACTATATTTTTCCGATTCAGAACGATTGCTGTATTCATTCAATACATAGGATTTAAGCAGGATCCACCCCAGTCTGCTGACATGCAAGCAGAGTGGTAGATTTAAAAAAAAAAAAAAAAGAACCTTTTATGATTGTAAAGGACAATGTTTTATCAACTGATTGCAATAATGTAAACTTGTTTTATCTATTAAACGAACCAAAAATATGACTTATTTTATCTTTGTGAAAATATTGGACACAGTGTGTTGTCAAGCTTATGAGATGCAATGCAAGTGTAAGCCACTGTGACACTATTGTTCTTTTTTATTATTTTTTATAAATGTCTAATGATAATGTCAATGAGGGATTTTTTATCACTGCTATGCTGAAATTATAACTAATATTGATACTGTTGTTGATAATATTCATTTTTGTTTCACTAGAAGCAATGAAATGCATGGGTATGGCCGGCACGCAGATAGCATGGTGTAAAGACGGGCGCTATGACATGTTGTAGAGCAGTGGTTCCCAACCACCGGTCGGCCGTGGCCCCATTGGTACCGGGCCGCAGAAGAATTTTTTTTATTAGTTTTTATTTGAAAAAAAAATAGAAATAAAAATTATTTTATTTTTTATTAAATCAACATAAAAAATACAATATACACTTACAATTAGTGCACCAATATATGCATGAGTGTTATGTATGTATATGTGCTTTTTTATGTACAGTATGTGTATATGTATGTTTTTACAGTGAATGTATATGGACAGTATATACACACTTTTTTTTTTTTATAGAGCAAAAAGGCATACCATAATAGGAAAATGATGAAATGCTGACACTAATAATAGGCCCTTATGAAATCTGTATTCCCCCCCCCCCCACAACTTTATTGTCCTTTTTTAGAATTCCTATATGTATATTGTATCTGCCAATAATAATCCGCAAACAGTGGTTCTCAAACTTTTTTTCATCAAGTACCACCTCACAAAACACATGGGGCTCCTTTCTTTTATTTTCTGTTTTTTGTCCTGTCCAGCCACTCAGGCAAATAATATTGTTGATGTAAATGCCCATTTTTTTCTGTACAGATTTACTTTACAAACGAGAAGTGTGGGTGAGGTAAAGTGAATTTTATTTATATAGCGCTTTTCTTTAGTGACCCAAAGCACTTTACATAGTGAAACACAATATCTTAAGTTACATTTAAACCAGTGTGGGTGGCACTGGGAGCAGGTGAGTAAAGTATCTTGCCCAAGGACACAACGGCAGTGACTCGGATAGTGGAAGCGGGTATCGAACCTGGAACCCTCGGGTCCTCACGCCCTGTGGGATACTTTTCTTGTTGGCTTCGGTCTCCAAGTGCCTCCATAATGACCAACATTAAAATACAGTAGCCTAGTAGGTGTAAGTACTCATTAAAAACAACGCACTTGCAAACTTAAACAAAAAATTACTTAATTTGTATCTACTTAAATTTTCCTGTCATCAACTGATCAAATATTGTGGTTACTATTTCATATTTTTTACATTTTTTTATTTTATTCATATTGTAACTGTTGTCCTAGGCCAGGGGTGTCAAACTCAAATACACAGTGGGCCAACATTTAAAACTGAACAAAGTGGCGGGCCAAGGTTGAACAAATTAACCTTTTAATAGTTTTGCATTGAATATTGAACAAGCAAGCCTTATATAAATTTATAGTGACATGCAAACTCGAGTTTCAAATAATAATAATAATAAACAAAATTTCAATGGCGTATCAAATAAAATTTTGATAAAACTTGAATTCCTCTTTTCTATTTGCAGCCTTCTCAGGTAAATATCAAAATAAACTTTTTTCACAGGCTAAAAATAAATTTGAAAATAAAATAACAGTAATGAATGAATCAAGCATTAAAGTCTTGAAGTAGCAAGAGAAAGTGCACAAATAAAACATTAATTATTGCTCAGTTTGCTTAGCTGATTTGCTTTAACACTAAATATGGAAAAAGCAACACTTATATATGCAAAATCTTAATAGTGGTGGTAGCGGAGGGTGTATATTGTAGCGTCCCGGAAGAGTTAGTGCAGCAAGGGATTCTGGGTATTTTGTTTATGTTGTGTTACGGTGCGGATGTTCTCCCAAAATGTGTTTGTCATTTTTGCGTGTCTTGGGTCCACAGTGTGGTGCATATTTGTAACAGTGTTAAAGTTGTTTATACGGCCACCCTTAGTGTGACCTGTATGGTTGTTGACCAAGTATGCCTTTCATTCACTCATGTGTGTGTTTAAAAGCCGCATATATTATGTGATTGGGCCGGCACGCTGTTTGTATGGAGTAAAAGCGGACGTGACGACAGGTTGCAGAGAACGCTTTAAGGCAGGGCCTTTAAGGCACGCCCCCAATATTGTTGTCCGGGTGGAAATCGGTTGAAATTCAGGAGAATGGTTTCCTCCGGAGATACTCGAGAGGGGCACTGAACTTCGGGAGTCTCCCGGGAAAATCGGGAGGGTTGTGAAGTGAATTTTATTTATATAGCGCTTTTCTCAAGTGACTCAAAGCGCTTTACATAGTGACACCCAATATCTAAGTTACATTTAAACCAGTTTGGGTGGCACTGGGAGCAGGTGGGTAAAGTGTCTTGCCCAAGGACACAATGACAGTGACTAGGATGGCACAAGCGGGAATCGAACCTGCAACCCTCAAGTTGCTGGCACGGCCACTCTACCAACCGAGCTATGCCGCCCCTCTTGGCAAGTATGAGTATTAGCGGTGAATGCGGCTGTATAATACCGGTGGGCCAAAATTAAGGTTAATTTGATATTGCTTCAAGGGCCAAATTAAATTACACGACGGGCTAAATGTAATGTTGATTTGATAATGCCTCAAGGGCCAAATTAATTTACACGGGCCAGAGTTTGACACCCATGCTCTAGGTTGTTATGTTCAGTCAATGGTTAATAGATGTTGTGATTTCCAATGGCTTTGAAGGCATCATTGTTACATGCAGCTGGATGGAGCCTGCATACCACTAGTGGTACACTTACCACAGTGAGAGAATGCCCAAATGGATAATGCTTGTTATGCGTCGTCATGTGACTTTTTCGTGTCAGGCGCCTTCCTTCAATACTTAGTCTATTTCAACTAGGGATGCACCATATTTTTTCAAGCCGATGTTTGTTTATAGTGAGCTCAGGGGACTTTTTTAACAGTCCATTTACTGCACTTAGGAGAAAAGGATGAGAGTCCTCCTAACCTGCTTACAGCACACTCCATTGTTTGTAACAATAAGTGACCGGTGGTACTGTAAATGTAGTTGTAATATTGTAGGTGTCACATAGAACAAAATGGGAAACTTTCCAAATTGTATGGTTCATTAAATTGGACTCTTATTTCTAAGTTTACTCAAAAGACTAATTTGTTTTACTTATTTATAGTACCGTATTTTCCGTACTATAGAGTGCACCGGTATATAAGCCGCAATTGCTAAATTTTAGGGGGAAAACATATTTTTACATTAATTAGTTACGGTACAGTGGGAGAACGAGACGGCACAGAGGCAGGGATGTTGTTTAGCTCTAGGCGTATTTATTATAACCAAGTAATGAGGCGTGTAACTTATCCAAATATGCGTGGTTAGACTACGTGAAGTGATTTGTTGAGCGAGGTATGGAAGTTCAGGGAGGGTAAGGCAAGTTCGGAGGTCCAGGGACAGGCAGGAGGTCAGGGGCAGGAGCGAGGCGTCAAGGTCCGTGTCCAGGCGAGAAGTCGAGATCCAGAAAGGCAGTCAGGGAACCAGAGGGAACCAGAGGGAATTCGGGGAGACGAGACACACAGCTCGAAACCAGGAAAAGGAGGAACGCTGCTGAATGGCGACATAGGACACAAGACGATGAGCACAGAGGAGGAGAAACACAGAGAGTGAGTAAATGCAAATAGAGCTAGAGACGTGTAGGCTTACTGTACAGTAACAGGTAGTTACGTTCTGGCGCTGGAACGCAGGTTGCGCTGGCTTAAGAAGCATGGAGCCTCATCGCGCGGCTGTAGCAGGAGTGGAAATCCCGTGGGCGTGTCCCCAGGTGCACTCAATGGAGCGCACAGCAGATTGAGAGGCGGCAGGTGTTTGAATCGTAACAGCATGAGCGTGCCCAGCGGTGCGCTCACAAGAGCGCATCGAAGAATGCGCTGGTGCTCGCCCCGTGACATGATTAACCGCACTGGACTATAAGCCGCAGATATGTACTTTGTGAAATGAGAAATTTCCACAAAAAGATTCGGTGAATTTTTATCTACATACCTTAATTGTTTTCAAACTGTGTTTGTAACATTGCAGTAAAACGGTTAATCAAACAAAATAGAAGTTATCGTCATGGACCGACCCACTAGCTACGGAAGCTAGCTCTCCAATTAGCAAAACAGACTCAATTACTCCACGCTGATGTTTTGTTGAATTTACTGAGGAATTTGTGAATCTGAAACAATACACCTTGGTAAGTTAATAATACTAACACAGACACTTGGAAACATGTTATTAGCTAATGCTTACGACGCTAGCATCATTTCATGATGATAGCGTCTACAAATATATATGAAAACACTCTTACAGACATCACACATGGGACTGTTTAGTAAGTACAAATGGTTTTAGTTATATTGTAAAATTTACAAATGTTGCTTGGAGTTATGAATTAAGAATCCATACGAGTAGAACGCAATGGACAGCTAGAAGACTGAACGGCACCCTACTTTCAGTTGTAAGCACTAAATGGAAAGACACAGCAGCACCTGCATTGAGTGAACTTGTCTAAAAGATGGCGCCATAGCACAAACAATGAAATTGTTTCTCACTACATTTGCTTTTTTTTCTTTCTTTTTTTTAAAACTATTTTTAATATGGCCTTCAGAGAAGAAAAATCCATATATTAGCTGCACTAATTTATGACCCGCAGGGTTCAAAGTTTAGGGAAAAAAATGCAGCGTATAGTCCCGAAATTACAGTGGCAGATTTTTTTGTTTTTGTTATTTGTCATGTGTGGAGAGGGGCATGGCCTGCGGGCCTGCCGCGGAACGGGGTGTGCAAGGACCGGCCTCGATGGCCCAGGTGGGCCTTGTCATCTTTATTAGCAACAGCCGGAACGAGACACGGCAGTTGGAGTGGGAGGTGCTGGTGAGCGGACGCAGGAGGAAAATAAATACTTTGTGCTGGAAAGCAAAAGCCTATTGATATTTATGAATAAAACAGTGTTATAACCTGAATTCCGGGCTCTCCTGGCAGTGTGTGGTGGTCAGAAGAACCCACTAGAGGGCAACCTCTACATCGTGATTTTTTAATGACTTTTGTTTAGAACAAAATGTTATGAATACTATAGCTTCCAAATGATGTAGATAACACATTTTAAAGGGGTCCTATTATGCAAAACTATTTATATGTTGCTCCCTGTTTTTGTGTATTCGGGATCCCCATAAGTCCCGGAAATTTGATATGCACTAGCATCACCCCCACCTTCCACATACTGTACATAAAACTGAGGACTGACAGGTTTTGGCACTAGAGGGTCCTCCAGAGGAGACCTCGACATCCCCTACAGAAAAACAACCTCAGGACAAACAGTTCTGTCAGTCCAAGGAAGTTATTTCTGGAACAGACTCCCAATGAATATTAGAAAATGTTCCACTTTCTGCACTTTTAAAAAAACCCATCTTAAATAGTTCTTAAAAATAACAAGATGTGTTATCTCTTTAATAATTGTATTGTTTTTAACATGATATTGTCATATTGTTCTGCAGTCCTGTTTTTATAGTTTGAAACTACAGGTGTAAATGAGCAAATATGCTTTAATCAGTCTTATTAACAGTCTATGTATACTAGATTGTTCATTAATATACATCATTGGTGTCAAATGTACGGCCCGTGGGCCGGATCAGGTCCGCGGACAAATTTTATCCCGCAAGATGAGTTTTCTCAGTATAAAAATGAGCAGACATTTTTGAATGAAAGAAACTGCTGTTCTAAATGTGTCCATTAGATGTCGCAATAGCAATTCTTTTTGTCTTTGTAGATTATATATGCAAAAAAAACCCCACATGATGTTAGTGCACCAGTCGAGGAAAATGAGCAAACTACATAAATAACATTCTGTAATTTGGTTTTGATAGTATTTTTGTTTTATCTTGATAGATTGAAAATTAACCCCAATGATTTGATTAACACATAATTTATTTGGAAAGTATAAATAATTTGTACAATTTCGAATGTTTTTGTTTTATTTTCAAACAAAAAAAAACAATCTGAAGTTGTCTTTATTTTTAAGTTATCGTGCCGGGATTTTACCAGTCCGGCCCACTTGGGAGTAGATTTTTCCCAATGTGGCCCCCGATCTAAAGTGAGTTTGACACCCTTGCACTAGACCGATTCAAGCAAGGCACAGATGATCTCCATGGCTTGCAAGATTTTTTTTTTACCGGACTGCAGCCTTGTCCAGTTGAGTGGACAAGAGACTTGTCACATGGTGCAAAAAGGCTGCGGTTGTTTTAATAATCATTGTGGTGTTCACAGGCATAGACATCCAGTCTTTGGAATTAAGTTTATTATGTGATCTGGAGTCCTCTCACTGATGTTTGACCTCTATCTGTTGTTTTTTGATACCGGTAATCCGCTGTTTATGTGATTGTTGCACGGCTTGTCTTGTAAATATTAAGACGGATAAAATGTATTGTGTGCAGTGAGCAACGTTTGCTTGCACACAACCCCTGCCATCAAACTCATGGTTCACACTTGATTGACCTTTGACCTTAAAGCGGTTTTAGTAGCCTGCAAGATGGTAAAAAATCCACTAACTTATTTTATTTATTTGTGACATTTAAGTCAAACAGACTAGTAATTTAAATAATTCAGTGATATAAATGGAATGATAATACATTCAAAAATAACAACATTGTTATGATTATTGCAGCAATACACGAGAAACGTAGAGAACATGCCGGAACCGACTCGATTCGAATGGAAATGAATAGGACCTGTTGCATTTGCGTGAGTGCACTCTGCTACTTGTGTGTCTGAGCGTGTTTTGGTCTTGTGTTTCTTTCATCAAATATTTGCTGCCTGTGATTTCAACTGGGTCAGGCAAGTTTCTGGATTTTCCTTGCAGCCTGTGCTAATCGAGTGGGTTTGTGTGGGAGGTCCGATGGGTGGGGCGCATAGTGTCTTTTAATCCCACACAGGGCCCGATTAATTTTAAAGCGGATTGCTGCCCTTAAGCTCACTTTCCAGCATGCAGGCATCAACACTCCCACTATACTTAATCATAATGCATTTCTCAAAAGTCTTCGAGTACAGATTTTCAAGACTCATTTTAAAGATTTTAAACTTTAAGGCAGGCTCGAAGGTTCAGAGACAGACAGAAGGTCAGGGGCGGGAGCGAGGCGTCAAAAGTTCTTGTCCAGGCGGGAGGTCGAGATCCAAAAGGGACAGCCAGGGAAGCAGAGGGAAATATGGGAAGACGAGACACACTGCTCGTCGTCAGGGAAGGGAGGAATGCTGTGTATGGAACAGGTCGCTACGTTCTGGCCCAGAACTTAGGTTTGCTCTGGCTTAAAGGGGAACATTATCAGAATTTCAAAAGGGTTAAAAACAATAAAAATCAGTTCCCGGTGGCTTGTTTTATTTTTCGAAGTTTTTTTCAAAATTTTACACCTCCCGGAATATCCCTAAAAAAAGCTTTAAAGTTTTTGATTTTCACTATTTGCGATGCGACTGTCCATTTCCCTGTGACGTCATACAGTGCTGCCAATACAAACAACATGGCGGGTAGCACAGCAAGATATAGCGACATTAGCTCGGATTCAGACTCGGATTTCAGCGGTTTAAGCAATTCAACAGATTACGCATGTATTGAAACAGATGGTCGGAGTATGGAGGCAGATAGCGTAAACGAAATTGAAGAAGAAACTGAAGCTATTGAGCGAATAGCTATTGACGCTTTTCGGCCATAGCATGGATGTACCTAATGAAGTGGCCCATAGCATGGCTGCCTTATTAGCATCGCCGGTAAAATGTGCGGACCAAACGATCAGGACTTTCACATCTTGTGACACTAGAGCAACTTAAATCCGTCGATTGGTAAGTGTTTGTTTCGCATTAAATGTGGGTATCTAGTTTCAAATGTACATACAGCTAGCGTAAATAGCATGTTAGCATCGATTAGCGTAGCATGTTAGCATCGATTAGCTGGCAGTCATGCTGCGACCCGATATGTCTGATTAGCACATAAGTCAACAACATCAACAAAACTCACCTTTGTGATTTCGTTGACTTAATCGTTGCAAATGCATCTGCAGGTTATCCATACTTCTCTGTGCCATGTCTGTCTTAGCATCGCCGGTCAAATGTGAAGACACTCTGGTACATTCAATGGGGGTCTGGCGGCAGATTTCTTGCCAGTGGTGCAACTTGAATCCCTCCCTGTCAGTGTTGTTACACCCTCCGACAACACACCGACGAGGCATGATGTCTCCAAGGTTCCAAAAAATAGTTGAAAAAACGAAAAATAACAGAGCTGAGACCCAATGTTTGTCACGTTCCTCGGTGACGTCACGTTCTGACGTCATCGCTACAAGACCAATAAACAGAAAGGCGTTTAATTTGCCAAAATTCACCCATTTAGAATTCGGAAATCGGTTGAAAATATACATTGTCTTTTTTCTGCAACATCAAGGTATATATTGACACTTGCATAGGTTTGGTGATAATGTTCCCCTTTAAGAACCCCGTGGAGCTCATCAGCGACAGGTGTGTTGAGTGCAGACTGATTGCAGATTGAATGCAGCCACCTGCATGCTCGCTTGGAGGAGCGCTCATCGCAGCACACAGATGAATGCGTACTGGAGTGCGCCCGGGCCGTGACAATATAAGGTGTAAAGCCGTATACGTGAAAGGAAGTTTATTTATATAGTGCTTTTTCTTTAGTGACTCAAACTGATTTACATTGAGAATCCCAATAGCGACATTTTAAGCAACATTTACACTAGTGCAGTTAACACTGCGAGCAAAGTGGCTGAAGTGTCTTGCCAAATGACACAATGGCAGTAAGTAGGATGGCGGAAGCTGGATTCCAACTAGGAACGTTCAAGTTGCTGTGATAAATTAAGCATGATGAGTTGACTTGAAACTGTTTAATGTTGCACTTTTTATATGTAGAAGAAAAGTTTTGTCATTTTATTTAATCTGAGCAACAATTTGAGGCAGTTTAATGTTGATTAACGTGGGCAGAACTATTATAGTTTTCCCAATCTTAAAAGGATAAAGCCATTGTTTACAAATTTGGTAAATAAATAACCAAAAAATGTATATTTTGTTGTTTTCTTACTGTACCAAAAATGTACCGAACCGAAATTTTTGTGTTCCGTTACACCCCTATTGGATGCCGTATCGGGACAGATCCATTAAGAGTTTGTGCAGAAATATCTCGTATAGGAATTAACTATACACAATAACACATTAACAAAATGATGTGTCACATGAATGTTTTTTTTAATGTAATACTTTTGTGACATGAAAAAAACAAGAAATGTTAAAAAAAAACGTGGCATTTACTTTTTGATATCAAAATAAAACAAAAAGCAGTTTGGATAATGAAGATCAAGTCTAATAAACCAGCATTGTTGGCCCTAGTGTGTGAATGTGAGTGTGAATGTTGTCTGTCTATCTGTGTTGGCCCTGCGATGAGGTGGCGACTTGTCCAGGGTGTACCCTGCCTTCTGCCTGATTGTAGCTGAGATAGGCGCCAGCGCCCCCCGCGACCCCGAAAGGGAATAAGCGGTAGAAAATGGATGGATGGATGTTCTTCTCCAACGCACGCATGTTGTTCAATACAACAGTTTGGCCAACAACAACAACAAAAAACAGGAGGGACACCTCTCACATCGAATACACATTCTTCACAGACTTCGTTCAATTCGATGTGATGAAAAAACATTTTATCTAGTATTGATGTTATTTAAACGCTGATACAGTTTGCAGTTAAATAAAGGACGAATGAACTTCCCAGTAAACAAACTAAAGACTTTATAAATAAGTTGTGACAACATTCCCACCACACCGTTTCCTCACCTCAGTAACTCTCAGTCACAGCAGCTGAAGAACATCGTCTTGACAAAATAAAAGCAACATCAAATAGTTTTTCTCCTTCGCTGTATACTTTTAGTGTGGGGCCAAACGTGTCTGTCTCCAATATTGTCCACACCTGTCTCCATCTAAACACAGCAGTGCACTCTTAAAATCAAGCCAAACGGCGCTAGTGTGCATGTGCCTGACTTTGTGTTGCCTAAAATGCATTAATAAAAGACGGGCTTTCGCTAATTAAAAAATTACATGGTATCACTAACCACCTGGACTTTTATCGTGAATTATCATTATATCGTTGACCATTACATCCCTAGTGCTATAACAAGTAAAAAGTCAAGGGCGGTTACGGCTTGTTTTTGCCCCAGATTTTGGTACATTTTTTAAGGCATTACGGCAAATGGCGAGGGCGGTCGCAGCTTTTTTCGCAGTTGCCGTGGTTAAATCCGCGCCCTGTTTATGTACGTTGCCTATGTGGCATTAATGCTAATGTTTTTAAAACGTTAGTGTTTGTCATGATCAGCTACTTGGATCATGTCATATTCTGTTTTTGTTGCGTCTTTGTATTACATCCTGTGTAGTATTTGTCTTCCTTAGTTCCTGATGACACTTCCTGTTTGTTTCCATTGCCATAGTTACGTATTAGTGTCACCTGCATCTTGTTTTTTACGCACACCTGCCTTGTGATTACGTTCCGTATTTAAGCCTGCCTTTTTCGTTACTCGCTCTAGCAGTCTAGTTTGCCGATGGATGCAACAGGTGACGTCGCTGATACCTTTTGTGGTAAAAGTCTTTTTGTATTCGTTATCTTCCACGCTATTCCTTCGTTTGTGTCCCTAGCTCACATGCTAGCGCTTTCAGTTCTTTCGCGCCCATGCTAGCTCTGTTGGTTTTGTCTTCACTGCCTTGTGCAAGTCTTTTTGTTCTTAGTCTGTTTTTTAGTATAAATAAATAATTTCTTACCTTCACGCTGTGTCCAGTCCGCCTGCATTATGCAGAGAAAGCACCTGCATAACCACAATGCCAGCTAAGCGTCACAGTGTTATGTTTGGTTCTAACTCACCAATGCAGAACAATTAGCTAACATTCTTTTAGCATTGGGTGCGTTTAATTGGGTTAGTGCGCACACACACGGAGAAGGAAAGCGTAAAGGATAAGATATGCTAGCTTGAATGTGAAGTAGTGAAACGTGAAAAAAATCAATGCTTTGTACCCCCCGCTTATCCCTACAACTATTGTAGTGGTGTTATGTACAAAAAGTGCACTTTAATTTAGTGTTGTTTTGATATGTCATCTTAAGGACATCATGCACAATAGTGCACTAATAGCTTGTTTTAAAATGTCTCTGATAATCTTGCACTTTCTGTTTTGGAAATGACATGAACGTGTGTGCCATTGCTTAATAACGGTTTAATAAATACAGTTTTGGTCAATCGACTTAGTTGTGATTTCCTTTTCCGCATAAACGTTTAAAATGAAATCAGAATCAGAAATACTTTATTAATGCAGTATGAACAAGAATGTTTTAATGTAGACACATACAATCATCATACTGATGTGATTATATCCATCAAGTAGGGGTGTAACGGTACACAAACATTTTGGTTCGGTACGTACCTCGGTTTAGAGGTCACGGTTCGGTTCATTTTTGGTGCAGTAAAAAAACAACAAAATATAATTTTTGGGGTTATTTATTCACCAAATTTGTAAACGATAGCATAACATACATATACACACACAAGGTCCATTGCCAAGGTTAATGTGGTCAACATATATAAAATAAAAACTAAATAAGATAAGGCTCAGAATGGTTTCTTAACAAAACCTTTCTCCATATAAAGTGCTTCATTTGGTTGATTGATTGAGACTTTTATTGGTAGATTGCACAGTACAGTACATATTCAGTACAATTGACCACTGAATGCAAACACCCCAATAAGTTTTTCAACTTGTTTATGTCTGGGTCCACGTTCATCAATACCCCCTCCCTGCCCCAGCCTGGCTATCTTTGCAGTAAGAGGATATATGGGCTTATTCTTCCACCATAGAAGTGGGTTAAAATCTAGTTTTTAATGCAATACAGCAACCCCCTGCACCCCGAACGGGACAAGCGGTAGAAAATGGATGGATTGATGGTCTCAAATCTGCTGCTATAAAAAACATTTGTTATTGCTTCAGCCCTGCCAGACTCGCCGAGGAGAGGCTGCTTGAAAGCGGTGGTGACGCTTCAAAGGAGTTAGCATATTTGACGTGTTGGCAGAAGCGTACCCTACTGCTGCTGAACAATGTCGGCAAACCTCTGCCTCCATTATTTTATCGCGCCGCGCAGCCAAAGTGTTCCTAAACGGGATATCTTAACGAGGCAGGAGGGTCTTCCAGTTCTGGCTTTTGCATGTTCTCCTAGCCCGGTCGCTGCTAGCCTGCCGCGTTTTGTGCCTCGCGCTGCATTGTTTACACAACCTACGGTGCGCTACCTAATATGTCCGTGTGGAAACTCGTTCGGTACACCTCCGAACTCGAACCGAAACCCCCGTACCGAAACGGTTCAATACAAATACACGTACCGTTACATCCCCTAGCATCAAGTGTTCATTCAAGGCTAAGGCAAAATATCGAGATATATATCGTGTATCGTGATATGGCCTGAAAATTAGGAGATATTAAAAAAAAGGCCATATCGCCCAGCCCTACATACAGAAATACCAAAAATTAGCATTAAGTATTGCCATCATTGTTTGCTGAGTTTGGGGAGTGTGCTCCTTAGCTGTGCTGATTATCACTAAATAGCCTTCACAAGCTGACATTGTGATGTACTGTATCTCCACATTGCATTTGAATTGGAGATATTTACCTTTTTTAACTGATCGATGATCAGCTGATGAGTTGCCGAGCACAGTCGATCTTTACCACAGCTGTGTCCCAGTTCAGGTTGCAGTGAGTCATCGAGTCAATCAATTAACTCAGTTTAAAAATAAGCATTGATTCATATTTTGTTGCTTCCATGAGTCAGTTAATGAGTAAAATAAACGCAAGACTAGTCCAATAGAGTGCAAATGAGAGCGGTCTACCTATTGCTGATGCAGCTTACACAGATGGTGATGTGGCTTGTATGTGCATGTGCGGGGTGAGAGAAGAGAAGAGAAGCTGTCAAAAGATTTGCGACCCTTTTTTTTTTTGTTCTTGTTTTTATTATTACAATATTTTTTTTACACAATACCTTTTTGGTATAGTGTACAAACTCACCAAGTAAGTTTCTGGATACAAGACAGCTTTGAGGGCAAAACCCATCCATCCATTTTCTACCGTTTATTCCCTTTGGGCTTGCGGGGGGTGCTTGTGCCTATCTCAGCTACAATCGGGCGGAAGGCGTTGTACACCCTGGACAAAATAAACAGACAACATTCACACTCGCATTCACACACTAAGGCCAGTTTAGTGTTGCCAATGAACCGATCACCAGGGGCACATACAGTAGATGGATAATTTCTTCATTTTTTTACGTTTAGTATGTTTTTTGCAATTTTAATTTTGACAGTACCACATGGGATATGTTTTAATTGCGGATGCGGGTTTATTGATTTTTAAATCCATCCATCCATCCATCCATTTCCTACCGCATGTCCCTTTTGGGTTCGCAGGGGGTGCTGGAGCCTATCTCAGCTGCACCCAAATAATTTAAATGGGAGCCAATGGTAGTTTTTGCTTTTGTTTAGTTATTGTGCACTGATGTAGCGTTCAGTTCCATAAATGTAATACGCAGGGCCTGTAAAGTGCAAGCATTTCACTCGCGTGACGTCACATAAAGCAGAAGGGAAACGGACATTCTAAGACATTTACAAATTAAAATAGAAGTGCAAACCCCGTTTCCATATGAGTTGGGAAATTGTGTTAGATGTAAATATAAATAGCTGAGATAGGCGCCAGCGCCCCCCGCGACCCCAAAAGGGAATAAGCGGTAGAAATGGATGGATGGATAAACATAATACAATGATTTGCAAATCATTTTCAACCCTTATTCAATTGAATGCACTACAAAGACAAGATATTTGATGTTCAAACTCATAAACTTTATTTTTTTTTTTGCAAATAATAATTAACTTAGAATTTCATGGCTGCAACATGTGCCAAAGTAGTAAGGAAAGGGTATATTCACCACTGTGTTACATCACCTTTTCTTTTAACAACACTCAATGTCATTGTCTTGCTGAAATAAGCAGGGGCGTCCATGAAAAAGACGGCGCTTAAATGGCAGCATATGTTGTTCCAAAACCTGTGTGTACCTTTCAGCATTAATGGTGCCTTCACAGATGTGTAAGTTACCCATGCCTTGGGCACTAATACACCCCCATACCATCACAGATGCTGGCTTTTTTAACATTGCGTCGATAACAGTCTGGATGGTTCGCTTCCCCTTTGGCCCGGATGACACGATGTCGAATATTTCCAAAAACAATTTGAAATGTGGAATCGTCAGACCGTAGAACACTTTTCCACCTTGCATCAGTCCATCTTAGATGATCTCGGGCCCAGAGAAGCCGGTGGCGTTTCTGGATGTTGTTGATAAATGGCTTTTGCTTTGAATAGTAGAGCTTTAACTTGCACTTACAGATGTAGCGACCAACTGTATTTAGTGACAGTGGTTTTCTGAAGTGTTCCTGAGTTCATGTAGTGATATCCTTTAGAGATTGATGTCGGTTTTTGATACAGTGGCGTCTGAGGGATCGAAGATCACAGTCATTCAATGTTGGTTTCTGGCCATGCCGCTTACGTGGAGTGATTGCTCCAGATTCTCTGAACCTTTTGATAATATAATGGACCATAGATGTTGAAATCCCTAAATTTCTTGCAATTGCACTTTGAGAAACGTTGTTCTTAAACTGTTTGACTATTTGCTCACGCAGTTGTGGACAAAGGGGTGTACCTCGCCCCATCCTTTCTTGTGAAAGACTGAGCCTTTCATGGAAGCTGCTTTTATACCCAATCATGGCACCCACCTGTTCCCAATTAGCCTGCACACCTGTGGGATGTTCCAAATAAGTGTTTGATGAGCATCCCTCAACTTTATCAGAATTTATTGCCACCGTTCCCAACTTCTTTGCCACGTGTTGCTGGGATCAAATTCTAAAGTTAATGATTATTTGCAAAAAAAAAAAGTTTATCAGTTTGAACATCAAATATTTTGTCTTTGTAGCATATTCAACTGCATATGGGTTGAAAATGATTTGGAAATCATTGTATTCCGTTTATATTTACATCTAACACAATTTCCCAACTCATACAGAAACGGGGTTTGTATATAACATATATATAGTATATAATATTTGAATAATATACATATATTCTACATGTATTCTACATCTAAAAGATGTATTTTGCTCTGTCATGTATTGTTTATGTAGGTCACGGAACAATACCGGAAACATTGTAGGGGGAACTTAAGGGCGGGGCACACAGGATATGAGGACATGTGTTATGGGTTGGACACTGGGAAGTGTAGGAACGAAGAGCGGGAATAAAAGGCAGAAAAGACAATAAGATTCAAGTGTGTATTATTAATCTTAGAGTGCACTAACTAATAAGTGACAAGTTGGCCACACAACAATTGGTAACAGATCTGAACAGGCAGAATTCATTGCGATTAAGGGTAATGCGGAACCGCTATTGGGTAAAACGACAGCCATGAAGCTAGGAGTGTTGAAAATAGGTGAAAATGTCTCGGTGGTGACAGACATCAAATATACACTCATGCCTAAATACCCAGATGTTTCAAAGGGTGTAGGTAAATGAAACACCAAGCATGTTAGCCTATACATAGACCCAGCGGTCAAGCCTGTGACCCAGCCATTAAGACGTATACCATACAATCTCAGGGAGGCGGTGGAGAATAAAATAAAGGTCTTAATTGGTTTGGACATTGTAGAAAGGGTCAAAGGCCCCACCCCATGGGTAAACCCAGTGGTGATAATCCCAAAACCAGACAAATATATTAGGATGTGTTTGGATATGAGAAAGGCTAATGAAGCGATTCCTACTGTGGATGAAATTTGGCAAGGCATGAAAGGCTCAGCTATATTTACCAAGCTTGACCTCAAATGTGGCTACCATCAGTTGGAACTGACCCTGGAGTCGAGAAAGATAGCTACTTTTGCAGTACATAATGGCGTGTACAGGAATAAAAGGTATATTTTTGGTGTCTCGCCGGCCAGTGAGCAATACTAGCATGAGATAGCCAATGCACTAGCTGGCATTGAAGGTACTGACAACATACCAGATGATGTGATAATACATGCACAGGCCCTGCGATGAGGTGGTGACTTGTCCAGGGTGTATCCTGCCTTCCGCACGATTGTAACTGAGATAGGCACCAGCGCCCCCCGCAACCCCAAAGGGAATAAACTGTAGAAAATGGATGGATGGAGGGAGACCAGGAGACTACAACTATTTGCTATACACTATCTTCAAACAAGAATTGTCATATTATATAAAGAAGACATGAAAGCAATTGATCCATCCTCTCAAATGCCCGCTGTACGCGGGGTTGATATTCAAGTCAGAGTCCTCCTAATGAAATCATCAAATCCTTCACTATTCGAAGACAGCCCTACTTTGAATTACAAGTTCAGCAGTTCAGAATCAGAATCAGAAATCCTTTATTAATCCCCGTTGGCCATTGTTCCAGTTTTTTTCCTACTCTTGTAACATGTGTGGGTATTACATATCACAAAAAGACAATAATAATCAGAATCAGAATCAATCTGTATAACATATTCAGTCCAAGCCTGGGCCCCTGGACAGGGGGTCCAGACTGAGTCCAAGGAAAAAAAAAAACCTCATAGCCAGCCATCTATCCATTTTCCCGCGCTTGTCCCGGGGGTTGCGGTAGTCTATCTCAGCTGCATTCAGGCAGAAGGCAGTGTACACCCTGGACAAGTCGCCACCTCATCGCAGGGCCAACATAGCCATCGCACACATAAACATGTGTGTAAGAGGGAAACATCAAAGAATGGTAGTCACATTTGAGGTCAAGCTTGGTAAATATAGCTGAGCCTTTCATGCCTTGCCAAATTTCATCCACAGTAGGAATCGCTTGATTAACCTTTCTCATGTCCAAACACATCCTAATATCTTTGTCTGGTTTTGGGATTATCACCACTGGGTTTACCCATGGGGTGGGGCCTTTGACCCTTTCTATAATGTCCAAACCAATCAAGACCTTTATTTTATTCTCCACCGCCTCCCTGAGATTGTATGGTATACGTCTTAATGGCTGGGCCACAGGCTTGACCGCTGGGTCTATGTATAGGCTAACATGCTTGGTGTTTCATTTACCTACACCCTTTGAAACATCTGGGTATTTAGGCATGAGTGTATCTTTGATGTCTGTCACCACCGAGACAATTTCACCTATTTTCAACACTCCTAGCTTCATGGCTGTCGTTTTACCCAATAGCGGTTCCGCATTACCCTTAATCGCAATGAATTCTGCCTGTTCAGATCTGTTACCAATTGTTGTGTGGCCAACTTGTCACTTATTAGTTAGTGCACTCTAAGAATAATAATACACACTTGAATCTTATTGTCTTTTCTGCCTTTTATTCCCGCTCTTCATTCCTTCACTTCCCAGTGTCCAACCCATAACACATGTCCTCATATCCTGTGTGCCCCGCCCTTAAGTTCTCCCTACAATGGTTTCGGTATTGTCCCGTGACCTACGTAACCAATACATGACAGAGCAAAATACATCTTTTAGATGTAGAATATATGTAGAATATATATATATTATTCAAATATTATATATTATACATAATATATGTTATATACAAACCCCGTTTCCGTATGAGTTGGGAAATTGTGTTAGATGTAAATATAAACGGAATACAATGATTAGCAAATCATTTTCAACCCATATTCAGTTGAATATGCCACAAAGACAAAATATTTGATGTTCAAACTGATCATTAACTAATCATTAACTTTAGAACATTAAAGACATTGAAAGAGCAGATCGGATGCAACCAACCACTTCTACACACAGCCACAAAAGTAAAACAACAAAAAACAAAACCACATACACTGTGGTGGCCTCTGCGGTGTTCCACGCTATCGTCTTCTGGGGTTGGGGGGAGCATGGCCAGATAGAGGAGCAGACCCAACAAAGCAACCAAGAGAGCCGACTCCACCCTCGGCCGCCCACCAACTCTCGGCCAGTGTCCAGTCCGCATAAGCAAGCAACCATGTTTTTTTTAGCTAACACGTGTTGTTCATGTTCTGTAAGTTCACATTATCAGGCCCAGAAACATCTTAAAGAAAAAGTCTATGCAAAGTTTGATTTTCTTTCGTTCATATTATAGTCGTCTTGTAGTGTTTTCAATACAAGAAAAACAAATGGTTAAGGAGCTTCCACTGACAAATCCGCACTGCAACCCTGAACTAAAAAGGCAGACAGTCAGCATCAGCAATCTCATGCTGCAGATTTCCAGCACATCCCGATTGAACAGTCAGCCATAAGAACACACTCGGTTTGTTTTTATAAAAAAAAACAGGGTTTTGTTGCCGTCCCCCTGCATACACCTGGTGCTGCTTTGGAGAACACACTCATTGTTTATGTCCTGTCAGCATTTGTGTCAATGGAGCGGCACACACTAAGCACTGCAGGCCACTAGCAGTTTCTGCAGCCTTACAGATTGGCAGCGGAATGGTGTCTGTTGTATCAATAGCAAAATACTTTAAACTGAAAGTGTTTATCATCATTTGAAAGAAAAACACAGGAGTAATGCCATTGTTGTTATCTTTGCTCTGTAATTGTGCCACTTTGTCACTCTGTTGACAGGACTACAAACTTCAACGAGAGGTGATGCGTTCATTTCAAATGTAACATTTCTCAACTTTGTGGACTACTTGAGGTTAATAGAATGGCAAATAGTGAGGGAGAGAGTGGAGACCCCACACCCGCTGTTAGGGTTGCCAACCGTCCCGTGAAATTGTCTTGCATTTAGAAACAAAACTATGTGTTCTGTAGGGCTGGGCGATATTGGCTTTTATTAATATCGCAATATTTGTATGCCATATTGCGATACACGATATATATTACGATATTTTGCCTTGGCCTTGAATGAAGACTTGATGAATATAATCACAGCAGTATAGGGGTGTAACGGTACGTGTATTTGTATCGAACCGTTCCGGTAAGGGGGTTTCGGTTCGGCACGCGGGCGTATCGAACGAGTTTGGACGCAGAAGTCTTTCTGCCTCTGTCTCTGCCTCATTGTCCCGCCCACACAACCATCTGATTGGTTACATACAAAGCCAATCAGCAGTGCGTATTCAGAGCGATTTAGTCAATGCTTTAGCGTCGACCAGAGATATTCGTTTAGCAGGGGAGCAGCAGACTCTACCCAAATTATACTAAACACTTCCCAGTCACAACTATTACAAACATCACTATGAGCCCGTTGACCTTCTAGAAACTTAAACTGCAGCTCAGCTCGCTCACAGTATAGGCTTGAGAGGAAGGCTAATTAGCTTTTAGCGTAACGTTAGCTCATTTTGCTGTGCGTGTGTGTGTGTGTGTGTGTGTGTGTGTGTGTGTGTGTTAAGAGCAGCAAAGCCCTGTCTGTCTGTTATTTCATTGAACTCCATTGTGTTTAAGGATGAATAGTCTCTCCTATTGCAATTGTACTATTTTTCAGCTATAGTTACATGAATCATGAGTAATGTAGCAGCTTAGTTTTGAATAGCAGGTTCCCTGCTATCACATGTTGATAAAAATACAACATTTACATAATAAAAGTCAACTACAGGCTTCCCAAATGCTGTAATAAATTAATCATGATGAGTTGACATTAAACAGTTTCAATGGAAACTGTTTAATGTTGCACTTTTTATATGTAGAAGAAAGGTTTTGTCATTTTATTTATTCAAAGCAACAACTTGAGGAAGTTTAATGTGGATTAACCTGGCCGGAATTATTATAGTGTTCCCAATGTTAAAAGGATAAAGCCATTGTTTACAAATTTGGTAAATAAATAACCAAAAAATTTATATTTTGTTGTTTTCTTATTGTACCGAAAATGAACCGAACTGTGACCTCTAAACCGAGGTACGTACCGAACCGAAATTTTTGTGTACCGTTACACCCCTACAGCAGTATGATGGTTATATGTGTCTACATTAAAACATTCTTCTTCATACTGCATTAATATATGCTACTTTTAAACTTTCATGCAGAGAGGGAAATCACAACTAAGTCAATTGACCAAAACTGTTTTTATTAAATACTCTTCATTCTCTCACGGGTAACTTTTTAAATAAAAGAACAAGTGAATAGTGTTGCTACCTTTTTGTAGTAACACCTCTGCTGCATACTTTGCATATTGCTGTTGTCTGCTGAATATCTTCCCACTTGAAGCCAAACCACCAGATGATGGAGCCCCTGCTCTTTAATTTGGTCATTTATTGTTCTTCCTCCATTTGTGATCAGTTTCGGACCTTCTCTCTCTTGTAATGTCATAAGTTCCGCTTTGCTTGTACGACCTGCTTCAGCTAACGTTAGCCATGCTGCTACCTCTCTGCTCAGCGAGAACGTATGACGCTAGACATGACGTATGAAAGAAGGCGGGCTTGTTTTCCGTCTCTGTGAGAAGGAGACACGAGAAGGAGTGAGAAGCGCCTGATGTGTAATGCCCGCAGCTAAAAGCCACTCGACCTGCCTCAGCTAACGTTAGCCATGCTAACATTAGCCATTCTAACGTTAGCTTCGGCGAGAGCGTATGACGCTAGATGTATGTGACGTATGTAAGAAGGCGGGCTTGTTTTTTGTGAGAACATATAATCGAATATTACGATATAGTCATTTTCTATATCGCACGGTAGAGATGCGCGGATAAGCAATTATACCATCCGCAACCGCATCACTAAAGTCGTCATCCACCCGAACCAACATTTCATCAAAGCCACACCCGCCCGCCACCCGCCCGTTGTTATACATCTAATATAGATGATGCAAGGCATTAGTGAGGTTAGAAAGTGTAACTCCCTCCAAATAGCACAGACACAATGGCTTTCTTGAACTGATTTATTTGAAGGCTTACTTTCCCCTTCAAATTCACCATGAAAACTGTAATAAATAAAGTAAAAATAATAACATGCCCAGCATGTGGATCAAACATTTTACCGAGTAAAATACCAACAAATGACAAATATATCGTTGGCCATACCCGGAAGTAGCTTCCTTACATCCGTCGACAGACCAAACGAGACACTTCAAAATAAAATTATGCCCACATAGTGTTTCAAAGAGTGCTGCTGGTTTTCGTATGTGGGTAACAACATTTAACTATTTATAAATGGTTGATTTATACAGGATAGTAAGGTAAAGTGTAGTACCTGACATGTTTGGGCTACCTTGCTTCTTCAGCCTTCTTCAGAGGTGTCACGTGATGTTAGCGTGACAATGTCTGTGACGTGATTTATGGAATGTACCATCAAGAGTTGTCAGGTACAACACTTTACCTACTAGCCTATATAAATCAACCATTTATAAATACACGTCAGTAAGCTAAATGAACCTCTTCAACATAACATTTAACTATGTATAATGTAGCGGCTGGCTACGGGGTGTTAGCCAATGAATTTGGCTGGGGGCGGGACTTCCGGGAGAGATAGGGAAGTGATGTTCTCGACAGGAAGTGAGAGTTCGAGTTGTCCCGGGAAAAGCGTTAGAGACAAGAGGGCTGTTGCATGGTTGTATTACATTTTGTGCAATAAAGACAAGACAAACGAAGAAGTTTTATGAGCCTACAATCCTGGGATTATTACAATATATATTTCCGAATTGGTTCAACCGCCACCCGCCCGAATCTATTTAAAATCTATTTTTTCCTCATGTCACCCGCCCGATCCGCGGTTTATCCACGGACTCCGCGGTTGTGACCGCAAACCGCGCATCTCTATGGCACGGGGACAAACCTGCGATATATCGTTTATATCAGGGGTGTCAAACTCAAATACAGTGTGGGCCAAAATGTAAAACTGAACAAAGCCGCGGGCCAAGGTTGAACAAATTAACCTTTTAGGTGGTAGCGTGTATTGTAGTGTCCCGGAAGAGTTAGTGCTGCAAGGGGTTCTGGGTATTTCTTCTGTTCTGTTGAGGTACAGATGTTCTCCTGAAATGTGTTTGTCATTTTTGTTTGGTGTGGGTTCACAGTGTGGCACATATTTGTAACAGTGTTAAAGTTGTTTATAGGGCCACCCTCAAGTGTCACCTGTATGGCTGTTGACCAAGTATGCAATGCATTCACTTATGAGTGTGTATAAGCCGCTTACATTATGAAGCTGTTTGTATGGAGGATAAGCAAACATGACGACAGGTTTTAGAGAACGTTAACGGCAGTGCCTTTAAGGCACGGACCCCAATATTGTTGTTCGGGTGAAAGTCGGGAGATATTCGGGAGAATGGTTGCCCAGAGAGATTTTCGGGAGGGGCACTGAACTTCGGAAGTCTCCCGGGAAAATCGGTAGGGTTGGCAAGTATGAATATTAGCAGTGAAACAGCGGCACAGACACTGTATAATTCCGGTGGGCCAGCTCTAATGTTAATTTAATATTACTTCAAGGGCCAAATGAAATTACATGGCGGGCCAAATTTGGCCCGCGGGCCAGAGTTTGACACCCATGGTTTATATCGATATATCGCCCAGCCCTAGTGTTCTGTTTTCACCAGTAAAGGGACGCACTTTGTCACATATTTTCATTACCACAAATTTTAACATCCATCCATCCATTTTCTACCGCTTCTCCCTTTCGGGGTCGCAGAGGGTGCTGGAGCCTATCTCAGCTGCATTCGGGCGGAAACCGGCATACACCCTGGACAAGTCGCCACCTCATCACATGGCCAACACATTTAGACAGACAACATTTACACTCACATTCACACACTAGGGCCAATTTAGTGTTGCCAATCAACCTATCTCCAGGTGCATATTTTTGGAGGTGGGAGGTGCAAACTCCACACAGAAAGATCCCGAGCCCGGGGATTGAACTCAGGACCTTTGTGTTGCGAAGCACATGCACTAACCCCTGGCCTACAGTCCTGCCCTTCAACAGTAGTCTGTAAAATATTGATTCTTCAGATTGACAATAGATTCAAAAGTCTGCTACGGACTAAGCCAATGGAGGCCAGCACCTGTCAAACGTATTGCCGCTCGACTTTTCTGGCATCTGTTTGTTCTGCCTTGGCTGCTGTCCCTGCTCCCTGGCGACAGCTCACTAGCTAGAATTATCTGCCGAGCCCAGAGGTGTCAAAGTCATTTTAGCTCAGGGGCCACATGGAGAAAAATCTGTGCACAGGCGGTACGGACTATTAAAATCATGGCATTAAAACTCAAAAAATGAAGACCACTTCAAATTATTTTCTTTGTCTTACTTTTGCCAAAAATAAAACAAATACATTCTGAAAATATTACAATAAAAATTTAGAAAAAAACCCCGGTAAAGTTTAATTCCATGAAGGAAAGAACTAAGTGAATGAATGTTTAAACTGAAAAGATTTACAAATGCATAAAAATGTGTTTTCTTCTGTATTATTTGTTTTAATGAATTAAGTAACATTCATGACAACTTTTTTCCAAAACACAACATAGAATGTGAGATCCAACAGGATAATGCATACATTTATCATTTGTTTTCAAAACGGTTACAAAAAAGTGGGACTCCACAAATTTACTTTCGGACCCCATTTTTATGACTTTTTGAAAATTCCTAGAGCCAACACTGATGGATTATTGGTGCGTGCAAAACAGCAGCAGGCGGCTGTGGCCTGCGGGCCGGTTATAATACTAATCAAATATCATCCTGAGGGCCATAGATATTTCATTCGCGGTTCCGATCCTGCCCGCAGGCCTTGACTTTGACACATAGGGCCGAGCCTAATCTGACTCTAACATAGTAATATTAAGTGTGATTCAACAACTCTGCTCTCTTGTTAGTACACTTATGTATTGATAGGTTGATTGGCAACACTAAATTGGCCCTAGTGTGTGAATATGAGTGTGAATGTTGTCTGTCTTTCTGTGTTGACCCTGCGATGAGGTGGCGACTTGTCCAGGGTGTACCCCGCCTTCCGCCCGATTGAAGCTGAGATAGGCGCCAGCACCCCCCGCGACCCCAAAAGGGAATAAGCGGTAGAAATGGATGGATGGATGGATGTTCTCAAAAAACTCTCGAACATAAACATATTGTCTCCAGCATTATAATAGTGACACCACACCAGTCTAACAGGCAGCTGGTAATACAGGAACTCATCAAAGGGTCAAATATTATTTGCTTCAAGTATGAGTGATCAATTGTGACATTATACATGTATTTTATGACAAATGAACACAGTATAGCATGCAGACAATATCAACAATATTTAAGTGGAGATCTCCTTTATAAATAAATCACAATTGAAATATTGCTAGTCATATTTAATCACCAATATCTCACCTCTCTTTTTGTAAAAGTAGTTCTCACCGTGATGAAAATTGGAGACCTGCTCTATCATTAAAGGCTTAAGCTTGAAAGATTTGTATTTATATTTCAGGAAAAAAAAGTATTTTATTAATTTGGTAGTTATTTGACATAAAACAACAATTTTTTTCACATAAATTAACCCAAAATCTGCACATCCAATTCAATTCTGGTTGAAGTCCAATACAATAAAAATATGTGGTTGTTGATTGGCAGCACAGTGAAAGAGGGGTTGGTGCATCTGCCTCACAATACAAAGGTCCTGAGTAGTCCTGGGTTCAATCCCGGGCTCGGGATATTTCTGTGTGGAGTTTGCATGTTCTCCCCGTGACTGCGTGGGTTCCCTCCGGGTACTACTGCTTCCTCCCACCTCCAAAGACATGCACCTGGGGATAGGTTGATTGGGAACACTAAATGGGCCCTAGTGTGTGAATGTTGTCTGTCTATCTGTGTTGGCCCTGCAATGAGGTGGCGACTTGTCCAGGGTGTACCCCGCCTTCCGCCCGATTGTAGCTGAGATAGGCACCAGCGCCCCTCGCGACCCCAAAGGGAATAAGCGGTAGAAAATGGATGGATGTTTGTTGATTGTCATTCATCAGGTCATGTAATCCACAGAGGTTCAACGAATGCAACTCTCAAACATCTTTCAAAAAACAAGAAGAGTCAAGTTGCCACTATTCAATCTTTGTGGATAGTATAAAACTTATTTTCTCGGAAATAAAAAAGATCAAAATAAATTAGGTCGACCAGCCCTGCAAGGGGTCCCTTTTTTTTTTCAGGGAGTTGGCAACCCTACTTGCTGTGTGCTGAACCCTTTAGAACAGGGGTGTCAAACTCAAATACAGTGTGGGCCAAAATTTAAAACTGAACAAAGCCGCGGGCCAAGGTTGAACAAATTAATCTTTTAGGTGGTAGCGTGTATTGTAGTGTCCCGCAAGAGTTAGTGCTGCAAGGGGTTCTGGGTATTTGTTCTGTTGTGTTGAGGTACAGATGTTCTCCTGAAATGTGTTTGTCATTCTTGTTTGGTGTGGGTTCACAGTGTGGCACATATTTGTAACAGTGTTAGAGTTGTTTATAGGGCCACCCTCAAGTGTCACCTGTATGGCTGTTGACCAAGTATGCCATGCATTCACTTATGAGTGTGTATAAGCCGCTTACATTAGGAAGCTGTTTGTATGGAGGATAAGCGAACGTGACGACAGGTTTTAGAGAACGTTAAAGGCAGTGCCTTTAAGGCACAGCCCCCAATATTGTTGTCCGGGTGAAAGTCGGGAGATATTCGGGAGAATGGTTGCCCAGAGAGATTTTCGGGAGGGGCACTGAACTTCGGAAGTCTCCCGGGAAATTTGGGAGGGTTGGCAAGTATGAATATTAGCGGTGAAACAGCGGCACAGCCACTGTATAATGCCGGTGGGCCAGCTCTAATGTTAATTTGATATTGCCTCAAGGGCCAAATGAAATTACATGGTGGGCCAAATTTGGCCCGCGGGCCAGAGTTTGACACCCATGCTTTAGAACAAAGGTCTCCAACCTTTTTTGCACCACGGACCGGTTTAATGTAGGCATTATTTTCAGGGACCGGCTTTCCACTTGTGCCAGATAAAAATACAGAAAAAATAAGTGCATGAAAAATACAACTCACTATAACGCTGAATTAGTGGGAGCCCTGGGCTTGTTTCTCTGCAATGAGCTGCAGATGGAAATCAGCCTTTGGCTACAATCTGTCACATTTATATTTTATATGTTCCTTAATATCCATCGTATCATGTCACAAAGCTATAACAAATATAACAAATCGCAACTTACTATGAGGAGTATTATTGTACATCTATAAACAAGCCTATTGGTGTGTCTAGTGCGGGGGTCTCAAACTTAGTTTACCTGGGGGCCACTGGACGCAGAGTCTGGGTGAGGCTGGGCCGCAAGAAAATATTTCTTAAAAAAATGTTGCATACTCTTCAGCATGTCTAGTTGTATAATGACATTTCAAACTGTATTCTTTGTGCACTGCAACTTTCTCTGTGCAAATACGACACGTCAGGGTGCCCCTGTGCTCAACAAAGAAATATTGCATCTCCCACTTTTCCTTGAATTGTCTTTGCACATCACTAATCCTTCTCTTGACTGCAGGCTTTGAAAAAGACATGTTCGGGGTTGTAGAATATACCGTATTTCCTTGAATAGTCGCCGGGGCGCTAATTAAGTTAAACTTCTTCTCACTCAAGGCATGCGGTAGTAATAAGCAGGCTTTAAAACCTCTTCTCACCCCTGCGCTTACCAATGGCATGCAGTAAAAAATTGAGTGTGATGTGAGGATACCATCACGAAGAGCACAGTTTATTAAAAAAAACTGTTTTTGTAGTTATTTTTTTCATCACTGAAGGCTTGAAATAACCTTCAATTGACACATGCATTTCGCTGCTTCTATCGTCACACAGACGAGATTGGAAGGCATACTGGGTGATACAAGTCACACTAAAGGTGGAGATATAAAAAAAGTTTAAAACTCCTACTAATATGTGCCACACTGTGAACCCACACCAAACAGGAATGACAAACACATTTCTGGAGAACATCGGCTCTGTAACACATTATAAACGCAACAAAAGAATTACCCAGAATGCAATGCATCCATGACTCATTCAGACCCGCGCACCCCCAAAGCCAGCCCACCTCAACCGACGCAGGGGGGGGGGGGGGTGTATAATATAAGCAGTAAAAGTCATGGATGCATTGCATTCTGGGTAATTCTTATGGTGCGTTTTTATAATGTGTTACAGAGCCGATGTTCTCCAGAAATGTGTTTGTCATTCTTGTTTGGTGTGGGTTCACAGTGTGGCACATATTAGTAAGAGTGTTAAACTTGTTTATATCACAACCTTTAGTGTAACCGGTGTGGCTGATGAACAAGACCCCTGGTTTACACAATAGTACTAGCAAAAAAAACTCTTTATGCTGTGTAATTTCATTATACATTTCTCATTATCGTTGTAAAATGGGTCAAAATGGCTCTTTGAGTGGTAAAGGTTGCCGACCTTGCTGCCTCCGCCATTTTGAAAATGTCGATAGGGGATGCCACTCGTGACGTCACAAATTTGACCCGGCGGTAATAATAAACATGCGCTAATAATTTTGGGAAGCAAATTTGACCCAGCAGTAGTTCAAGGCAGGTGCATTTTACATTCAAGGAAATACGGTACTTGTATTTAGCCGACGCACGGAGAATAAGGATTTTTCCGCAATGTGTGTCGTTACGCGTTTCCTCCCTACATCAACAGGGCGGTCGGCGGATAATAGCCGAGAAAGTACCAGGATAGCGAGCGCAAAAATGTGACGGCTCCTGGAGTGTTATCCGGCGTCTTATAGAAATATATGTAGTGTTCATCGTGTGAGGCAATGCAAATTAAACCATAAAAAAAACAAATAACGGTTTGAATTGGTCCAGGTTATCAGGGACTGTTATTACTGACGGACAGGTGTCGCGGTGTGACTGCAGCCAGCCACGTAAGAAAACCCTCGTCTCCATGGCAATGTCTCTGTCGCTTTCACTCATGGGCCGCTTTTCCACTAACGCAGGGGTAGGCAACCCAAAACGTTGAAAAAGCCATTTTGGACCCAAAAAACACAACACTGTCAAGCGCCATTCATATAAAACTTACGGGCCCCACTAACATTAAACTTTCATATTAAGTTGGGGGCCGCAACATTTTAATTTCTGACACATGGCCATTCACATCAGAAGTCATCCATTTATGTCAGCTAATGTTTCTTCTTGATCATGTATACAGTAATTGCTCAGCTGGTTGTTGGTGTAATTTACTTTTGTGAGACCTTTACTGTGTTCAGTTGCATCCAAAAAGGATGTCACGCACAACACTTTTCACCCGTGAATGCCAGAAGTGTGTTGTTGGTCAGAGCTCTTATTATTTTGGTTGTCTACTTAACTTGTCTGGCTACCTCAGTGAAATCTAAAAAAAAGTAAACTTTTGTCTTTTTGTTAATTTGTTATCATAGCCACAGTTACTTAATGAAAGGTGACTGAGGTGTTGTGAAACCAGCAAAATATTTTCCTTTAATTTATTATCCTTATATTAATGTGGAACAGTTTTGTTAATAAATGAGTGAATTAGAAATTTTGAGGGTGCGTGTATCTATATCACATTATGCAGCTTACAAGCACAAATACGGTTTGAATCAATCTGTGCTGTAAGTAAGAAAAAGAACAAGAACTTTTAAAAACAACGCAAATGGAGGCACGTTTGCAAACACCAATGACATTGAATAGTATACATCAGTGGTTCTCAAATGGGAGTACGCGTACCCCTGGGGGTACTTGAAGTCATGCCACGTGAGATTTTTAAAAAAATATTCTAAAATTAGCAACAATTAAAAAATCTTTTTATAAATATATTTATTTGGGGTGTAACGGTACACAAAAATTTCGGTTCGGTACGTACCTCGGTTCATAGGTCACGGTTTGGTTCATTTTTGGTACAGTAAGAAAACAACAAAATATACATTTGTTGGTTATTTATTTACCAAACAATGGCTTTATCCTAACATTGAGAACACTATAATCATTCTGCCCACGTTAATCCACATTAAACTGCCTCAAGTTTTTGCTTGGATTAAATAAAATGACAAAACCTTTATTTTACATATAAAAAGTAAAGCATTTAAAGGGGAACATTATCACAATTTCTGAAGGCTTAAAACCAATAAAAATCAGTTCCCAATGGCTCATTTTATTTTTCGAAGTTTTTCTCAAAATTTTACCCATCACGCAATATCCCGAAAAACTGCTTCAAAGTGCATGATTTACACCATCGCTATATCCAGTCGTCTATTGTCCTGTGACGTCACTGCGTGAAGCCACCAAAAACAAACATGGCGGATAGCACAGAAAGGTATTGCATAGTAGCTCGGATTCAGACTCGGATTCCAGCGCTGTAAGCGATTCAACAGATTACGCAAGTATTGAAACGGATGGTTGGAGTATGGAGGCAGGTACCGAAAATGAACTTAAAGAGGAAACAGAAGCTTTTGAGCCATATTACGACAGACAGCGGCATGGGAGGAAGCGCGGACGAATTCGGCGATCGCCTTCTAACCGACGATTGGTATGTGTTTGTTTGGCATTAAATGTGGGTGGAGGGAAAGGCTGGATGCAAATATAGCTACAAATGAGGCATAATGATGCAATATGTACATACAGCTAGCCTAAATACTATGTTAGCATCGATTAGCTTGCAGTCATGCCGTGACCAAATATGTCTGATTAGCACACTCCACGTTAGTCAATAACATCGACAAAACTCACCTCTGTGATTTCGTTGACTTAATCGTTGGAAATGCATCTGCTTTGAGTGTCGCAGGATATCTACACATTCTTGCCATCTCTGCCATCTCTGTTGTAGCATAGCTGTCGTCGGTACAGGGAGCAGAACAAACGAGGGACTTTCGCATCTTTTGGCCACTGGTGCAACTTGAATCCGTCTCTGTTCGTGTTGTTACACCCTCCGACAACACACCGACGAGGCATAATGTCTCCAAAGTACGGAAAACAGTCGAAAAAACGGAAAATAACAGCGTTGATTTGACTTTGTGTGTGTAATGTGTTTGAGAAAATGGCGGATTGCTTTATGTTGTGACGTCACGTGTGAAACGTCATTGCTCCGACAGTGAACAATTGAAAGGCGTTTAAATCGCTAGTGGCCATGATTTTAAACAATGTTCAGATGTGAGGAGATCCACAACCCGTGACGTCACGCGCATATCGTCTGCTACTTCCGGTACAGGCAAGGCTTTTTTATCAGCACCAAAAGTTGCGACCTTTATCGTCGATGTTCTCTACCAAATCCTTTCAGCAAAAATATGGCAATATCGCGAAATGATCAAGTACGACACATAGAATGGACCTGCTATCCCCGTTTGAATAAGAAAATCTCATTTCAGTAGGCCTTTAAGTTTTAGCAGATTGTATATGTATTTCCTACAGACTATCATTTGGTGACCTCAAACAACAAGGTTATGGATTGATTCACACTGGTTTTTGCCTTTTGAAGGGTACTGGAAAAACTGGAAAATTGATCTTGAAAGTCCTTAAAAAGTCCTTCAATTTGGCCATGAAAAAGGTGTACAAACCCTGTAGTATACTCTGCTTTATTTTTAAAGAATACTCATGGTCGTTTTGGTGGTACTTGGAGAGGTGAGTTCTTTCTGAGGTGGTACTTGGTGAAAAAAGTTTGAGAACCACTGGTATATTACCATTTAGCGTGTATCTGGGTCAATCATGATCCGGGGTCTTATTTTATTTTTTGTAACCTTCTCCTCACAGTGGTCACCATGACGACAGACGAAGTAGAGAGTCACCAGCAGAAGCCAAGACAGCAGGAGGAGGCTGGCCAGGAAGCAAAGCCATCCACTCCAGAAGAGGAGAACCTCCGGCCTGGCGTCCGCAACTCTGCTGGCCGTGGCCTCTCCCGCCTCTTCTCGTCCTTCTTGAAGAGACGTTCGCAATGCGAGAGTGAGGGAGGCGAGAAGGGGGAAAAGGAGAAAGGAGAAGCCAAAGCTCCCATTGCTGACCCAGAGCCTGAGCTGAAGATAGAGGGAGAGGTGGCCCCCGACCAGCACTCAGTTAGCAGTGCTGAGGCCCAGGTCAGGACACTTGTTTAATGTTGTTTAATCTGTGTTAAGCCTGCGATGAGGTGGTGACTTGTCCAGGGTGTTCCCCGCCCGCCTTCTGCCCGAATGTACGTTTGTAGCGGAGATAGGTTCCACCACCCCCCGCGTCCCCAAAGGGCACAAGCGGTAGAAAATAGATAGATTGAATTTCTGGGTGCATCGTTAAATTTAATAAATACAAGCTTCCTGTTCCTCCACACTCAGGGAAAACAGAGTTGTAAATATATTTATAGAATAATACTTCAACAAAATATGAATGTAAGTTCATAAACTGTGAAAAGAAATGCAACAATGCAATATTCAGTGTTGACAGCTAGATTTTTTTGTGAACATGTTCCATAAATATTGATGTTAAAGATTTCTTTTTTTGTGAAGAAATGTTTAGAATTAAGTTGATGAATCCAGATGGATCTCTGTTACAATCCCCAAAGAGGACACTTTAAGTTGATGATTACTTCTATGTGTAGAAATCTTTATTTATAATTGAATCACTTGTTTATTTTTCAACAAGTTTTTAGTTATTTTTATATCTTTTTTACCAAAAAGTTCAAGAAAGACCACTACAAATGAGCAATATTTTGCACTGTTATACAATTTAATACATCAGAAACGGATGACATAGTGCTGTATTTTACATATGTATCTCTTTTTTCCAAGTAAAAATGCTTTGCTCTGATTAGGGGTTACTTGAACTAAAAAAAATTTCACAGGGGGTACATCACTGAAAAAAGGTTGAGAACCACTGGGATACACCCTCGACCTAGAATGAGGAAATTCATCACAAGGATAAACTATTTAGGAATTTTCGACTGCATTTTAATCATTCCATCTTCCTCAGGCTGCACAGGTAGAGAAAAAAATCGCTGAAGAAGAGGGGAAGGAGGAGGGTGGGAAAGACCACGAGCTGGACAAGGAAAAACCCGAGGTCTCCACGCTGGAGAAAGAAGACGATAACAAGAAGGAGGAGGAGGAGGAGACGGAGAAGGCAAAGGAAGGTGGCTCTGAGCGCGGCAGCAACGGAGAAAAAGAGGAGAAGGCCACAGAAGAGGAGCCTAAAACTCCCAAAGCTCCACGTCGCCCCAAAACCATGCAGATTAAAGTCACACTGCTGGACGACACCCTGTATGAGTGTGAGCTGGATGTAAGTATTTATTTTATAATAAACTGATATTTATCTGACAAAATGTAGGCCCTTTCGGTTCTCGTGGGCTTTTTCTTTGTTTTTGTCACGGGCTAAAATGTCTGATTATGTATTATAAAAAATTACTGCAAAACTTCGGATGTTTTGAGGTTTATTTTTTTCAATGACATTGAAGCAACTTGTGATTTTATAAATATGTTATCACTCTTTTAAGCGCTCTTTGTAATCTAAACCTAAAAAGCAAACCATTTCAACAAACATTGGAAAACAAAGGATGTTTTGCTTGTTGTATACCACATAGACTTACAATAGACACTCAATGGCAGTGAAAGAACACTCTCAGAGCTCATTGTCAAATGGCTGTAGTTTTAATTAACTACGTTCACATTAGCTGACAGCTGAAAATGTGCCTCATCCGAAAACCAGACATTGTCAAGGAAGTCTGGCGCAGCGTCAATCATATCGCAAAACCACTAGCACATGATCACTTGTTTCCTCATGTCGGCAGGTGTAAGCTTTTGTTTAACCTGTATCCTGTAAGAATAGAGGTCGAGATCTGCGATCAAAATTCTCCGCACAGACTCCCGGTTCATTCCAAGCTCCTGACTTCGTCGAAGCACAGACTTGCGTGGGCTGCGAACAACAGAGTCTCTGACTGCATCAACGTTCTGTGGTGTGCTATGCTTGCTGGCAATATTATAATCATAAGTAATCAATAATAACTACAATTAAAAAAAAATCCCCAGAATTGCAGGGAACCAAGAGAGCAGAAATTAGCAGCACTGCATATTATGCTATTAACATTTGATGGATCGGTTTATGAACACTGATCATTTAAGTGTCACTGTAACACCAGAAAAATAGTCCAATATTACAGAAAATATAAATTTATACAGAACAAAAAAAGAGTTTTGCCTGAGCCAATAATAGCTTTTCTGTGCTAAACGAAGCACACATCTTATTTGATCCAGTTCCACTGTTATGTTTTGTCTTTTAGCCTTAACAGTTATTTTTAGATTGAAAAACGACTTCAGTGAAGCAGCATCATACAACAAAATGTTTTTACAGTTTGTTTTCTACTAACTTACTTTATGGGCTCAAGCCACTCCTTTGTTACCTGGAACTCTTCATCAATCCCTACAACATCCACAGCCTCATGTCTGCATAATCTAGTTAGAATCAGTACACCAGCTGTGTGAAAGATATGATTCAATGCATCTTACTGAGAGTGGTAGTAACCACAACCACAAATAAGTATTTGACATGGCTAATGCTTGTGTACATGTGCATTTTGTGTAACCTTTGAGGTAGATTTTTCTTTAATCTAGTTGGTTTCCGGCCCAGCGATGAGGTGGCGACTTGTCCAGGGTGTACCCCGCCTTCTGCCCGATTGTAGCTGAGATAGGCGCCAGCGCCCCCTGCGACCCCAAAAGGGAATAAGCGGTAGAAAAATGGATGGATGGATAGTTGGTTTCCGTATTATACAACCCCTGAGGGTCCTACTTTAGAATAATAATAATAACTAGATGAGGCAATTCCTGAAGGAATTGCGTGTGAATGCTCCAATGCTGAAATTGAACTGAAATGCTGACAGAATGTATTATGAATGTAAGAATAGTTTGAATGTTCCAATGGTTTGAATATGGAGGAGTTTACATTTCCAGGAAAAACGGAATGTGGTTTAGAACTTGGGAAAGTGTTAGTGAGTGGAATATGTTGAAGGTGGAATGGCCTGAATTGGTTGAAAACTTCGCTAATTTTGGAAGTTTTAATGGGCAAAAATGTCAAAAATGTGAATGGGCGAAATGTCCGAAAACTAGGAATTCTTGGAAATCCGGGAATTTTTTAAAATTGTTGAAGGAGAGCACTCAATATTGAACAGGATGAATATTTTGGAGTTGGGACCGTTTTAATCGGATACAAAATGTGGGAATTGTGGAACTTTGAAAAATTTCCCATTCATTTCAATTGAAATTTAATGGAAAATTGGGAATTTCGGGAAAATGTTGACGACTTGAATGTTCTGAATGAGTTGAAATGGTTGGTGTTGGAATTTTTCAAATCGGTCGAGAAATGTTGAAGTAGTAGCATTTTTTGTTGAGAAATGGTATTAGGGAATTCCAGTAATTTCAAGAAAACCTGGAATTTTTCCAGTTCAAAAAACAATTTTGTTTTTTGTCCTGATAAGAGGAATGTTTGGACATTGGAACAATTGAAGTCGGTTGAAAAATGTGGACGGAGTAGTCACCAGAGTAAAGGGTCAAAAAAGGGTTTGATAAAAAGGGAATCCTGGGAATTCCTGACAGACTTGAATGTTCTGAATGAGTTGAAATGGTTGGTGATGGAATTTTTCAAATCGGCCGAGAAATGTTGAAGTAGTGGCATTTTTTATTGAGAAATGGTATTAGGGAATTCCAGTAATTTCGGAAAAATCTGGAATTTTTCCAGTTCAAAAAACAATTTTGTTTTTTGTCCTGATTAAGAGGAATGTTTGGACAGTGGAAAAATTGAAGTCTGTTGAAAAATGTGGACAGAGTAGTCACCAGAATAAAGGGTCAAAAAAGGGTTTGATAAAAAGGGAATCCTGGGAATTCCTAGAATGTTTTTGAACTTGGAAAAATTATAGTTTGAATTTCCAGGATGAGCAAAGTATGCTGAACGTAGAATTGTTTTGAATAGGTTGAAACATGTGCAAATGGTGGAAGTTTGATAAATGGCCAATTCATTTTAAATAGGAAAAATGTCCCGGAAAATCCTAGAAATCTGGGAATTTTTGGATTTTGTCAAGGGAAAACCCGCCGTTCCTGAATAAAATGTGGAAGGTGAAGCACGCCTAAATCTGGAGAAGAAGAAGCAGAAGTTGTTTGGAGCATTCACACAATGGATATTATCATAATTGATTGTATTTATGTTGGCCTTTCGAGACATCCAAAATGTTTTACACATTCATGTACCGATACTCCACAGTCTCTCACTGGTGGTGGTACTGTACGTATGTCAATATGCGGCCTCTCAACACCCTCTCTGACCACCACCAAACATCCATAATATAACATAACAAATTCTGAACAATTTAACAAAAGATGATGTGGACATAACATATACACTAGATATACTGTAAGTACAGACCATTTACCATTTACTGTATTTTTGCTGCCATTCTACAAATGAAGAAAGCTTCTGCCTTATAGACTCCTTCTACACAGATGTGAACTTCAAGCATGAAGTACTATTAAGTATATTAAATTTGGTATCAACATATATGGGATACTCACATACAGTCAGGATCAAAAGTTTACATACACTTGTAAAGAACATAATGTCATGGCTGTCTTGAGTTTCCAATGATTCCTACAACTCTTATTTTTTTGTGATAACGTGATTGCAGCACATACTTGTTGGTCACAAAAAAACATTCATGAAGTTTGTTTTTTTCATGAATTTATTATGGGTCTACTGAAAATGTGACCAAATCTGCTGGGTCAAAAGTATACATACAGCAATGTTAATATTTGCTTACATGTCCCTTGGCAAGTTTCACTGCAATAAGGCGCTTTTGGTAGCCATCCACAAGCTTCTGGTAGAATTTTTGACCACACCTCTTGACAAAACTGGTGCAGTTCAACTAAATGTGTTGGTTTTCTGACATGGACTTGTTTCTTCAGCATTGTCCACATGTTTAAGTCAGGACTTTGGGAAGGCCATTCTAAAACCCTAATTCTTGCCTGATTTAGCTATTCCTTTACCACGTTTGACATGTGTTTGGGGACATTGTCCTGTTGGAACACCCAACTGCACCCAAGACCCAACCTCCAGGCTGATGATTTCAGGTTGTCCTGAAGAATTTGGAGGTAATCCTCCTTTTTCATTGTCCCATTTACTCTCTGTAAAGCACCAGTTCCTTTGGCAGCAAAACAGGCCCAGAGCATAATACTACCACCACCATGCTTGACGGTAGGATGGTGTTTCTGGGATTAAAGGCCTCACCTAAACATAAGTGAGTCCAGTTTCATTCCGGTTCTACAATCGGACTGAAACTGGACTCACTGGTGACGGTGGCAAAGAAGAGGACTGTTGACAAACTAGTGAGCATCCTGGATGATGCCAGTCACCCTCTGCATAGCGTTATCAGTAGCCAGAGGAGCCTGTTCAGTGCTAGACTGCTTCATCCCAAGTGCAGGACTAATAGACTCAAAAACTCCTTTCCTCTCTGGGGCGGGGCGGGCGGTACTAGGATCACAGGGGATGCAAAACAATAACAGTGCAATACGTTTTCATAACATGGTCACTACTGCCTACTTTGTCTTGTTATATTCTTATTTTACTGTTATATTTTTATTCCCATTGTTACTTTTTATTTTTTATTCTTATTGTAATATTTCTCTATTTTGTTTCCATTTAAACCCCCATTATTTACTTTTTAATTTTATTTAAATTGATCTCAACTCTGTACACTGCTGCTGGAATTTTAATTTTCCTGAAGGAACTCTCCTGAAGGAATCAATAAAGTACTTACTATCTATCTATCCATCCATCTATTTATCTATCTATCTATCTGTCTATCTATCTAATGCTGGGTATTGCGGCCAAACAGCTCAATTTTTGTTTCATCTGACATCACATGGACAAAGACTTTCTGGTGGAAAGTTCTGTGGTCAGATGAAACTAAAATTGAGCTGTTTGGCCACAATACTCAGCAATATGTTTGAAAAGGTGAGGCCTTTAATCCCAGAACACCATCCCTACCGTCAAGCATGGTGGTGGTAGTACAGTATGCTCTTTGCCTGTTTTGCTGCCAATGGAACTGGTGCGTTACAGAGTGAAACTCAAGACAGCCATGACCTTATGTTCTTTACAAGTGTATGTAACATTTGATCGTGAGTGTACCTGTTATTTTAGCCATTAAGCACCCTAAATTGTCTCATTTTAATCATTCAATAGTGATGAGTTGTTAAAAATATATTGACAGAAATCTGCAGATAAGTGTAGATCATACAGTAGTGTAGAACATGCACTTGGCTATGTTCAACACAGTAATACAATCATCGTCCTTGTTTTTTCACTGCCTATTACATACAGTGCAACATTAAATTCTGTCTTGTTGTTTTTGTATTTATGTCAGAAACATGCCAAAGGACAGGAGCTATTCACAAAAGTATCAGACCACCTCAATCTGCTGGAGAGAGACTACTATGGTCTGGGCATCCCCCAGATGACCAATGTAAAGGTGAGTTGGGAGTTAAATTGCCTCACATTTTGAGCCCATCCAATAATATATACACCTTATGACACAATTGTTAGCCTCCGAGGAACTTTTGAACAAAAATTCTGCCCAATGTTTTTCAATTTCCATAACATTCTTGATAGTATATTTTTAATGTATAATGGATGATCAAGACATCTTTATGAAAAATTTGATGAAAACTGACATGGTCAAAACCATTCGGCCCCTTGTAAATTTGAGCTTTAAAAACAAAACTCAGCAATCAATTAGGTTTGAACTACAGATGTAATATGAATGACAAACCACGGTCAATTTCCTAATACCGTATTTTTAGGATCTTAAGTCGCAGTTTTTTTCAAAGTTTGGCCGGGGGTGCGACTTATACTCCGGAGTGACTTATGTGTGAAATTATTAACACATTACCGTAAAATATCAAATAATATTATTACTCTCATTCACGTAAGAGACTAGACGTACCGATAGAAGAGGAAGCAGTGCATTGTTTACCTTTGGAGTTGGCAGAGTTGTTTAGAAGCGACACAGAGGAAGAAGATTTCATCGGATTTATCGATCAGGAGTGACAGATTGTTTGGTAAATGTATACCATGTTCTATACGTTGTAGTAATTAGAATGACTCCTACAATAATATGTTACATTAACACACCAGGCACCTTCTCTGTTGGTTATTTATGCATCGTATAACGTACACTTATTCAGCTTGTTGTTCACTATTCTTTATTTTAAATTGCCTTTCAAATGTCTATTTTTGGTGTTGGATTTTATCAAATAAATTTCCCCAAAAAATGCGACTCGCTCCTGTACTCAAGTACAGGAACGTATCTAGTCGATCCTACTATGAATACGTTGATATTTTATGGCATCACAACTTTTTTCGCATATTATATATGTATGTATATTATGTATATTATTTTTTTTCCTTCTTTATTATGCATTCTCGGCCGGTGTGACGTATACTTCAGAGCTACTTATTATCCGAAAAATACGGTAGTTAGTAGGGGTGTAACGGTACGTGTATTTGTATTGAACCGTTTCGGTACGGGGATTTCGGTTCGGTACGGGGGTGTACCGAACGAGTTTCTAAGCTAAAGTCTTAACAAGCTGCTTTGCTTCTTCTGCCTCAGTCCAAGCATCCAGCATTGTCCCACCCACACAACCATCAGATTGGTAACATACAAAGCAATAACAGCCAATCAACAGTGCGTATTCAGAGCGGTAACAGCCAATCAGCAGTGTGTATTCAGAGCGCATGTAGTAAATGCTTCAGCATCAAACAGACTGGTGTTTAGCAGGTGAGCATACGGCAGCCTACTCTCCCCAAATTATAAAAAACACCTCCCAGTCAACTACTAGTAACATCACTATGACCCCGTTGACCTTCTAGAAACTTAAACTGCAGCTCAGCTCGCTCGCAGTCCTGGTTTGAGGTGAAGGCTAATTAGCTTTTAGCATAACGTTAGCTAATTTTGCTGTGTGTGTGTGTGCGTGCGTGCGTGCGTGCGTTAGGGTTTGAAAAGCCCTGTCTGTCTGTTATTTCGCTTGAACTCCATGGTGTTCGGGGATGAATGGTCTCTTCTAATGCTATTGTACTATTTTTTCAGCTATAGTTACATGAATCATTACTAATGTAGCAGCCTAGTTTGGAATGGCAAGGTCCGTGCTATTACATGTTGACAAAAATCTAACATTTACATTATAAAAATCAACTACAGGCTTCCCAAATGCTGTAATAAATTAAGCATGATGAGTTGACTTGAAACTGTTTAATGTTGCACTTTTTAAATGTAGAAGAAAAGGTTTGTCATTTTATTTAATTTAAGCAACAATTTGAGACAGTTTAATGTGGATTAACGTGGGCAGAATTATTAGAGTGTTCCCAATGTTAAAAGGATATAGCCATTGTTTACAAATTTGGTTAATAAAAAAACAAAAAATTTATATTTTGTTGTTTTCTTACTGTATCGAAAATGAACCGAACCCTGACCTCTAAACCGAGGTACGTACCGAACCGAAATTTTTGTGTACCGTTACACCCTTAGTAGTTAGTATTAACGTTTTAAATAGAAACCACCGTAAAACCGTGATTGATAACTGTTCTCAGAAAAACTCCAAGACTGGTGATACTGCTCATTTACTGAAAAAGCAAGCTAGCGTGCTAATCACTAGTTACCTTAAATGCTGAAATGAATTCAACAACAGACATTTAAACTTTGTCTCTGTTACAAATGTCATACCACAATCAAAACTTGTATATACACAGCTGTCTGCGCAACTCAGAAGAAGAAGTAAGTGATCGATTCATAAACCGAGATGTCTACATTAGGAACTGAAATCGGGTGTGCAACCCTCTTTTTGCATTTATCATTAAAAAACATTCTGAAACATTTACAAAGTTTTGATAGTCATCTCTTCGGTCTTATAAAGTTAAATTTGAGCTGCTCGGTCGTGGATGGTGCTTTTTTTTTTGCCAGGAAGAAAATGCTAAAAGCCCAATGTCAATGGGCTATTTGACACAGTAAAGCTCCTTGTTTCAGTTCAGTAATCTTGTTTGAGTTCAGTAAATCAATTACATTGTTAGTTTGGCCTCATGCAGGTATTGATGTTGTTAGAGCGGACACACACAAACTATGAGCACTTTGGGATATGACCCATGTAATTGAAAATAAAGGGCTTGTATTGGATTTCTTGAAGGGGTCTGGTAATTGTCGAATGTAACCACAAAGTCGCACTAGGGGCCTCAGACACCATAAACTTGGCAGAAGAACATGCTGTATGCTTTCACATGCATTATTTTTTTCAGACTTGGCTGGACCTGACCAAGGAGATCCGCAGGCAGGTTCAAGGTAAGCCTGCCATTATCTTCAAAAGTACCTTTTCTTATGTCTTAAGTAACTCGTTTCTCATTGACCTCTGAGTTTGTTTCATCGTACGTATTGTTTACTTCTCTAGGTGCCAACTATAATTTCACATTCAATGTGAAATTCTATCCACCAGATCCAGCTCAACTGTCTGAGGACATCACAAGGTATGGTATATGTCTCAGGGATTTTGCAAAATCCTTTCACTTGACTAAATAAACTATCTTAGGAAAAATGTGCAGTGGAAACTCTGTGGTTGTCCAGAACCGCAACCTCAGATTTGTTTTAATCTAAAAAAAAAAAAGCCTTAAAATTAACTTGAGATAGACAGACCAATATTGTCCAACTCATATCAAAAAGGGCCTAGACCAGGGGTGTCCAAATTCTGGTTTCTAGCAAGTCAGACTAACTGTTTGCCTGAATTGTATTTATATTATGCATAATTGGATTAACTGAATCTTTTTATTTATTCTTTATATCTAAACAGGGAGTTATTATGTACACTGAAATGTAATGATAGGATATGGTATATCATTATGTTACTTGCTTCTGCATGTAACTCATCACACTGATGGACTTTTTTTTATTATATTTTGTTGTTTAATCATTATTGGTCTTAGGTTGAGCATTTTTAACATCGGTCCAAGGACAACAGTGGACTAATTCTGGACTAACAGTGGACTAATTCTAATTCTATTGCTAATTCTGGTACATACATAGACATTTAGAGTAATGTCTATTAATGTACACCAACCCTGTGAAAAAAAATAAATATATATATATATATATATATATATACTGTATATACTGTATATATATATACTTTATATATATACTTATGTATTTGTATATATACATACATTTGTATTTGTATGTATGTATGTATGTATATATATATATATATATATGTGTATATGTGTATATGTTTATATATATATGTATATTTATGTATATATATATATATATACATATGTATGTATGAATGTATGTGTATATATGTATGTATATATATATATATGTGTGTGTGTATGTGTATATGTGTATATTTGTGCATATATATATCGATATATGTGTGTATATATATATGTGTATGTATGTATTTATGTATATATATATATATATATATTTCTGTATATGTATATATATATGTATACTTATATATATATATATATATATATATATATATATATATATATATATATATATATATATATATATATATATATATATATATATATATATATATATATATATGTATATGTATGGAAGTACATGGATATATGAGCAGGATTGTTGTCTGTCTATTGGTGTTGGCCCTGCAATGAGGTGGCAACTTGTCTAGGGTGTACTCCGCCTTCCGCAAGAATGCAGCAGGGATAGGCTCCAGCACCGCCACGGCCCTAACAGGGACAAGCGGTGGGAAATGGATGGATGGTTATAATTAATGATTATTATAATTAAACTCCTTCCTTGTTTACTTCCGTGACAACCTCCTGAAGCTTTTTTAATCAATATTAAGCAGCCATTATGCGCCAAAAAAGGATAAGTGTTGAGAGAGTATTTTGCATGTTACCCATCATCTCTTGTAATGGATGGGTGTCATTCTGATTTTTTTTATGTTGATAGGACATTTTTTTAATAATATCCACACAGTTCAATGAGCAGGCTGTGTGGCATGTGTGACAATGTTTGTTTAATTATTGTACTTTTTGATTTTGTAGTTCTGCACCGTTGACTAAGGTAGGTTGTTTGGATTGGGTCATTAAAATAAATGCAGGACTTGACTACCTCGACAGTAAAAGTATAAAGAGAGTTAATCTCATTGGCCACTAGATGGTGACGCAATTGCAGCAACCATTGGATATGTTTATATGATATGGATTCACCACTCCGGGTCTAATTGTTTATTGAACTCGTACCATCTGGTTTGGACACCCCTGGCCTTGGCAGTCTTTTTGCCAGAGGGAAGAGCCCATTCATTTGGTAAACCGCTTATACTCATTAAGGTCACGGGTAATTTGGGGCCTATTTCGGCTGAATTCAGGCGAGAGTGCCCATCTACACAAACAACCATTTGCACAGAAATTTTTACCAATTGACAATTTAGAGTCTGCAATTGGCCGAACATGCTTATTTTTGGAATGTGGAAGGAAGATAGTGTACCTGTAGGAAACCTACTCACGCACCAGCAGAATATGCATGTTTCGCTCAATCTCCTGACTTTATGTTCCACCCGTCCATCGTTCAGCGTGTCGCAAAATTAGTTGACAAGTCTTATAAAAGCAGTCACGACTTTAAGATAGTCAAGTCGACGTCGACTTGTCACTGATGACGTCATTCATATTTTTACCAGTTATAAAAAAAAAATTGGAGTATGGCATGGGCAGACTGGCCATCGGGAGTACTTGGACTTTATCCCAGTCCGCTAAAGTTTATTTGTGAGTTAGAATGCATAAAAAAAAAGAACATCATACAGTTTGTGAGCTTGTCTCAGTTCAAAATTGTAAAACGACAAGCAAAATTCCAAAACAAAGTGCGGTTCCCCGTTAACATTAATTTAACATGGACTTTACCCTATATTCCACTCGGTGTATTTTTGCCGCAGCCACATTAGGTACAGCTGCTTTTGCTACTGCTGATTTGCTTTCTCAATGTGTCAACTTCCACTAGCTGTGCTGCGTTGCATGCATAATCTTCTCCTCTCAGATGCTCTGAAGCTCTTTGAAGCAAATATGCAAGGCTTCTATTTTTACCAAATGTCAGAGCATCAGTGCAGTAATTTTTTCATTGATTAGGGTAGAGCGGGATAGGAAGCACAAACATGAGAAAAAAAAAGAAAAATCGAAGTATGTCATACCCTCTCCTCTTTCCTCCAATGCACTCTGCGGAACCCCAGCATGGCTACATCTCCCACATCAGTGCATAAGAATATGCCGTTTGTTACCAAAATAACGTGATTTGTGGCTCTTAACGTCGACAAGCCGACTAGTACCCCTATGACTACCAACAACAACCTTAAAGTGAAACTTTTAAGGCAGTGGTTCCTAACCTTGTTGGAGGTACGGAACCCCGCCAGTTTCATATGCGCATTCGCCGATCCCTTCTTAAAGGGGAACATTATCACCAAACCTATGCAAGCGTCACTATATACCTTGATGTTGCAGAAAAAAAAAAACATGTATTTTTTAACCGATTTCCGAACTCTAAATGAGTGAATTTTGGCAAATCAAACACCTTTCTGTTCATCGGTCTTCTAGCGATGACGTCAGAACGTGACGTCAACGGGGTAACACACCCGCCATATTCATTTTCACATTACAAACACTGGGTCTCAGCTCTGTTATTTTCCGTTTTTTCGACTATTTTTTGGAACCTTGGAGACATCATGCCTCGTCGGTGTGTTGTCGGAGGGTGTAACAACACTAACAGGGAGGGATTCAAGTTGCACCACTGGCAAGAAATCTGCCGCCAGACCCCCATTGAATTTGCCAGAGTGTCTGCACATTTTACCGGCGATGCTAAGACAGACATGGCACAGAGATGTATGGATAACCTGCAGATGCATTTGCAACGATTAACTCAACAAAATCACAAAGGTGAGTTTTGTTGATGTTGTTGACTTATGTGCTAATCAGACATATTTGGTCATGGCATGGCTGCCAGCTAATCGATGCTAACATGCTATGCTAATCGATGCTAACATGCTATTTACGCTAGCTGTATGTACATTTGAAACTAGATACCCACATTTAATGCGAAACAAACACTTACCAATCGATGGATTTAACTTGCTCCAGTGTCACAAGATGCGAAAGTCCTGATCGTTTGGTCTGCACATTTTACCGGCGATGCTAATAATGCAGCCATGCTATAGGCCAATTCATTAGGTACACCCACGCTATGGCCGAATAGCGTCAATAGCTATTCGCTCAATAGCTTCAATTTCTTCTTCAATTTCGTTTTCGCTATCTGCCTCCATACTCAAAGTGATGTTTTCTAATGACCGTAAGTCTTGAACTATACAAAGTATTTCAATGGTTGGAATCTGCAATTTTGCATGATATACTAGGTACTATGGTAATCTAATTAGTTGCTATGGTAATCTAATTAGTTACTATGGTCATCTAGGTCATTGGTTCTCAACCTTTTTTCAGTGATGTACCCCCTGTGAACATTTTTTTAAATTCAAGTACCCCCTGATCAGAGCAAAGCATTTTTAGTTGGAAAAAAACTGATAAAGAAGTAAAATACAGCACTATGTCAAATATTGCTAATTTGTAGTGGTCTTTCTTGAACTATTAGGAAAATAAGATATAAGAATAACTAAAAATTTGTTAAAAAATAAACAAGTGATTCAATTAAAAATACAGATTTCTACACATAGAAGGAGTGAGATGAAGTGAATTATATTTACATAGCGCTTTTCTCTAGTGTCTCAAAGCACTTTACGTGGTGAAATCAATCAATCAATTTTTATGTATATAACCCTAAATCACAAGCATCTCAAAGGGCTGCACAAACCACAACATCATCCTCGGTACAGAGCCCACATAAAGGCAAGGAAAAACGCACCGCAGTGGGACGTCGGTGACAGTGACTCTGAGGAACCTTGGAGAGGACCGCATATGTGGGCAAACCCCTATTATTTAAGTTACATTCAAACCACTGTTGGTGGCACTGGGAGCAGGTGGATAAAGTGTCTTACCTAAGTACACAACAGCATTAACTAGGATGGCAGAAGCGGGAATCGAAACTTGGAACCCTCAAGTTGCTGGCACGGCCACCAGAGCTATACCGCCCGGGTACTTAAAGTGCCCTCTTTGGGGATTGTTATAGAGATCCATCTGGATTCATCAACTTAATTCTAAACATTTCTTCACAAAAAAAGAAATCTTTAACATCAATATTTATGGAACATGTCCACAAAAAAAAATCTAGCTGTCAACACTGAATATTGCATTGTTGCATTTCTTTTCACAGTTTATGAACTTACATTCATATTTTGTTGAAGTATTATTCCCAAAAATATACTTATAAAGGATTTTTTAATTGTTGCTATTTTTAGAATATTAAAAAAAAAATCTCACGTACCCCTTGGCATACCTTCAAGTACCCCCCAGGGGTACACCTACCCCCACTTGAGAACCACTGATCTAGATCAAAGCAGCTCAGACGAGGCACCAAGCAGTGTGGGCGGGAAGCGTTTCCACAGACGCGGAACGAGATTTTCACAACAAAGTTTCTAAAGCAGTGGTTCTTAACCTGGGTTCTATCGAACCCTAGGGGTTCGGTCAGTCGGCCTCAGGGGTTCGACGAAGCCTCCCTCCAAACCTGACTAAATAATAAGTTCAATGTTTTATTATTATAATCAAATGACAGCAATCATTTCCATGATATTATTTTCTAATATAAGTGTTTTGGCACACACTTACAATGACAAAAAAACAAACATTGTTTTTCATGAGCTCTGTACGAGGTGGGGTTGGAAATTATTTGTACGCTTTTCAGATATCGCATTTAGTTCCCACTAAAACATTCACATGTTGCACAATGAGATGTAAACTTGGGATTATGTGTACATTCCTGTAACTTTCTGTTTGCAAAATATATCTTTATTGGTATTTCTTTAATATAGTAACATCATTAAATTAAGAAAAAACATTTTATTTTTCACTTCGGGCGGTATAGCTCTGTTGGTAAAGTGGCCGTGCCAGCAACTTAAGGGTTGCAGGTTCGATTCCCGCTTCCGCCATCCTAGTCACTGCTGTTGTGTCCTTGGGCAAGGCACTTTACCCACCTGCTCCCAGTGCCACCCACACTGGTTTAAATGTAACTTAGATATTGGGTTTCACTATGTAAAGTGCTTTGAGTCACTAGAGAAAAGCACTATATAAATATAATTCACTTCACTTCACTTCACTTCACTAAAGAAGAGTTCGGTGAATGCGCATATGAAACTGGCGGGGTTCAGTACCTCCAACAAGGTTAAGAACCACTGTTCTAAAGCTTAGTGATATATATATAATAGAATGTAAAGTACTTTATTGATCCCGGGGGGAAATTTAGCAAATATCAGATATATCAGATTGTATGTGGGTTTATTGTGTACCTTTCGCGTTCATATTTCACTGTTTGTTGCATTTTTGTTGCCTTTCACTTGATTGTAAAATATGTCGATCAAAAGGAGGTGTGACATTCATATTTTGTCAATTTTCGGTGTTTTATCATTCATAGAAAAATGGAGAAATTCCATTCCGTTTTTTTAAGGTGGTCTGTCATAACGTTTTTAGCATTAAATCAGACATTATTGTGAGGTTTTGTATTAGTGTTCCTAAAAATAGATACTGTATACCGCCCCCCAGACACATATTTTGTCAATTTTCGGTGTTTTATCGTTCATAGAAAAATGTAAAAATTCCATTCCGTTTTTTTAAGGTGGTCTGTCATAACGTTTTTAGCATTCAATCAGACATTATTGTGAGGTTTTGTATTAGTATTCCTAAAAATAGATATACCGGCCCCCAGAGACATTTTTTTTCTCTAAATGTGGCCCCCGAGTCAAAATAATTGCCCAGGCCTGTTCTAGGTAGATCCTGCTCAGACACAAAGAAGGTAGACAGATTTGTCACACCTTCGTGACTGTTTTGGATTTATGTTTGCTTTCTCCATGTGTGTGGTATTTTAGTTCCCGTCCTGTGCCCTTATTTTATATTTTCACTTTCTCGTGCCATGCACAGATATATAGAGTAGAATACAAAGAACTTTATTGATACCTGGGGGGAATTCAGCAAATATCAGATATATCAGATTGTAGGTGGGTTTATTGTGTACCTTTCGCGTTCATATTTCACTGTTTGTTGCATTTTTGTTGCGTTTCACTTGATTGTAAAATATGTCGATCGCAAGGAGGTGTGACATTCATATTTTGTCAATTTTCTGTGTTTTATCGTTCATAGAAAAATTTAAAAATTCCATTCCGTTTTTTTAAGGTGGTCTGTCATAACGTTTTTAGCATTCAATCAGACATTATTGTGAGGTTTTGTATTAGTGTTCCTAAAATTATATACTGTATTCCGCCCCCCAGACACATTTTTTTTCTCTAAATGTGGCCCCCGAGTCAAAATAATTGCCCAGGCCTGTTGTAGGTAGATCCTGCTCAGACACAAAGAACAGAGACAGATTTGTGACACCTTTGTGACTGTTTTGGATTTATGTTTTTGCTTTCTCCCTGTGTGTGGTATTTTACTTCCCGTCCTGTGCCCTTATTTTATATTTTCACTTTCCCGTGCCATGCCCAGGCGTTCACACTTGCTGCCTGATTGACCACCAGGACACACCTCTCCCGTCCAATGGCAAAACCTAGTAACTCACATCTAGCTGATTCTGAGAAAACAAAGGAAAACCAATCTATCTTGATGCTGTCTTACAAAGATCTACAAAGTCATCAAACGTATAGATGTTTTCTTGAGCTTTCATTTTCTTGCCGATTGAGCCATGGATTGAATCTGCTCTCATGAACGTGTGCCCTTTCTCTAGATATTTTATCACAGTCTCAGGCGGGCCCCATTCTGCATTTGCACATTGGGCAAGAGCCGTGTACAGCGTCCAGTTTTTATTTTAACCTCCACAGTTATCTGCCCAAAAGAGTATGCAAGGGGAAGAATCAAGAACAATACATTTAATGAAGGTGCTTGCAACGTCCTGGGCCAATCTTCCAAATATCCCCTCGTGCCATAATATTACATAATCAGGTTGACCGTCGGCCCCCATTCGGGCAAATGTCTCATCAAAGACAATAAGGCGACTGACAAAGAAGCTTCGATTGGTCCCTTGAGATATTAGGTTTTTCTGTTGTATCTACGCGGTTATGTGGTAGTTGCTAGGTCCTGCCATGCGCGTAACAGCTTACTTACGGAACAAATTACAATATCGCATACACTAATGTAAAGCATATCACCTAAGAACTCCAAAATTATCATCAGCTCAGTTTTGACCAACATTGAGTTACTGGGTTTTGCCTTTGGACGGGACACCTGCACCTGGTTACTAATTAGTCTTCTATTTCAGTCAGTCGCTCCTGTCTTCCCGGGGGATCGTTGTCATTTTTTACGCACTGCACTGTTACCCCTAATGCCTATTTGATCTTCAACAAAGAAGTCTCGTGCAATTTTGTTCTCGCCTTCTTTTGTTTCCCACACTATTTCAGTAGTTGTGTGTTTTCTCACTCCTTAATGTGTGTTTTATTTTGCTTCGCCATAGCTGCCTCCGGCTCGTGACAAGATTCAAAGTTGTGCATCGTTTTGTGTGTATTCTATCAACAAATAAATCACCCACACACATATAAACAAATATTAAAGGAATCCAGTGTTTCCCGCAGAATATTTGTTGGTTAAGAGGATGTCCCTACAGGGGGAAGGGGGACGGACGGGGAAGGCAATATACGATATATATCTCAATATTTTTTCCTTAAAGTCAAAACAAAGCAGTCCTAGTTGCCCGAGATACTGACTATGCCAAGGGTAGGGAACCTATGGCTCGCGAGCCAGATGTGGCTCTTTTGATGACTGCATCTGGCTCTTGGATAAATCTGAGCTGAAAATGCTTAACACGATAAGTAATGAATTATTCCACTTGTAATCACAGTGTTACAAATAACGTTCAAAATGTAAAAGATTCTCATGCATTTTTAATCCATCCATCCGTTTTCGACCGCACCTGTTCAAGAAGTTGCGTTAATGGTATGAAGTTATTTATTTATTATTGGTTAGTGTGGGGCTTGCCCTACTGGGGGTTCTTCCGACCACCAAGCACCGACATGAGTGCCTGTTTTAGGGTTACAATATTGTTGTATTTTTCGATAAGTCTCTCAGTTGCTTTCCAGTAATTGTATTTTTCTCTTTTGTTCTCGCTCGCGCTCTGGCTCCAGCCCCAACCCCACCCCTCCTCCTGGCTGCGCCCCTGTTGCTTATTTCTAGGCCAGTCCTGGCCCACCCCACTTCACTGTTGGCCCGCATGCCACGCCCCCTCCACAGTTAGCTTCAGAATAACAATGTTATTACAAAGAATAAGAGACCAATAATACTCTAGAAATGTTGATCTTACTTAAAAATGCACGTGTTTAGTTGTGTTCAGTGTTAAAAAATATATTATATGACTCTTACGGAAACACATTTTAAAATATTTGGCTTTTTGGCTCTCTCAGCCAAAAAGGTTCCCGACCCCTGGACTTTGCCATTATTTTGACTTCGTAAATATTGACATACGAAGACAAAAAGTAAGCGTTTGCTTACTTACAGTAAGTCAAATACAAATAAGGCAAAAAGAGAAGTATCCTACACTTCTCTTTTGTAAAGTAAATCTGAACAGCCGATATGGGCATCTACATCAACTATATGATTTGCCTGAGAAACTAGACAGGACAAAAAAAAAAAATATATATATATATATATATATATATATATATATATATATATATATATATATATATATATATATATATATATATATATATATATATATATATATATATATGTATATATATATATATATGTATATATATATGCAACAAAATGCTGCGGGAAACCCTGGATTCCCAGGCTGGAATATGTTGATACTGTCTCAGTTTTAAAATAACCCCTATCCATTCGATATGTAGACTGTCAGGAATTGTTGGTGACGAACCCCAAGATCCAGAGATGGCAGGGTTGTTGCAAAAAAAACATTACTTTTTAATGTCAAAAATAAAATGCAGGAAAACCGAAATCAGGAACCAGGAAACAAGCAAACTGGAAACAGCTTACAGGAAACAGCTGGATGCTTTTCCCCTAGTGGTGGTGGTCGGGGGGGTCACCCACATCTGCGGTCCTCTCCAAGGTTTCTCATAGTCATCCAGATTGAAGTCCCACTGGGTTGTGAGTTTTCCCTTGCCCTTTTGTGGGCTCTGACCCGAGGATGTCGTTGTGGCTTGTACAGCCCTTTGAGTCACTTGTGATTCAGGGCTATATAAATAAACATTGATTGATTGATTGATTGATTGATTGATACAGGAAACATCTTACAGGATACCAGGAAACAAGGAGAACTAGAGACAGCAAACAGTCTACAGCAGGGGTTAGGAACCTTTTGGCTGACAGAGCCATGAAAGCCAAATATTTTAAAATATATTTCTGTGAGAGCCATATCATATTTTTTAAGACTGAATTCAACTAAATGCATGCATTTTTAAGTAAGACCAACATTTTTAGAGTATAAGTCTCTTATTCTTTTTACTAACATTTTTATTCTGAAGCTAACAGATATTAAATAAAAAACTTTTTAATGGGACTTTTTGAACTGGTGGGGTAGATAACAGAAATGCTTGAGAATGTTTTATATTTCCAACGCTGTTTTTAACTCTTTAAAACATACCATGAATTGATGAAGGTGGACCCCGACTTAAACAAGTTGAAAAACTTATTGGGGTGTTACCATTTAGTGGTCAATTCTACGCAATATAACACTCTGCAGGCCTGATTGTATCGCACATGATATCACACACATGTAAACACACTGCAGGACTGCTTGTATCGCACATGATATTACACACATGTAAACACTCTGCAGGACCGCTTGTATCGCACATTATATCACACACAAGTAAGCATGCTGCAGGACTGCTTGTATCGCACATGATATCGCACACTAGTAAATGCGTTGCAGGACTGCTTGTATCGCACATGATATCACACACATGTAAACACTCTGCAGGACTGCTTGTATCGCATATGTTACATGCAAGCACCTCCAGTATAATCCAGTACTTGTTTTCCTGCTGATATCTGAATAATATCAATAATGGATCATGACACGCCCAAACAATAATTTATGATGCCTTATTATTGTTGTGGAAAAGTGATGATACTTTATTATTGTTGCATATAAGTGATGATAAATTATTATGTTTGTGTATGAGTGATGATAAATTATTATGTTTGTGTATAAGTTATGATGAATTATTATTGTTGTGTAAAAGTGATGATAAATTATTATTGTTGTTGTGAAAGTGATGATAAATTATTATTGTTGTGTATAAGTGACGGCGTGAGGCAGTGGGAGAGTGGCCTTGCGCAACCCGAGGGTCCCTGGTTCAAATCCCACCTAGTACCAACCTCGTCACGTCCGTTGTGTCCTGAGCAAGACACTTCACCCTTGCTCCTGATGGGTGCTGGTTGGCGCCTTGCATGGCAGCTCCCTCCATCAGTGTGTGAATGTGTGTGTGAATGGGTAAATGTGGAAGTAGTGTCAAAGCGCTTTAAGTACCTTGAAGGTAGAAAAGCGCTATACAGGTACAACCCATTTATTTATTTAAAATATTTACTTTACCGTGCAATCTACTAATAAAAGTTTCAATCAATCAATCAATCAATCAAAACTGTGATTACCAGCAGAATTATTCATGACTTATCGTGTTAAGCAATGTCAGCTAAGGTTTACCTGAGAGCCAGGTGCAGTCATCAAAAGAGCCACATCTGGCTCGAGAGCCATAGGTTCCCTACCCCTGGTCTACAGCATACAATACTCCAGCGCTGACTGGAGAGCGAGGCAGTTATAAATAGTAGCCGAGTGATCCACACCAGGTGTGGCCAGGTTACCAATCAACCGCAGGTGAGGGGAAACAGAATTAGGGGAGACAAGCAGGAAACTGAACCAAAATAAGAGCGCTGACAGGAAATAAAACACAAACACAGAGGAAAAACTAAAAACACAACCAAACTGTCAGTGAAAAGCCTGAAGTAGATTAGTAGTCACCAGAGCATTCAATTCCACAGAAAAATACTTGGGAAGACATACTAGTTTGTTACGCGTAATATTTGGCTGTACGATATCTGAGACAGCACACGAAAAGTTGTGGAAAATTTTGGGCAAACATGATTTTCAAGTCATGAAAAGTATGGCATACAATGACCAAGGTTTTTGAGACTTTTATTGGTAGATTGCACAGTACAGTACATATTCCGTACAATTGACCGCTAAATGGTAACACCCCAATAAGTGTTTCAACTAGTTTAAGTCAATGTCCATCCATTCATGGTTCACTGGATAGTGTTAGTAGGATCACTTGTATGCATGTCTAGGGTTGTAACGGTACGTGTATTTGTATTGAACCGTTTCGGTACAGGGGTTTCGGTTCGGTGCGAAAGTGTACCGAACAAGTTTCCACACGGACATATTAAGTAGCGTAAACAATACACAAAATGCCGGACATTTGAGGCATTTAAGAAACTCTGCCCTGACAGCCCCGCAAAAGAGGACATGTCCGGTGAAAAGAGGACCTATGGTCAGCAGAGGTGGGTAGTAACGCGCTACATTTACTCTGTTACATCTACTTGAGTCATTTTTGGGATAAAATGTACTTCTAAGAGTAGTTTTTATGCAACATACTTTTACTTTTACTTGAGTATATTTATAGAGAAGAAACGCTACTTTTACTCCGCTCCATTTATCTACAATTAGCTCGCTACTCGCTACTTTTTTTTTTTTTTTTATCGATCTGTTAATGCACGGTTTGTTTGTTTTGATTTTGTCAGACACACATTCTAAGTAAAATCTACGCATGCCTGTGTTTCACCAATCAATTGCAGTCACTGGTGACGTTGGACCAATCAAACAAAACCAGGCGGTCACGTGACCTTCACACGTCAAATCCGACCTAAAAAGGTTGAAAAACTTATTGGGGTGTTACCATTTAGTGGTCAATTGTACGGAATATGTACTGTACTGTGCAATCTACTGATAGAAGTTTCAATCAATCAATCAAAAGTGTAAAAGAAAAAAGACACTTTTTACTTCAACCGTACTTCCCGTCAAAAGCCTTAAGACTGATCGCACAGTTCCTGTCTTCACAATAAAAGTGCCGCTCCATCACGCCTGCGCTTAGTGCGCTAACAAAATAAGAGTCTCCGAAAGCCAGAGCATACAAGCTAGATAACTACGGAGTTTGCCGCCAATGTATTATTGTAAAGTGTATAAAAACGAATATGGAAGATGCCAAAAACCAACGACATTCATTAGTATTAGACAGAAAAGAGGAACTTTTTTTCTCCTCCATTTGAAAATGGACATTATCAGCACTGTCTGATTCCAGTCCATGCAAGTCATCAGAATCAGGTAATACACCAACTTATATTCTTGTCTTCATGAAAAATAGGAATCAATATGTTAAACATGCATGTATATTCATTAAAACACCTTTAACATGTCAACAAAAACGGCAAAATAAATAACTATAAATTATACACACACACACATATATACATATATATATATATATATGAGGTAGATCACCTCGACTTGGTCATTTATTAAGTAATTGATTAACGTTGAAAAACTTATTGGGGTGTTACCATTTAGTGGTCAATTGTACAGAATATGTACTGTACTGTGCAATCTACTAATACAAGTTTCAATCAATCAATCAATCAATCGATGAATGCCGACTGAGCCTATGGTGCTGTTGAGTTATTGTGGCTCAATTTGCCTTAAATCTTTTTATTTTCATGATTTATTATTTAATATATATTATTGTTTTTGTTGCTTAAGAGATATTCCTGGCTATGAATTTGCTCATTGCTATTTTTATGTTTTTGTGCATTATTTGTTGCCGTATTAATTAAACAAACAGGTTACTCATCAGTTACTCAGTGTTTGAGTAGTTTTTTCACAACATACTTTTTACTTTTACTCAAGTAAATATTTGGGTGACTACTCCCTACTTTTACTTGAGTAATAAATCTCTAAAGTAACAGTACTCTTACTTGAGTACAATTTCTGGCTACTCTACCCACCTCTGATGGTCAGTTTATCCTAGCCCGCTTGCTGCTAGCACCGTACATGTCCTCTTTTGCTAGCTTGCTAGCAGCGACCGGGCTACGATAGACTGACCATACGTCCTCTTTTCACCGGACATGTCCTCTTTTGCGGCGCTGTCAGGGCAAACTTTCTTAAATGCCTCAAATGTCCGGCATTTAGAGTTATGGTTGCGTGTATTAACAATGTACGTTCAGGGTTAAGAAGGGGTTAACAACAAAACGGCATGGCGTAGTGGGTAGAGCGGCTTTGCCAGAAACCTGAGAGTTGCGGGTTCGCTTCCCACCTGTTGACATCAAAGTCGCTGCCGTTGTGTCCTTGGGCAGGACACTTCACCCTTTGCCCCCGTTGCCGCTCACACTGGTGAATGAATGATGAATGAATGATTGGTGGTGGTCGGAGGGGCCGTAGGCGCAAACTGGCAGCCACGCTTCCGTCAGTCTACCCCAGGGCAGCTGTGGCTACAGATGTAGCTTACCATCACCAGTTGTGAATGAATGATGGGTTCCCACTTCTCTGTGAGCGCTTTGAGTATATAACAATAGAAAAGCGCGATATAAATCTAATCCATTATTATTATTATTATTAAAACAAATTGTGCGCACAGCAGCATCATTCGTGAGGGAGGGGCAGAGAGCGAGAGAGTTATGATAAACGCGCATACGTCTCCAGACTCTGCTTTGTATCCATCGATTTATTGTAAAATATGTCGATCGAAAGGTGTGACATTCATATTTTGTCAATTTTCGGTGTTTTATCATTCATAGAAAAATGTAAAAATTCCATTCCGTTTTTTTAATGTGGTCTGTCATAACGTTTTTAGTATTCAATCAGACATTATTGTGAGGTTTTGTATTAAATGTTTATTACATTTTTTATTATCTCTAGCAGGGGTGTCAAAAGTGTGCCATTTGTGGCCCACAGCTAATGTTTTAAAGGCCCACGGCACATTCTAAAAAAAACTATTAAAATAAACAAAAACATAACAAAAGTGAAATAAAAAAGCTTGAAGGTTAAATGTAATTCATAAAAAAGTTGCAATCTTGACTGATAAAACAAAGCTGTTTTTTTTCTTTCAAACTGTCATTGTTCAAAACATAATATTGAATCAAAATCAATGTTATTATGAATTATTGACCTATCCAAGGTTCCGATTACTTCACATCAAATATTCCACTAAGAAAATGATTTTTGGTGGAAGATTTTGCACATTTGGTAAATAAATAACCCCAAAAATTATATTTCGTTGTCTTCCTACTGTACCGAAAATTAACCGAACCGTGACCTCTAAACCGAGGTACGTACCGAACCAAAATGTTTGTGTACCGTTACACCCCTATGCACGTCATCTGATTTTTAGCCTTTGCAGGTACTACCTGTGTCTGCAGCTGCGTAAAGACATCTTGCAAGGGCGTCTGCCCTGCTCCTTCGTCACCTTGGCCCTGCTTGGCTCCTACGCACTGCAGTCAGAACTGGGCGAGTATGACCCCGAGGTGCATGGCAGTGACTACACTAAAGAGATGAAGATGGCGAATGGACAGACAAAGGAGCTCGAGGACAAAATGATGGAACTTCACCGCACTTACAGGTCAGAACACTGACTAGATCAATCCATGGTAGAAGTGTTCAGACAAATCAGAGTAAAGGTGTGGTATAAATTTAAATAAAACCTTAAAAATCTTATGAAAACCCACCTCATTGACAATGTGTTTAATTGGATACATACCACTGTTGTTGATTCTGAATTCATTCAAATTGAATAATGGTTATGAAGATCACGTCCTGTGTCTTGAATAATTGAATGTTATCAGTAATACCTACTAATACAGGGTTTTGGTTTTGTAGGTCAATGAGTCCAGCTCAGGCCGATATGATGTTCCTTGAGAATGCAAAGAAGCTGTCCATGTATGGCGTTGACCTCCACCAAGCGAAGGTACTAGTCATAACAAAGTAAATACATCATCCCTACTTCATGTTGTGACAGCAACGTACATAATCTTCATAGTATAAAACAATATTCCAGTAGCTCAGCGCTACAGATCAACAAATTCCATACGTAAAAATAACACATAAAGTAAGTGCTTCACATCAAGTCTGCCAGTGTGAGCCCAGCAACAGGAAAGCATGTGACTTGTCAGATTTCGTAGGAGAAATCAGGTCAATGTGTTTGCATCAGACCAGGGATTTAATCCAGATGGAGGGACTTCAGTAGTATTTGCTTCCCCCTTGTGGTTTTTATCAAAAATACAAGAGCTTAAGTAAAAACACAGTTGCAGACATAAAGTATTTAAAGTAAATTTAACAAGACAACTAATTATGCTGCAATAGTGTAGTAAATAAATACAATTTCTTTAAAATACTACAACCTTAGAACAAGAAGCATTTTTTTGTCCGTTTAAAATATTACTCTTTAAAGGGGAACATTATCACAATTTCAAAAGGGTTAAAAACAATAAAAAATCAGTTCACTGGGGCTTATTGTATTTTTTGAAGTTTTTTTCAAAATTTTACCGGTCCCGGAATATCCCTAAAAAAAGCTTTAAAGTGCCTTTTTTTTTCGCTCTCTGCAAAGACACTGTTCATTTTCCTGTGACGTCACACAGTGCTGCCAATACAAACAAACAATGGCGAATACCACAGCAAGATATAGCGACATTAGCTCGGATTCAGACTCGGATTTCAGCGGCTAGAGCGATTCAACAGATAACGCATGTATTGAAACGGATGGTTGGAGTATGAACGTATTAAAGAAGAAACTGAAGCTATTGAGCGAATACCTATTGATGCTATTCATAGCCATAGCATAGCCAAAATGTTGCGTTAGCATCGCCAGTAAAATGTGCGGACCAAACGATCAGGACTTTCGCATCTTGTGACACTGGAGCAACTTAAATCCTTCAATTGCTAAGTGTTTTTTTCGCATTAAATGTGGGTGGAAGGAAATGTAATGTAGTTGCAAATGCATCTGCAGGTTATCCATACATCTCTGTGCCATGTCTGCTTTAGCACCGCCGGTAAATAACATGTTAGCATCGATTAGCGTAGCATGTTAGCATCGATTAGCTGGCAGTCAACATCAACAAAACTCACTTTTGTGATTTCGTTGACTTTATTGTTGCAAATGCCTCTGCAGGTTATCCATACATATCTGTGTCATGTCTGTCATCGCCGGTAAAATGTGCAGACACTCCAGCACATTCAATGGGGGTCTGGCGGCAGATTTCTCGCCACTTTCGCATCTTCGGGCCAGTGGTGCAACTTGAATCCCTCCCTGTTAGTGTTGTTACACCCTCCGACAACACACCGACGAGGCATGATGTCTCCAAGGTTCCAAAAAATAGTCGAAAAAACGGAAAATAACAGAGCTGAGACCCGGTGTTTGCAATGTGTTGAAAATGAAAATGGGTGGCTGTATTACCTCGGAGACGTCACGTTCTGACGTCATCGCCACAGAGCGATAAACAGAAAGGCGTTTAATTCGCCAAACTTCACCAATTTAGAGTTTGGAAATTGGTTAAAAAAAAAAAAGGTCTTTTTTCTGCACCATCAAGGTATATATTGACGCTTACATAGGTCTGGTGATAATGTTCCCCTTTAAACTGTATATGTTGTTGACCTGATAAAAGTGCTTTTACCAAGATTATATTTGGTTTTCATTAACATTAGAGATGTACTTAACAATATTTGTATTGCTTTGAATGTAGCTTGCACTAGTGTATCACCACAATGTTATCACACATGCCTCTTTATTATCTAAATCAGTGGTTCTCAAATGGGGGTACGCATACCCCTGGGGGTACTTGAAGGTATGCCGAGGGGTACGTGAGATTTTTTAAAAATATTCTAAAAATAGCAACAATTCAAAAATCTTTTATAAATATATTTATTGAATAATACTTCAACAAAATACGAATTTAAAAATTACAACAATGCAATATTCAGTGTTGACGGATAGATTTTTTTGTGGACATGTTCCATAAATATTGATGTTAAAGATTTTTTTTTTTGTGAAGAAAAGTTTAGAAGTAAGTTCATGAATCCAGATGGATCTCTATAACAATCCCCAACTGATGATTACTTAAATGTGTAGAAAACTTTATTTATAATTGAATCACTTTTTAGTTATTTTTGTATTTTTTTTTCCAAATAGTTCAAGAAAGACCACTACAAATGAGCAATATTTTGCACTGATATACCATTTAATAAATCAGAAACTGATGACATAGTGCTGTGTTTTACTTCTTTTTCCTCTTTTTTCAACCAAAAATGCTTTGCTCTAATTAGAGGGTACTTGAATTAAAAACATGTTCACAGGGGGTACATCACTGAAAAAAGGTTGAGAACCACTGATCTAAATAATGTTTGTTATCCTTGCAAAGAGAACTCAATTTACAAATATAGTGCTGTTGTTTTGGTAGTAGTATTACATTGTAATGCAATTAGAATATCAAAAATAATAATAATAATAATAATGACTTTATGAAATAACATTTAACCTTATTACATGAATTGTCATAATTTCAAAAAATGCTTAATGGACTTTCTCTTTCTTGTGGTGTTTGTGTTAGGATCTAGATGGTGTTGACATCATGCTGGGAGTTTGTTCCAACGGGCTTCTGGTTTATAAGGACAAATTGAGGATCAACCGTTTTCCCTGGCCCAAAGTCCTGAAGGTGTCATATAAGCGCAGCAGCTTCTTTATCAAAATACGTCCATCAGAGGTACAGCGTCATAAACGTTCCCCCACTTGTGACAACTGGGACGGTCTTAGCCATCACCTCATTTTCTGTTTCAATAGGTGGAACAGTATGAGAGCGCCATTGGATTCAAACTTCCAAATTACAAAGCAGCCAAAAAACTGTGGAAAGTGTGTGTAGAACATCACACCTTTTTCAGGTAACATGTTTGGAGCTTTAAGATTGCAACCCACAGGCCTGTATGGCAATGTCCTGGAGTTAACTTTTTCTGATGATTCTTTTGATGAAACCTTTGTGTGCAGGCTGACATCTACTGAAATGGTCACCACTCCCAGGAAGTTCTTGGCGTTGGGCTCCAAATTTCGCTACAGTGGTCGGACTCAGGCTCAGACCAAACAAGCCAGCTCTCTTATCGACAGACCTGCTCCTCTTTTCCAGCGGTCATCCAGCAAGAGGAATTCTCGCAGCATGGACGGAGGTAGACAGCGCTTCCCTAACTTTTCACAGTCACGTTACCCTCTAGATATATGACCTGAAGTCACGTACCCCCTACTCCTGCACACTTAAAAACTTAAACCAGTGTCTTTAAGTATCGTATTTTCCAGACTATAAGGCGCACTTAAAGGGGAACATTATCACCAAACCTATGCAAGCGTCAATATATACCTTGATGTTGCAGAAAAAAGACCACGTATTTTTTTTAACCGATTTCCGAACTCTAAATGAGTGAATTTTGGCAAATTAAACGCCTTTCTGTTTATCGGTCTTTTAGCGATGACGTCAGAACGTGACGTCACCGAGGTAACACACCCGCCATATTCATTTTCACATTACAAACACCGGGTCTCAGCTCGGTTATTTTCCGTTTTTTCGACTATTTTTTGGAACCTTGGAGACATCATGCCTCGTCGGTGTGTTGTCGGAGGGTGTAACAACACTAACAGGGAGGGATTCAAGTTGCACCACTGGCAAGAAATCTGCCGCCAGACCCCCATTGAATGTTCCAAAGTGTCTTCACATTTTACCGGCGATGCTAAGACAGACATGGCACAGAGACGTATGGATAACCTGCAGATGCATTTGCAACGATTAAGTCAACAAAATCACAAAGGTGAGTTTTGTTGATGTTGTTGACTTATGTGCTAATCAGACATATTTGGTCAGGGCATGACTGCCAGCTAATCGATGCTAACATGCTACGCTATCGATGCTAACATGCTATTTACGCTAGCTGTATGTACATTTGAAAATAGATACCCACATTTAATGCGAAACAAACACTTACCAATCAACGGATTTAAGTTGCTTCAGTATTACAAGATGCGAAAGTCCTGATCGTTTGGTCCGCACATTTTACCGGCGATGCTAATAAGGCAGCCATGTTATGGGCCACTTCATTAGGTACACCCACGCTTTGGCCGAATAGCGTCAATAGCTGTTCGCTCAATAGCTTCAATTTCTTCTTCATTTTCGTTTTCGCTATCTGCCTCCATACTCTGACCATCTGTTTCAATACATGCGTAATCTGTTGAATCGCTTAAGCCGCTGAAATCCGAGTCTGAATCCGAGCTAATGTCGCCATATCTTGCTGGGGTAACCGCCATGTTGTTTGTCTTGGCAGCCCTGTATGACGTCACAGGAAAATGGATAGTGGTTTCGAAGATAGCGAAAATAAGGCACTTTAAAGCTTTATTTAGGGATATTCCTGGACCGGTAAAATTTTGAAAAAAAATTCCAAAAATACAACAAGCCCCTGGGAACTGATTTTTTATTGTTTTTAACCCTTTTGAAATTGTGATAATGTTGACTTTATCGTTGCAAATGCATCTGCAGGTTATCCATACATCTCTGTGCCATGTCTGCCTTAGCACAGCCGGTAAAATGTGCAGATACTCCAGCACATTCAATGGGGGTCTGGCGGCAGACACTTTCGCATCTTCGGGCCAGTGGTGCAACTTGAATCCCTCCCTGTTAGTGTTGTTACACCCTCCGACAACACATCGACGAGGCATGATGTCTCCAAGGTTCCAAAAAATAGTCGAAAAAACGGAAAATAACAGAGCTGAGACTCGGTGTTTGCAATGTGTTGAAAATTAAAATGGCGGCTGTATTACCTAGGTGATGTCACGTTCTGACGTCATCTTCACAGAGCGATAAATAGAAAGGCGTTTAATTCGCCAAAATTCACCCTTTTAGAGTTCGAAAATCGGTCAAAAAATATATGGTCTTTTTTCTGCACCATGAAGGTATATATTGACGCTTGCATATGTCTGGTGATAATGTTCCTCTTTAATATTATGCAAAATAAACTTTTCTTACATTCTGGTACCTGCTGATCTGTATTTGGAATCTGCATTAATCCTGAAAAATTGTGCGCGTCCGTCTTTGTAGTCCGTGCCGACCCGTAGTCAACAAGCTTCTTCTTTTTCTCTACTTGTTATGGGACATTCATCCACCGCTGCTGCCATTTCTAATATAAAATACTGTAAAGTTCTATCTTACATCTGTCAGTCAACACGCCATGAAATTGCTAAAACATACCTGTGTAGTGAGTTTTATTATTCACCCAAAGAACTTTAGTTATTAGAGTTCCGGTCGGACGTTTTTTCACGAGACACATTCCCGAAGTTTTTGTTTACGGATGAGGAGATGCTGCTCCGTTATTGATTTAAATAAAGTTTGAATGTCATTAAAACAGTTAGCTCCATCTTTTGACACTTCTTCCACTCCCGTCCTTGCACACTGCTGTATAGCTCAGTTGGTAGAGTGGCCGTGCCAGCAACTTGAGGGTTCCAGGTTCGATCCCCGCTTCGGCCCTCCTAGTCACTGTCGTTGTGTCCTTGGGCAAGACACTTTACCCACCTGCTCCCAGTGCCACCCACAGTGGTTTAAATGTGTAACTTATATGCAACATTTTGACCAAAGAACCACTATTACATGTTATGTATACCACAATAAAGTGTTTTCAATATAGAAAAAAATAATAATAATATGACTCCTTTAATGCAGCAAAATCAAAAATAGACCATTCCTTGGCAGTGCGCTTTATAATCCGGTGTGCCCTATGGTCCAGAAAATACGGTACACAAAAAACAGCTTAATCTGAATTATTTCTCAGCAGTTTGACATGTGAAAATTATTATACAGATAATAAGGATGTAACAGTGTTGTAAATACCATTGTATTTTAGTTTCAAAGTGCTATCAACAATGGCGTGTTACGTATCAAACGAAAACTTGGATTACTCCTGTCATGTAGTTTTTTTTCAGGCGCTAATAATTGTGCTCATCTGAGAAGTAAACTACATTTACCCTGATGGCTTGTGCTGTTCCGGCAATAAGAGCAGAACACCTCCTGGGAAGTTTAAATCAGAAGTATAGACAGATTTTGGTTTTATGATGAATACAAAAACGAGGAGAAAACATGATGATGGAGTCTTTTATGGATCTGATGAATGAGCAAACAAGTAGTGATTCCCTCTGGTGTTGATAGATTCTTATGTGGGAGCAGGGACATGCAAAAAAAAACACAAAAAAAACGCTGCACACCACAACATCTACAACAAGGAATCGAAATGATAGGCCATGTGATGAACCGTCGCCTAGAAAATAACCCTGATGTGAAAGAAGCCAATCAGAAGGGTTAAAACCAATAAAAATCAGTTCCAGTGGCTTACTTAATTTGTCAAAGTTTTTTTCAAAATGTTACGCGTCCCGGAATATCTCTAAAAATAGCTTTAAAGTGCTTGATTTTCGCTATTTGCCTAAGCCACTGTCCATTTCCCTGTGACGTCACATAGCGATTCCAATACAAACAATGGCAAATAGCACAGCAAGATATAGTGACATTAGCTCGGATTCAGACTCGGATTTCAGCGGCTTAAGCGATTCAACAGATTACGCATGTTTTGAAACAGATGGTTGAAGTATGGAGGCAGATAGCGAAAGCGAAATTGAAGAAGAAACTGAAGCTATTGAGCGAATAGCTATAGACGCTATTCGGCCATGCATGTCTGTCTTAGCATCGCCGGTAAAATGTGCGGACCAAACGATCAGGACTTTCGCATTGACACTGGATCAACTTAAATCCGTCGATTGGTAAGTGTTTGTTTCGCATTAAATGTGGGTGGAAGGAAAGGCTGGATGTAAATATAGTTTCAAATGTACATACAAGTAGCCCAAATAGCATGTTAGCATCGATTAGCTGGCAGTCATGCCGCGACCAAATATGTCTGATTAGCACATAAGTCAATAAAATCAACAACACTCACCTTTGTGATTTCGTTGACTTTATCGTTGGGAATGCATCTGCTTTGAGTGTCGCAGGATATCCAGACATTTTTGCCATCTCTGTGCCATCTCTGTCATAGCATCGCCGGTAAAAACCAAACGAGGGACTTTAGCATCTCTTGACACTGGAGCAACTTAAATCCGTCGACTGGTATTTGTTTGTTTGGCATTAAATGTGGGTGGAGGGAAAGGCTGGATGCAAATATAGCTACAAATGAGGCATAAAGCTGCAATATGTACACAGCTAGCCTAAAAAGCATGTTAGCATCGATTAGCATGCCGTGCTAATCGATGCACATTCTAGGTAAATCAACTTGAATTCGTCCCTGATCGTGTTGTTACACCCTCCGACACCACACCAACGAGGCATGATGTCTCCAAAGTTCCAAAAAATAGTCGAAAAAACGGAAAATAACAGAGCTGATTTGACTCGATGCGTGTGATGTGGTAGGGAAAAATGGCGTTCTGACGTCGTCGCTCAGAAAAGGATAAACAGAAACGCATTTAATTCGCCAAAATTCACCCATTTGGAGTTCGGAAATCGGTTAAAAAAATATATGGTCTTTTTTCTGCAACATCAAGGTATATATTGACGTTTACATGGGTCTGGTGTTAATGTTCCCCTTTAAAAATTAAATTTTACAGTGTGTTTGAATGTAGTACTAAGATAGTATTTAGCTTATGTTTGGTTACCAGTCGGATTGACAAGCAATTTTAGATGTTTTTACAATAAAGAGAAGGATAATTATTAGGCGGTGTTATGGCTACTATTAACTTAAACAATAAAGAGTAAGTCCCACATTATAGCATCTTCGGTGGTATTTATTAGCATCAAGAAAATATCCTTATTAGTATTTATAAACTAGATGAACACATCTCTTGTAGGCTGAACAGCACAAACTGTTCATTTATTGCTGAAAAACGGCTAAATAATGAGAAAAAATATTCACACCATAAAAAGAACTACACAGGATGCCACCCGAGCGCCTCCCGAGGGAGGTGTTTAGGGCTGGCCTGGGAACACCTCGGGATCCCCCGGGAAGAGCTGGACGAAGTTGCTGGGCAGAGGGAAGTCTGGGCTTCCCTGCTTAGGCTGCTGCCCCCGCAATCCGACCTCGGATAAGCGGAAGAAGATGGATGGATGGAAAAAGAACTACAGACATGAATTGTACATGGGACTAATATTTGTAGCAGGAAAAAAAATATGCAAACAAATGTATCCTTTTTTATTCTATTGACGCCACAATCTTATGTAAATCAAATACAATACTTAACGATGCACGAACAAGTCCAATATTGTCTTTCACCGATTAATGTGGATCCCTCCAAATGTAAAAATATGATGTGCCACCAATCTTATCCTCTCTAAATCCTTGCAAATGTAGAGGGAAGTGAGCTCAAGGTGAGCGATAAATCTTTCATGAATTATTTTTTTTAGAGTGTGTAAATCCACTCCATCCTATTTTAAATATTTTTTCATGATCGCTTATATATTTGCCGCTAAACCTTCCAAAATATGCCCAAATCTGTACTGATGCACGTAAATCGTTACCTAGTTGGACTCTCGACAATCGCCTGAAGCCCGGAAGTGCCTCGAGGTCACGTGATCGCAACCCAGCAATATGGCACTGTCCACATGTTAGAATAGAATAGAATAGATAGTACTTTATTTATCCCTGGAGGAAATTCAGCATCACAGTTCGCTCACAATAAACAATGATAATAATAAATATAGTTGTGATCAAAATTATTCAAACCCCACACAGTTTGGTGTTTTAGCAAGTTGGACATTTATTCCGTATTTTGTTTATAGTCATATCAAATAAAGATGTGTCAAATAGACAAATGTAACTTAAATTGTAACATTGTATATTACAAAATACCAAAAAAGGAAATTTTTCTTGATATCTCATTGACAAAATTATTCAACCCCTTGAAGATCATAACTCTTAAGAACAGAATTTGAATAAGGTCTTTTCAATCAGGTGTTGAAAACACCTGTAGATGTGATTAGAACCATAACGAGCAACAATTAAACTGATTGAAAAAGACTGTGACGCTCAGCTTCTTGTAGACGGTCAATGGTGTACTTGCAACATGGTGAAGTCCAGGGAGTGGTCAAAGAATTCAAGAGAGGAGGTCATTTCTCTTCATAAGAAAGGATATGGATATAAGAAAATAGCAAATACATTATACATTCCAAAAGACACAGTTGGGAGCATAATTCGCAAGTTTAAAGCTAAAGGCACAGTGGAAACACTACCGGGGCGTGGTAGAAAAAGGATGCTGTGTGCGACTGCTGTCCGGTATTTGAAGCGTACAGTGGTGAAAAACCCCCGGGTAACAACTGAGGAACTACAACAGGACATTGCAGAGGGGGGAACGCAGGTTTCATCCGAGACAATAAGGCGCGCACTACGAGATGAAGGCCTCCATGCCAGAACTCCCAGGTGCACCCCACTTCTGACTACCAGGCACAAGAAAAATAGACTCCAGTATGCCAAAAATCATCTGGACAAACCCCTAAGGTTTTGGGAAACTGTTCTATGGAGTGATGAGACAAAAGTGGAACTCTTTGGGCCTATGAATCAACGTTATTTCTGGAGGAGAAACAATTAAGCTTACAAAGAGAAGAACACTTGTCCGCCTGTTAAGCATGGTGGGGGGTCAATCATGTTCTGGGGCTGTTTCTCTGCCTCAGGTACCGGGAATCTCCAGCGTGTTCAAGGCATTATGAATTCTATTTCCTACCAGGATATATTAGCTGGAAATGTCATGAAGTCAGTGAAGAAGCTGAGGCTTGGGAGACGTTGGACCTTCCAACAGGACAACGATCCCAAGCATACCTCCAAATCAACATCAGAGTGATTGCAGAAGAAGGGCTGGAAAACTCTGGAGTGGCCTTCACAGTCGCCAGACCTAAATCCTATAGAAAACCTGTGGTGGGATTTGAAGAAGGCAGTTGCAGCACGCAAGCCCAAGAATATGAATGAACTGGAGGCCTTTGCCCAAGAGGAATGGGCTAAAATACCTGTAGATGGTTGCAAGAAGTTTGTGTCTGGTTATGTATCACGTTTGAAGGATGTCATTACTGCCAAAGGGTGTTCTACCAAGTACTAAAGATGCATGTAACTAGGGGGTTGAATCATTTTGTCAATGAGATATTAAGAAAAATACAGTGTTACATTTTAAGTTGCATTTGTCTATTTGACACATCTTTATTTGATATGACTATAAACTAAATACGGAATAAAGGTCCAACTTGCTAAAACACCAAAATTGTGTGGGTGTTGAATAATTTTGATCACAACTGTAATACAATATATATAATATATTATATATAATATATGAATAATATAAATATATTCTACATATATTCTACATTTAAGTGCAGTCAAGAAGGATGTTCACCCTGGATGAACCAGGAAGTGGGCTTTTAACTTAAAAACAAATACATAAACACACTTTTTTTAAACGATCAGGATCGGCGCAGGTCTACGCTAGTGTCATTTTACATATGATCATTATAGCATTGGTAAGATTACAAATAAGGTGGCCTAATTCTTTCGCAAGGTTGACTTGAACGTCTCCTTTCTGTGTTCACTTCAGCCATGGCGTCCACTCCGGACAACAAATCAAGCCGCCCAGTGAGTGCGCCCATCATGTCGCCTGTGTCCCCTGGAGACAACACGCCGTCCCCGCTGCTACACAACCTCCATCTTGCCACGTGCAGCAACAGTTCAACACCTAAGTTCCGACGCTCTGTAGAAAGGAAAGCGGAGCTCAAAGGCTCCACCAAAAGTCAGAGCCCCAAACCTGAGTCCACTCCAGAAATCAAGGTATGAACATTACGACACAATTTACGTATTGCAAGTGAGAGGTGTTACGCAGGTCGAATTATCATAGAAAGGTCCAGCATCATGAAGAATCACTGAGGCATACTGACACTTATATTCAACTTTTTCGTCAAAGGGCTAATAGAAATATAAAATGTATTTATGGAGTTTTTGAGACGGGATTTTGCATGGAATTAATCTGTGTGAGCTGTGTCTGTACTGCCAGACATTGGCCAGAAGAGAACGGAGGCGTTCCCCCTCTGTGACCAAGACCAACGGGGAACGAGAGAAAAAGAGCCAGGTTTGTTTTATCGAATGCATGATCTAACGAACAATAAAAAAAAAAAAAAGGATACTTTAAGGCATCTTATATTAAAGAGCAAGGGTGAGATTTGACAAAAAAAACTAAACATGTTCACTGTAAAAAAAGTAGTGTTCAAAAACAAGAAAAAAAAATACAAAAATTAGGAGGTATTTTATTTGAACTAAGCAAAATTATCTGCCAATAGAAAAAGACATTTCGGCTTGTCGAGACTTTCCAAAACAAGTAAAATTAGCTAACCTCAAAGAACCCAAAGATACCTTAAAATAAGTATACCCTATTTCCATGTAATATGCGCCTGCCTTGAATTACTGCCGGATCAAACTCGCTCCCCAAATTTATTAGCGCATGCTTACTTTTACCGCCGGGTCAAAGTCTTGACGTCGCAAGTGACGCTTCCCCTGTTGTCATTTCCAAAATGGCGTAGTTTTTTTTTGCTTTTACTATGTGTAAACCAGGGGTCTTGTTCCACAGCCATACAGATCACACTCATGGTTGTGATATAAAACAACTTGTCTTTAACACTCTTACTAATATGCGCCACACTCTGTGAACCCACACCAAACACATTTCTGGAGAACATTGGCTCTGTAACACATTATAAACGCTAAATAAGAATTACCCAGAATTCCAATGCATCCATGACCCTTGGCTATATTATACACCCCGCTAGCACCAAACCCGGCCCCCCCCACTCCTCTCTCCGTGCGCCGGTTGAGGTGGGCGGGGTTGGGGGCGCGTGTATAATATAGCCAAGAGTCATGGATGCATTGGAATTCTGGGTAATTCTTTTGTTGCGTTTATAATGTGTTACAGTGCCAATGTTGTCCAGAAATATGTTTGGTGTGGGTTCATAGAGTGTGGCGCATATTAGTAAGAGTGTTAAAGTTGTTTAAATCACAACCATCAGTGTAAAAGGTATGGCTGTTGACCAAGTATGCGTGCAATCTCGTATGAAAAGCAGTGATATGCTTACGTCGGACCGGCACGTAGATAGCATTGTGTTAAGATGGGCGCGATGACATGTTGTAGAGCAGTGGTCCCCAACCACCGGGCCGCAGAAGAATTTTATTTATTTAAAAAACATTTTTTTTTTATGTCACACTCAATTTTTTACTGCATGCCATTGGTAAGCGCAGGGGTGAGAAGAGGTTTTAAAACTATTAGCGCCTGCTTACTTTTACCGCATGCCTTGAATAAGCGCAGGAGTGAGAAGAGGTTTTAAAATAATTAGCGCCCCGGCGGCTATTTAAGGAAATACGGTATTCTCACTATTAACAAGTGCACTTTTCTTGGTACAAAAAAAAATTACACCTTTTTGCTCAATAAGTTGAAAAATATTCTTAAATTAAGTAAATGCTAGTGCCATTATCTTGACATAATGATATGCGCTTGGCATCATGATTCTTTTTTTCATGCTTGAAGTAAGAAATTATTTCTTTAAAAAAGTACAGTAGTTTTATACTTGTGAGTGTTAATGAAACAGCTTTGCATCGGTTGATATTCTAGTTTCAAGCATGTTTTACTCAATATAGGTCATAAAATCTCAGCAACAAGCTGTAATATCTTATTTACTGAGATCATTTCGGACCAAAACCCTTAAAACAAGTAAAACACTCTAACATAAAATCTGTTAAGTGAGAAGAATTATCTTATCAGACAGAAAATAAGCAAATATCACCCCTATTTGAGATATTCAATCTTACTTAGATTTCAGTTTTTGCAGTGCAAGCTTACGATCTTTCTGCAGTAAATGAGTGTTTCATTGGTGACAGGAGGTAGTACGTGCAAAAACCCAATTTAAATAAGGTTCTCTGCACCAGTTATCAATTGTACACACAGTCTTAGTAGATCACACGAAACACGCCCACTTATGGCATACACTATTTCATAGTTTGCACATCCTGTTTAGCGCGTGGAATTTGGATCTTAGTAGACCAGGCCCTTATTGTTTTAAATGTCTGTATAAAGTGAGAAAAGTTACTTAATTATATGAAATAATAATATTTACAGGTCATGTTCAGATTTATGAATGTCTTCCACAATAAGTGATTGAAATTAAAACAAAGAATACTAGTATATTTTTTATAAAATTTGGCATTGATTAGTATCTGATATGCTTCCGTTTGATTCTACAGTCCATGCTTTTTGTTCTCGATCAATATTTTGCTAAATGTATTAAACTTTTATAAATAATTTCCAGTGTTTTTTCCACAATATATACAATTTCGCCAAAGTTTTAGGTGTACTCAGCCTCTATTAATGACTGTTTGTTCCAAAGAAGGATTAATTAGGTTGCGTTTTATATATATATATATATATATATATATATATATATATATATATATATATATATATATATATATATATATACACACAGTGGGGCAAAAAAGTATTTAGTCCGCCACCGATTGTGCAAGTTCTCCCACTTAAAATGATGACAGAGGTCTGTAATTTTCATCATAGGTACACTTCAACTGTGAGAGACAGAATGTGAAAAGAAAATCCAGGAGTTCACATTGTAGGTAATTTTAAAGAATTTATTTGTAAATTATGTTGGAAAATAAGTATATGGTCAACCATTCAAAGCTCTCACTGATGGAAGGAGGTTTTGGCTCAAAATCTCACGATACATGGCCCCATTCATTCTTTCCTTAACACGGATAAATCGTCCTGTCCCTTTAGCAGAAAAACAGCTCCAAAGCATGATGTTTCCACCCCTATGCTTCACAGTAGGTATGGTGTTCTTGGGATGCAACTCAGTATTCTTCTTCCTCCAAACACGACGAGTTGAGTTTATACCAAAATGGATACATGGATGATACAGCAGAGGATTGGGAGAATGTCATGTGGTCAGATGAAACCAAAATATAACTTTTTGGGATAAACTCAACTTATTGTATTTGGAGGAAGAAGAATACTGAGTTGCATCCCAAGAACACCATACCTACTGTGAAGCATGGGGGTGGAAACATCATGCTTTGGGTCTGTTTTTCTGCTAAGAGGACAGGAGGACTGATCCGTGTTAAGGAAAGAATGAATCGGGCCATGTATCGTGAGATTTTGAGACAAAACTTCCTTCCATCAGTGAGAGCTTTGAATAGTTGACCAAATACTTATTTTCCACCATAATTTACAAATACATTCTTTAAAATTCCTACAATGTGAATTCCTGGATTTTTTTTTCACATTCTGTCTCTCACAGTTGAAGTGTACCTATGATGAAAATTACAGACCTTTGTCATCATTTTAAGTGGGAGCACTTGCACAATCGGTGGTTGACTTAATACTTTTTTTGCCCCACTGTATATATATATATATATATATATATATATATATATATATATATATATATATATATATATATATACAGTATAATACATGTATTTCAAATGATTGACATTTCAATATCTGGCTGAATTTCCTGTGTAACATTGTTGAAAGACTTGCATGGATAATATTTCTAATTATGATTGAGGCACAGCAGTAGGACCAATATAACTGTCTTTTTTCTGATGGGGGAACAGCATTCTCCTCAGGACAAAACAAAGATGGAGATGATGCGAGTGAGGAAGGTTAGCGTGTGCCTGCTAACTTACCGTGCTATTTTCATGGCTGCTTTAATTCCATTTTTTTTTCAAACACTTTGGGTTTTGGCTGTGTTATATGTCAAGCAACAAAAAAATTCAAAATAATACCTCATGTCTCATAGTACTACTATCACTACTACATTATAATACTACATTATTCTTATGATAAATAGCATTATACACTCCTGAACAAAATTACAAGTAGTATGGTGTGGTGCTGGAGTATTGTAACCAGAATTTTAGTTAGTAAAGCACCAAAATGCAAAAAGAAGAAAGATGGAGTAAAGGAGTTGATGAAATAAGAGTTGCTGTTTTATTGAAAACTGCTTTTCATCAGCAACTCAAGAAAGCAAGCTCTCCTGCAACATGTTAGTTAATCAGTGATTTTATTTTTTCAGAACACAAAACATGTAGATTCCACTGGCTTGGCTCTCCATGGCTTCAAACCACAGTGTCAACTGCAACCTCTCCGCCCGTTGATGCCACTGCCCAAACTGAAGCTCAATATTTTGGCTCGTTTCAAGGATGTTTTAAGGTTATTGGGCAGCAGTCAGCATCTGTGAGGGTCTTTGGAGTCCCCCAGCTTTATGCATGTGATCTTTTTGGGTGTTATTTTTTTTGTCCCAGTCGTTGTTTTACAGTGCCCAGCCTCAGCACCAATGACTTAGACTTCCTTTTTATTGTCATTCAAATTTGAACTTTACAGTACAGATAAGAACATTTTGTTGCATTAGCTCATGTTAGTGCAGGATAAAAGAGCAGTAAGATGCAGATATAAATAATAGATTACTGTACAGATAAATATATTGCACTTTCGCGTATGCATCCACATTTATGGATGTATGTTATTTTTTTTAACATTTTTTTATACTACAGTGAGTTAATCCGTTTTTGAGGGGAACTGAGGGGATTATTATGATGCGTTCAAAAGCTTTACATCGAGAGGAAAGAAGCTGTCACAGAACATGGAGGTTCTGCTACGGAGGCTGCGGATCCTCTTTCTAGAGTCCAGCAGTGAAAACAGTCCTTGGTGGGGGTGGGAGGAGTCTGCAGATTTTCTCAACCCTGGTCAGGCAGCGGCTTTTTGCAATTTCCTGGATAGGAGGATGAGGAGTACTGATGATCTTTTCCGCTGTCCTCACCACTCTCTGCAGAGACTTCTAGTCTTGAGGCACTGCAGGCTCCAGTCCAGACAGAGATGCAGTTGGTCAGTAGGCCCTCTTTAGTGCCCATGTAGTGCATGCGCTGCTGGGCTCTTTTTACAAGAGCTCCTGTGTGTAGGTACCAGGTTATATTGTCAGTGATCTGCACCCCCAGGAACTTGGTGCTGCTTACGATCTCCACTGCTGTGCCTTTGATGAAGAGTGGAGCAGGGCTGGTCTGGTGCCTCCTGAAGTCGACAATGATCTCCTTGGTCTTGTCGACGTTCAGGACCAGGTTGTTGGTTCTGCTCAAGTCAACCAGATGTTTCACCTCCTCCCTGTAGTCCATGTCGTCGTTGTCACGGATGAGGCCCACTACTGTCGTGTCGTCCGCATACTTCATAATGTGGTTAGTAGTGGACCTGGTGCAGCAGTCATGGGTCATCAATGTGAACAGCAGCGGACTCAGGACGCAGCCCGGGGGGGAGCCAGTGCTCAGGGAGATGGTATTGGAGGTGTTGTTGCCGACTCTCACAGACTGGGGTCTGTGTGTGAGTTAATTAAGCAGCCAGTTGCATAATGGGGCACTGAATCCAAAGGGGGCCAGTTTGCTCACCAAGTGCTGCGGGATGATGGTGTTGAATGCCGAGCTGAAGTCCAGAAACAACATCCGCACATGTGTGTCCTTTCCTTCCAGATGTTCTAAGCTCAGGCGAAGTGCAGAGGAGATGGCGTCCTCTGTGGAGCGGTTAGGGCGATAAGCAAACTGGTATGGGTCAAATGTGGGGAGAAGTCCGGAGACAATGTATTCCTTGGAGACAATGTATTCCTTCAGTGGCACCTTTTCTCGTGCCCTTTGTAGTTACGATGTTATGAGAGGTTGCATGTCTGACAGAAAATTACATACAAAATTAAATAACAAAATCCGTTTCCATTTGAATTGGGGAATTGTGTTTGAGGTAAATAAAAACAGAATACAATGATTTGCAAATCCTTTTCCACCCATATTCAATTGAATGCACTACAAAGACAAGATATTTGATGTTCAAACTCATATTTTTTTTTTTTTTTTGCAAAAAATAATTAACTTAGAATTTCAGGGCTGCAACACATGCCAAAGTAGTTGGGAAAGGGCATGTTCACCACTGTGTTACATCACCTTTTCAACCCATATTCAATTGAATGCACTACAAAGACAAGATATTTGATGTTCAAACTCATAAACTTTATTTTTTTTTGCAAATAATAATCAACTTAGAATTTCATGGCTGCAACACGTGCCAAAGTAGTTGGGAAAGGGCATGTTCACCACTGTGTTACATCACCTTTTCTTTTAACAACACTCAATAAACGTTTGGGAACTGAGGAAACTAATTATTGAAGCTTTGAAAGTGGAATTATTTCCCATTCTTGTTTTATGTAGAGCTTCAGTCGTTCAACAGTCCGGGATCTTCACTTTCGTAATTTACGCTTCATAATGCGCCACACATTTTCGATGGGAGACAGGTCTGGACTGCAGGCGGCCAGGAAAGTACCCGCACATTTTATTTTACAAAGCCACACCATTGTAACACGTGCTGAATGTGGCTTGGCATTATCTTGCTGAAATAAGCAGGGGCGTCTATAAAAAAGACGGCGCTTAGATGGCAGCATGTATTGTTCCAAAAACTGTATGAACCTTTCAGCATTAATGGTGCCTTCACATATGTGAAAGTTACCCATGCCTTGGGCACTAATACACCCCCATACCATCACAGATGCTGGCTTTTGAACTTTGCATCGATAACAGTCTGAATGGTTCGCTTCCCCTTTAGTACAGATGACACAATGTCGAATATTTCCAAAAACAATTTGAAATGTGGACTGGTCAGACCACAGAGCACTTTTCCACTTTGCACCAGTCCACCTTAGATGATCTCGGGCCCAGAGAAGCCGGCGGCGTTTCTGTATGTTGTTGATAAATGGCTTTCGCTTTGCATAGTAGAGTTTTAACTTGCACTTACAGATGTAGCGACGAACTGTATTTAGTGACGGTGGTTTTCTGAATTGTTCCTGAGCCCATGTGGTGATATCCTTTAGAGATTGTCGTCGGTTTTTGATACAGTGCCGTCAGTTTGAACATCAAATATGTTGTCTTTGTAGCATATTCAACTTGATATGAGTTGTAAAGGATTTGCAAATCATTGTATTCCAGCGTGGCGCAGTGGGGAGAGTGGCCGTGCGCAACCCGAGGGTCCCTGGTTCAAATCCCACCTCGTACCAACCTCGTCACGTCCGTTGTGTCCTGAGCAATGGCAGCTCCCTCCATCAGTGTGTGAATGTGTGTGTGAATGGGTAAATGTGGAAGTACTGTCAAAGCGCTTTGAGTACCTTGAAGGTAGAAAAGCGCTATACAAGTACAACCCATTTAGTTTATATTTACATCTAACACAATTTCCCAACTTATATGAAAATGGGGTTTGTAAATAAAACATTTAACGTTTCATTTGCAGGTTGTTTGTTTTTGTTTAGGAGTGTGTTCCAATATAATCATTATTTCCATTAGTTTTAGTATAGACAATCCTAAATCCAAAGTGTCCTCAGCCGTAGATAAGAAGTTATGGTGTGTATTAATAATAACCAAATGCACTGCAGCAGGTTTTGCATGGTCAGCATGTTTGTTCCCCTTGCTTACAATGGGAATCTGGCTTTGTCATGTGGGCCTTCATTTTGGCAGCAAACATATCCCCCACCATGACACACCTCTGTGCTGCTAACATAACCTTTTTATTTTTTTATTTTTTCATGGTTCATGATTTCTGCCCTGCTGGGTGCAGCTCAATGTATTCTATTGCAAATCCAATGAAGTATTTCGATGGTTTTACTACAAAATATTTCAACCAGATGTTCCTTTTTTTTCCCAATTTTTCTGCAGAAACGAGCTAAGAAACTTGAGGGTGAAACTATTTATATCAGACATAGCAATTTAATGTTGGAGGTTTGTATGGACTTCACTTGGGTTTTTGATGTTTGCCTTTTTGTGTTTCACTGCTTGGATCATTGACATTTTTTTCACTTCAAGTCTTTTTTTTTCTTCTTTATTCATTGTATTAATTTCAGCTTCATCCCAAAGGCTTGCAATGCACCATTTTCCTCTCTGACTCTGATGCAAGTAGCTTTACTTCTATTTTTCATTGTCACTGCCATGTTTTTATTTCTTACTATGCACTATATGACTGGAAGCAGTTGTTTTGGCCACATTTTCTTTGGTTAGGTTAAACTGGGCCTTTGATTGATTGATTGATTGATTGATTGATTGAGACTTTTATTAGTAGATTGCACAGTTCAGTACATATTCCGTACAATTGACCACTAAATGGTAACACCCGAATAAGTTTTTCAACTTGTTTAAGTTAATGAATTTATAGTAAAGATTTAGTGCTGAAACAAACAAGAAAACAAGTATTTAAATACAGTCCCACCATTTTGTGGAATATTGAAGGTATTTCGCTTTCCTTTTATAAATATGCACACGTGGAAATACGCCACTTTCTCCTGCAAAAGCATGTCTGTTTACAATATGAGAGTATAACAGTACAGAGATATTAAAAGTACATGTATTTTTTTTTTGTAGTTTTTTTTTTTTTACCTTAGTAGTCATTTTTTCTCTCAAAAGCCAAACGTTTTTATGCACTGATATTTGTATCAGAAAAAAATAGTTAATCATGCTTCCCTTAATTGGTCAATTGAACTTATTTACACTTGGCACTCATTTGGTTTCTTAATAGGCTGGCTAATCTTTTGACTATTTATTTATTTATTCATGTATTTATTTTAAAGGGACAGCGCAAGTTAAACATTGCCACCCATAGGTCAGTGGTTCTCAAATGGGGGTACACGTACCTCTGGGAGTACTTGTAGATATGCCAAGGTGTACGTAAGATTTTTTAAACGTATTCTAAAAATAGCAACAATTCAAAAATCCTTTATAAATATATTTATTGAATAATACTTCAACAAAATATGAATGAAAGTTCATAAACTTAAAAAAAAAAATACAACATTTCAATATTCAGTGTTGACAGCTAGACTTTTTGTGGACATGTTCCATAAATATTTATGTTAAAGATTTCTTATTTTGTGAAGCAATGTTTAGAATTAAGTTCATGAATCCAGATGGATCTCTATTAAAATCCCCAATGTGGGCACTTTAAGTTAATTCAAATTGAATCACTTGTTTATTTTTCATACATTTTTTAGTTATTTTTATATCTTTTTTTCCAAATAGTTCAAGAAAGACCACTAAAAATGAGCAGTATTTTGCACTGTTATACAATTTAATAAGTCAGAAACTGATGACATAGTGCTGTATTTTACTTCTTTATCTCTTTTTTTTTTCAACCAAAAATGCTTTACTCTGATTAGGGGGTACTTGAATTAAAAAAATGTTCACAGGGGGTACATCACTGAAAAAAGGTTGAGAACCACTGCCATAGGTAACCAATGTCAAAGTACATAAGGCTTGTAGCCACAGGTTAATTTGCAACCCTTGTCCCTAATTAGGCTTTTAAAGAAAAGTTAAGAAAGGTAAGAAACGCATACAAAAGGATTCAGACAAGAAAAAAATGCATTAAAAAAATTAGCCCCCATTTGTCCGTACTACATCCACTTCTAGTGCTCACACTTCTGATTGTTCTTAAACCGCTTTTTCAGTTTTGTGGAGAAAAGTTTGAGAATAATTTTAAGGGAACTAGAGTGTATTGGTACTAAATGTGAGGGAAATAATAGATTTTTAGATGCATCGCATTTCGAACGTACACGGTTATAAAATACATTAGTAAACGTCGATAATCGATTTACGTGTTGGTAAATAAAGTAATGCAGACACTTGTAAAATTTGGATGAGTGCAGCGAGCCACCTCACCAAGAGATCCGACCAGCTCCTTTATTTTAAGACACCTATGTTGTAGATTTGCACACATTTCCATTAATTTAATAAATGTGATCTCAATTTCTTATTTCAAATGCACTGTTTTTGAAAGTTGCAGGGGATAAATGCTTATTTCGTGAAATGAAAAGAAATGTAAAACTGCATTAATATACATAAATAAAAGATGCATCAATCAGATTGATTGATTGAAACTTTTATTAGTAGATTGCACAGTTCAGTACATATTCCGTACAATTGACCACTAAATGGTAACACCCCAATAAGTTTTTCAACTTGTTTAAGTCGGGGTCCACGTTAATAAATTAATGGTAAATTCATTCATTCGTAGCTCCTGAATCGTAATCGAATCGTGAGGTGGCCAAAGATTCCCACCTCTAATTGGTACTTGCTTTTTTGTATGGTATGGTTTGGTCTTTATTGTCATTGCACAAGTACGACAAAACTTTGTTTTCTGCACAAACCCGTTCAAGATTAGACAAACAAGCCATCGAAGGCGTTGGATGGGGACAGTGTAGAGGGTTACAGAACAGGAACGCTGATGGGTGGCGACAAGGCGCCCCGTAAAAAGATAGGAAACAGGTAAACGCTGGGGGAGGATGAGTAAAAAGCCAGTGCTGCCAATGTGGATTAGATTTAAAGAGTGCACCGACATTCACCCTTGGGTGGAACTCTTGGGTCCCAATCAAAGATCATTGGGGTGGTTGCATGAAGAAAAGCATTGAACACCATATTGCATGTAACAACAGACTTAAACCCAAGCCAAAAAAATCAGGTGAATGCCATTTTAAGGGACTAGATCATTGAATTATTTTTGCTTACCAGTCATGTACTGTATGATCACGTTGGATGTTGTTGTTTGCATTATGCAGTCACGTGAATGTATTTTTCATTGTGTACACCCACGTTTTCTTTTAAACCTCACATACTAAATCATTTTCAAGTATTTGGACAAAATGGTTTTATGATTTCTATAATCGTATTAATTCACGTCAATAATAAATACCTTATTTTTGTTCAATCTCTCAGAGGAGCCCTACACTACAGTTCGAACTTTTCAAATCTATGTACAGTACGGTATATTTTACGGTTGTTCTACATGGATTTAGAAGTTCTATATAAAAGGGTTGGCATGTTTTTAAGTTATGCCTGGTTGAATTTTTATGTCAATCCTAAATCTCATTAACGGTCGTACTCAACGACTTTTTGAGATCTTGTCATTGTCTCTCTTTGCAGTTTTTGGAATTCCATATTTGGTAACTTGCTGCAAGCTCAGCGGTGACCGGCAACCCATAAGTATGTCGACCCCTGACCAATCACAACACAGTGAAAGAAAGGGGAGGAGACTATGAAATATATTGTATAAGTATTATTTTTGTTGAAATAAACATAATATAGGACCAGACTGGGATTCACTATAATTTAAAAATAAGGCCTATTCAATTTAAAGCTGTACTGTACATCTATACTTTATTAATATTTTTTTTACAATTGAAATCCAGTGTTTATCGAGAAAAAAAATCATAAAACCATGTCATTGTTCAAATACCTTTGTATCCTACTGTATGTTATTTATTGCGACTACTTTTACTCTCCTCATTAATCATGAGAGAGTTCGTATTGTTTGCATGACTATCAAACTTTTGCAAAATTAAGCCAATTATTTTCAATTAATTTGAAGAATTGGAATTTGAATCGACTTGGCTCCACCCTACAGGAAGTTGAATTTGGAATGACAGGAACTGGAATTAAATTCATTGGAACTCAGAAAAAATTATTGTAGTCTCTAGTTACAGGAAAGCTGTGTTACATTTAACAAAGGTTTTGGTTTAAAATATTGGCCTAATATTGAAAATACTTAAATCAAACATAAAGTCCCTGCATTTTGAACACAAAACAACAAAAAGTATTTCCGTGAGAGCCGTATAATATTTTATAACACTGAATACAACTAAATGTGTGCATTTTTAAGTAAGGGCAACATTTTTAGAGTATAATAAGTCTCTTGTTCTTTTTAATAACATTGTTATTCTGAAGTTAACCAATAATAAGTACAATACTTCTAATGAACAGGTGCGGAAGAAAACAGATTGATGGATTAAGGTGCATGAGAATGTTTTATATTCTGAACGTTATTTTTAACACTGATTACCGACGGAATTATTCACTACTTATCGTGTTAAGCAATGTCAGCTAATATTTATCTGAGAGCCAGGTGCAGACATCAAAAGAGCCACATCTGGCTCTAGAGCCATAGGTTCCCTACCCCTGAAGTAAAGTGTTCTGGGAAATTCTGGGTTTTTTCACTAATTTCCACAATATAAGTTGTAAAACATCAAATAAAGCAATCTGTTTTATAAAAGTTGCTTTGATTCTTGATTATAAATGAGAAATATTTGCTACAATGAAAATATATTGTGTACATAATAATATTTCTATGGAATATGCAAACGAGTCATGAATGGTATGATTCTGGAATACATCAACACAATTAATTGGAATTTGTATTTTCTTCAGTTCGAACTGGAATTGCAATTCTACTTCCTGTTTAAAATCTCAAATTAAAGTATAAACCCGATTTAAATGGAAGGGAGGAGACACGTTCGATTCAATTTAGAATTTTGCACAAACCTGATACACAGCCATGTTAAAAAATTAGGACACCCCTGACAGTTTTTGGATGTTTCGCTTTGGAAGACCATTGTAACACAGATATCTTTAAAGTTTTAGACAAAAGTGCATTCACATGCTCCCTTTGCATAATAACGGCCATGTTTTTTAAACTAGTCTTTACAGACCCGAAAATAATCCATGTGCTTTTCAGACCTTTAAATTTGTTTACAAAAGGCTGTGATTTTTGTTGACATTTCAAGTCAATGCAGTTTATAGGTTTAAACGTTGGCCTTCAATAACGGCACCATAAAGCAAAGTGTAACACATAGCACAGCTAACATGCATGTTTTGCAAAATATTCACCCTTTTGTAAGCAGTCATTCACTAGGACCATGGGGTGTACTATTTTTTTCACATGGCTGTAATATGATTATTATTACTTATAATCAATACAATAAAAACAAAAAAAATAATAATTGCAATGACTGACATGTACATGACACGTCTGACGGCAGCTGTATGCTATCCAATCACAGCTTCTGACCATTTGCGCCAACATAACACAACTTTATTCGTATTGTGTTATTAGCCTTACTAGTGTTATTAAACCATATTGACCAACCATGCAGTATTTAAGGCCACTTGCACAATCTAATGAGATCCAATACAAGAGCTGTATTTCATCTTTCTTTACATGGATAATTGTTCAGTTTTGAGTCAGAGAGATGCAAATTTAACAGTATGTTCACCACTGGAAAACACAATTATGTACAAAACCCAAAACCAGGGAAGTAGGCACGTTGTGTAAATCGTAAATAAAAACAGAATACAATGATTTGCAAATCCTTTTCAACCAATGTTCAATTGAATAGACTACAAAGACAAGATACTTAACGTTCAAACCTGAAAACTGTGTTACTTTTTGCAAATATTAGCTCATTTGGAATGTGATGCCTGCAGCATGTTTCAAAAAAGCTGGCACGAGTGGCAAAAAGACTGAGAAGTGTGCTCATTCAACACTTGTTTGGAACATCCCACAGGTGAACAGGCTGAGTGGGAACAGATACCCCTCATTGGGTATTAAAGCAGCTTCCATGAAATGCTCAGTCATTTGCAAACAAGAATGGGGCGAGAATCACCACTTTGTGAACCAATGTGAGAGCAAATTGTTTAAGAACAAAATTTCTCAACCAGCTATTGCAAGAGTTTAGGGATTTCACCATCTACGGTCTGTAATATCATCAAAAGGTTCGGAGAATCTGGAGAAATCACTGCATGTAAGCAACAAGGCCGAAAGCCAACATTGAATGCCCATGACCTTCGATCTCTCAGGCGGTACTGCAGCAAAAACCGACATCAGTGTGTAAAGGAACACTGCATGTAAGCAACAAGGCCGAAAGCCAACATTGAATGCCCATGACCTTCGATCTCTCAGGCGGTACTGCAGCAAAAACCGACATCAGTGTGTAAAGGATATCACCGCATGGGCTCAGGAACACTGTCAGTAACTATAGTGTGTTGCTACATCTGTAAGTGCAAGTTAAAACTCTACTATGCAAAGCAGAAGTCATTTATCAACAACACCCAGAAACGCCGCCGTCTTCGCTGGGACAGACCTCATCTAAGATGGATTGATGCTAAGTGGAAAAGTGTTCTGTGGTCTGACGAGCCCACATTTCAAATTGTTTTTGGAAACTGGACGTTGTGTCCTCTGGAACAAAGAGGAAAAGAACCATCCGGATTGTACTCGGTGCAAAGTTCAAAAGCAAGCATCTGTGATGGTATGGGGGTGTAATTAGTGCCCAATACATGGGTACCTTACACATGTGTGAAGGCACCATTCATGCTGAAAGGTACATACAGGTATTGGAGCAACATATGTTGCCATCCAAGCGACGTTATGGACGCTCCTGCTTATTTCAGCAAGACAATGCCAAGCCACGTGTTACAACAGTTTGGCTTCATAGTAAAAGAGTGCGGGTACTAGACTGGCCTGCCTGTAGTCCAGACCTGTCTCCCGTTGAAATTGTGTGACACAATATGACGCCTAAAATACCACAACGGAGACCCCTGTTGAACAACTTAAGCTGTATATCAAGCAAGAACCACCTAAAAAGTTTCAAAAATTGGTCTCCTCAGTTCCCAAACATTTACCGAGTGTTGTTAAAAGAAAAAGCCATGTAACACAGTGGTAAAAATGTCCCAGTGCCAACTTTTTTGCAGTGTGTTGCTGCCATTAAATTCAAAGTTAATGATTATTTGCAAAAAAAATAACGTTTCTCGGTTAGAACATTAAATATCTTGTCTTTGCAACTTATTAAATTGAATATAAGTTGAACAGGATTTGCAAATCATTATATTTTGTTTTTATTTACGAATTACACAATGTGCCAACTTCACAGGTTTTGGGTTTTGTATTTTTTTTTAATTATCACCTCTTTAACCGTGTCAGATATAAAAAAAAAAATGAATACAATTTTACATTATCTTTGTAAAGCCCAAGAATTTTGATACAGCTCTTGTACTTGCAAGTGGTTAGCACTCATGTACAGTACATGTTTGCTTTCCGACAAGTAAACATGGGTCATCAGCTGCTATTTGTGTCGCCTGTAAAATCATAATCTAGTCAACATTATGTAGTTTCTTCTTTGTGTTAATGACAGGGACACATATGACAACTCCTCATTGCATCGCAGTCTCGTCTTGTTTGTCTGAAAATCCTCTCTGTTTTTGAAAATATAGCCAGGTACATTATAAGGCATTCTCGTCTATAGCCTGAAAACTTACAGAACCTCACAGTCACGTGGTAAGGTCATGAATAATTGGGAAATTTATTTAAGTGGTAATTTATACAAACCTTAGAATGTAAAATGTAGACATTTTGTCATAAACATGCCCTTTGCATGCAAATTCACATAAAAGGGTCCTTCCTTTTTGTTTTGTTTTGCATTTGAATTTCTTACCTCTGCTGACAAATACACTCTTTTTAAAGGACGTGGATAAGACCCAAACAGAGATCATGCGTCACCACACAAGTATCAGTGAGCTGAAGAGGAGTTTCATGGAGTCGGGTCCTGAACCTCAACCAAGCGAGTGGGACAAGCGCCTTTCCACCAACTCGCCTTTTCGCACGGCAAACATCAATGGCCAGATACAGCCAGCGGTGAGTCTGCCGCACCGGGGAAACCCTGTTGTTGGTTTTGGATGAAACATGTACAGTATACAATGCCTGGTCAAAACAAAAAAGTGCATTTGCTTGTTTGTTTGTTTTAAACTGTTTTTATTCCGGTTGTCAGTGAAGGAAAATCCGTAAAATAGCCTTATAAGTAGGGATGCACCGAAATTAAAATTTGTGGCCAAAGCCGAAGCCGAATAAAATTTAAACGCTTGGCCGAAGGCCGAATACCGAATAGTGAATGCAGTTTTTTACAATTTTTTTATATTGCATAAATAGCCCAGAAAAATATTTAGACATGTTTTTCAAATAAAGTAATTTTTTATTGAATATTGACATTTTTTTAATATTCCAGTAGCCTTTGCTTTTCAAAAAAAGCACAAAGTTTTTCATTTATATTAGGCCTTCAAACAAAACAAACATTCCAAAAAAAAATAAAGTGCATTAAAGTGGATAAACCCACAACAAATGAATTATTGTCCTTTTGGCAAAAGTCTGCTTAGCCACAGTAGATATGCTAATAATGTAAACAGAAGGCTCAAGTAAATCTCAATTAAGTGTGTGCTTGTAACCTCTTACACTTATACAGGTAGCCTACACAACAGGCTAATAATGTAAACAGAGGCCCCACTAAATCTCAATAAGTGTGTGCTTTTAACCTCATACACTTATACAGGTACACAACATATCCCAACGTCACCGCGTCACTGCAGGTTGGTTGATTGCGTCACTGCGTCACACGCCACTATTCGGCCTTGTTTTTAACTCATTCCACCGAAGGCCGAATGTGGCTTTTTTTGCCATATTCGGCCGAATATATTCGGTGACCGATTAATCGGTGCATCCCTACTTATAAGTGTGTTCAAAGTTTAGGAAAAAAGTAGTGTCTTATAATCCGAAATTTACTGTATTCAATTTTTACGATAGTGAGAAGCCATAATCGAAATCGAAATGTGAATAATTGTCCGGCCCTAATTTATCCCTAACTGATGCAGTAAGTATAGCTTCTCATTTGTTAAACCAGTGGTTCTCAAATGATGGTACGCGTACCCCTGGGGGTACTTGAAGGTATGCCCAGGGCTACGTGAGATTTTTCAAAAATATTCTAAAAATAGCAGCTTTACTTTGAGTTCCTCCCGGATGACAGAGCTTCTCACCCTATCTCTAAGGGAGAGCCCCACCACCCGGCGGAGGAAACTCATTTCGGCCGCTTGTACCCGTGATCTTATCCTTTCGGTCATGACCCAAAGCTCATGACCATAGGTGAGGATGGGAACGTAGATCGACCGGTAAATTGAGAGCTTTGCCTTCCGGCTCAGCTCCTTCTTCACCACAACGGATCGATACAACGTCCGCATTACTGAAGACGCCGCACCGATCCGCCTGTCGATCTCACGATCCACTCTTCCCCCACTCGTGAACAAGACTCCTAGGTACTTGAACTCCTCCACTTGGGGGAGGGTCTCCTCCCCAACCCGGAGATGGCACTCCACCCTTTTCCGGGCGAGAACCATGGACTCGGACTTGGAGGTGCTGATTCTCATTCCGGTCGCTTCACACTCGGCTGCGAACCGATCCAGTGAGAGCTGAAGATCCCGGTCAGATGAAGCCATCAGGACTACATCATCTGCAAAAAGCAGAGACCTAATCCCGTGGCCACCAAACCGGATCCCCTCAACGCCTTGGCTGCGCCTAGAAATTCTGTCCATAAAAGTTATGAACAGAATCCTTCACATCGAGAGGAGCCAGATGAGGTGGTTCGGGCATCTGGTCAGGATGCCACCCGAACGCCTCCATAGGGAGGTGTTTAGGGCACGTCCAGCTGGTAGGAGGCCACGGGGAAGACCCAGGACACGTTGGGAAGACTATGTCTCCCGGCTGGCCTGGGAACGCCTCGGGATCCCCCGGGAAGAGCTAGACGAAGTGGCTGGGGATAGGGAAGTCTGGGCTTCCCTGCTTAGGCTGCTGCCCCCGTGACCCGACCTCGGATAAGCGGAAGATGATGGATGGATGGATGGATGGATGGATTCTAAAAATAGCAACAATTCAAAAATCCTTTATAAATATATTTATTAGAGATGCGGGGATAGGCAATTATATCATCCGCAACCGCATCACTAAAGTCGTCATCCACCCGCCGTCCACCCGAACCAACATTTTATCAGAACCGCAAACGCCCGCCACCCACCCGTTGAAATACATCAGAGGTCGGCCACCTTTACCACTCAAAGAGCTAATTTAACCCGTTTCACAGCGTAAAGAAGACAATGGGAGCCACTAACGTTCTCGCGAATATCAAATGGTGTTCATCCTGATGACAAGAAAAAGCGTGTTGTGAAGCCATTGCCTTTGACACCTTCAATAACATGTACAAATCGATAGTTAGTCCGGCAACATGTTGTATGCACCTCCCGCAATCACACGTACAAGATTGAAAGGCATACTGGGTGATGCAGAGTACACTGATGGTTGTGATATAAACAATTTTAACACTCTTACTAATATGCGCCACGCTGTGAAGCCACATCAAACAAGAATGACAAACACATTTCGGGAGAACATCCTCACAGTAACACAACATAAACGCAACACAACAAATACCCAGAATCCTTTGCATCCGTGACACTCCCTGAATATATTTTACACCCCCGCGCCACCGAACCCCACCCACCTTACCGACGCACTGTTGTGGCGGGGTTTGCTGCTAGCGGGGTGTATAAAATAGTCAGGAATTATCATGGATGCAAAGGATTCTGGGTATTTGTTGTGTTGCGTTTATGTTGTGTTACTGTTAGGATGTTCTCCCAAAATGTGTTTGTCATTCTTGTTTGGTGTGGCTTCACAGCATGGCGCATATTACTAAGAGTGTTAAAAATGTTTATATCACAACCATTAGTGTACTCTGTGTCACCCAGTATGCCTTGCAGTCCTGTGTCTGCGGAAGCCACACACAACATGATGCTGGACTGATAAGCAGATCGTACATGTTGTTGTAGTAGGCGACAAAGCCAATGGCTTCATAGCACGTCCTAATAATTATTTGGGTGACTTCCGGCATTCTATTTGCGTCTCTTATTGTCTACTTCGCTTTGTAACACGGGTCCTAAATGGCTCTTTAAATGGTAAAGGTTACCGATCCCTGAACCATGTATATCAAATATTTCCGAATGGTTCAACCGCCACCCGCCCAAATCTAATTAAAATCTATTTTTTCGTTGGATGACACCGCAAACCGCATATCTCTAATATTTATTGAATAATATTTCAACAAAATATAATGTAAGTTCATAAACTGTGAAAAGAAATGCAACAATGCAATATTCAGTGTTGACAGCTAGATTTTGTGTGGACATGTTCCTTAAATATTAATGGTAAAGATTTCTTATTTTGTGAAGAAATGTTTCGAATTAAGTTCATGAATCCAGATGGATCTCTATTACAATCCCCAAAGAGGACACTTTAAGTTGATAATTACTTCTATGTGTAGAAATCTTTATTTATAATTGAATCACTTGTGTATTTTTCAACAAGTTTTCAGTTATTTTTACATCTTTTTTTCCAAATAGTTCAAGAAAGACCACTACAAATGAGCAATATTTTCCACTGTTATACAATTTAATAAATCAGAAACTGATGACATCATGCTGTATTTTACTTCTTAATCTATTTTTTTTCAACCAAAAATGCTTTGCTCTGATTAGGGGGTACTTGAATTAAAAATATGTTCACAAGGGTTACATCACTGAAAAAAGGTTGAGAACCACTGTGTTAAACAACCATGTCGAAAGACACTTCTTGTTAATATGTATCCGGTTCAAAATTGTGAAAATATCAATACACAAACTTGATGAAACATTTTTAGAACTTGGGCATAAATTATTGTTTTGACACTGCAGAAGCTTTTGCATAAACGCTGCTCCAGTAAATACCGGAATCAAAGTTAAAGGTTGTCCAACAAATTATCAGCGTGCAAACTTTTTTTGACCATGTAGTGTATGATGATCATTTTAGCACAGCATTTTACACAGTAGTAGTCATATATAAAAATTTCACTTGAATTTATGTAAAGAGTGGCGTAAAGCGTGTAGGCCACAAGCGGACTATATACTTGTATTTTCTGAAATTGAATTTGACTTAGGATGACCCTAAAGTAAAGTCATGGTAATTTTCCAGTTGCTTTAAAATTGTTTTTGTAAAGTCAAAGCTACTCCAGACTAACATCATTACATTAAAGGTTGAATAGGGCGGTGCTGCATTGCTACCGTGTTTGAAAATGTCATATTAACTACACAGTGACAAAAATATGGGAATATGTAAATATTTGTATTCATTCAGGCCATTGTATTTTTAAAGCAGTGGATCCCAACTGGACTGTTTGACGATTGGATGAGAGGCAAAACATCGTCTAAGACAGGGGTCCCCAAACTTTTTGACCCTGGGGGGCCGGGCTGAAAAGATATATACACATTAGGTCAGGAAGAAACACAGAAGCTATTTCATCCCTACAAGCCTGTTTCGCATGTTTCCCTGCTTTTCAGGGGATTGTATTACATTTTATATATATATATATATATAAATACTGTATATATATATATATATATATATATAATAAAATCCCCTGAAGAGCAGGGAAACCTGTGGATTTGATTATATTATATATATATATATATATATATATATATATATATATATATATATATATATATATATATATTTTAAAATCTCCTGAAGAACAGGGAAACTTGCAAAACAGGCTTGTGAGGATGAATTAGCCTCTGTGTTTTTCCTGACCCAAAAAATATTTCGCTCTATCCCGGTATTTTGCACTACATAACGGATAAACCACAGAAATCTTGACTATATATATATATATATATATATATATATATATATATATATATATATATATATATATATATATATATATATATATATATTAGATCAGGTAGAAAAACTGAGGCAATTTCAACCCTTCAAGCCTGTTTCGCAGGTTTCCCTGCTCTTCAGGGCATTTTATTACATCATATATTATAAAATCTCCTGAAAAGCAGGGTAACCTGCGAAACAGGCTTGTAGGGATGAAATACAGTAGCCTCTCCCTACAAGCCTGTCTCGCAGGTTTCCCTGCCCATCAGGGGATTTATACATACATATATATATATATATATATATATATATATATATATATATATATATATATATATATATATATATATATATATATATATATATATATATATATGTATATATATATATATATATATATATATATATATATATGTATATATATATATGTATATATATATATATATATATATATATATATATGTATATGACACTGGCGGCCCATAGTTTGGGGACCCCTGTTCTAAAACAATAGTCCAGTTGCAATCAATTCAATGCCCTCAGAAAATGGAAATAGTTGTTTCAATTACAAAGCTGCAGGAAATGTGGGTTGCTGTTTTTAAATCCTTAAAACAATCCTTAAAAAGAACAAATGTGTTCCAGCATGTAAAGTCCATGTAACGGACATTACTTTTAGAAAACATTTGACAATCATAGTGATGTGATCTATGCTCAATTTGTTGGATTTTACTGTTCTTTTTCTTGTTGAACTCTACACTGATGTTCCACTTGATGGCGCTGTTGGCTTTTGTCATTCCAAGGCTTCTGCATGATAGTAATAGCAATCATGGGGCTATATTACTTCAGCTTATTCAAAGATATATATATTTTTTTGCCTGCCTGTGCAAGGGGAGGATGTGTGCAGTGTTACGACACCACCTGCATAAAAATTTGCTTTGTGCCGCATGTCAGGAAGAATATGCGTTGCATTTGGTTGTCTAGCCAAGGCTGCAGAAGTCTTAATACATCCGGGTCCAGAAGGGTGTCCAGAGGCTCACTGGTGGGAATAAGATCACCAGGCAGTGCTTTTGCTGCAAACAAACCAAGGATTTCAGTATGCTTCAAGCAAGAAAATGAGAAGAAATATGGTCAAGAGTGTTTAATCAAGGACAGAAAAAAAAGTAAATAATCAAGTCTTGCAAATGTCAAATGCATTGGGAAAAGTCGTGCTTGCGCTGGATATCCGATGGTTAAAAACAAATATATATTGCTCTGGCTTTGCTCATCAAATGGCTGTTGCACAATCCTGCTTCATCACGAGTGGCATGGCTGGGTGCACCCTGATGGTTTCTTCGCATGCTCCTTGAGCCTGGTTAAATCAGTGGAAGTTTGAAGAGCAAAAGAACACTGGGGGAATACGCTGAGGACCATTAGCCAACAACAAGAAGATAAAATGTCACCTGTCATCTCTGTTCTTCAACCCTTCCTTCCATGTGTCTGTCTCGGCTACTCCTGTCCCGTCAGCCCCCCTCCCCAAAATAGGTTTAGGGATTTCTCCTTACTTAAATGCCCTTTAATTTTACAAAAATAATTTTAACATTTAGGCAATATAGGTCGTACAGGGTCTCGCTATTGTCGTACTTCCTCAAATAGTTGACGTTTATGCCATGTCTCGATAATTTTGGGGTTTCCAAACCACTTAATACTGTGTGAACACCTGTTCTTTTTTTCGCCTCTGGAAATAAAAATATGCGTGAAACTAGTAGGAACCTCAATGCATTGACAATATTTTTTTCAATGCATTTCAATGAGAGCCAACAATTTTCCAAAACAGCATAAACTACCAAAGCTTGCAACTGTTTCTGGAGTCTGGTTTCCACTGCAAGACACCTCCCTGTGCAGACAATCTTACAGTGGGGCAAAAAAGTATTTAGTCCGCCACCGATTGTGCAAGTTCTCCCATTTAAAATGATGACAGAGGTCTGTAATTTTCATCATAGGTACACTTCAGCTGTGAGAGACAAAATGTGAAAAAAAAGTCCAGGAATTCACATTGTAGGAATTTTAAATAATTTATTTGTAAATTATGCTGTAAAATAAGTATTTGGTCAACCATTCAAAGCTCAATCTGATGAAAGGAGGTTTTGTCTCAAAATCTCACGATACATGACCCCATTCATTCTTTCCTTAACACGGATCAATCGTCCTGTCCCCTTAGCAGAAAAACAGCCCCAAAGCATGATGTTTCCACCCCCAAGCTTCACAGTAGGTCTGGTGTTCTTGGGATGCAACTCAGTATTCTTCTTCCTCCAAACAGGACGAGTTGAGTTTATACCAAAATGTTCTATTTTGGTTTCATCTGACCACATGACATTCTCCCAATCCTCTGCTGTATCATCCATGTATCCATTTTGGTATAAACTCAACTCGTCGTGTTTGGATGAAGAAGAATACTGAGTTGCATCCCAAGAGCACCATACCTACTGTGAAGCATGGGGGTGGAAACATCATGCTTTGGGGCTGTTTTTCTGCTAAGGGGACAGGACGATTGATCCGTGTTAAGGAAAGAATGAATGGGGCCATGTATTGTGAGATTTTGAGCCAAAACCTCCTTCCATTAGTGAGAACTGTGAATGGTTGACCATATACTTATTTTCCACCATAATTTACAAATAAATTCTTTAAAATTACCTACAATGTGAATTCCTTGATTTTTACATTCTGTCTCTCACAGCTGAAGTGTACCTATGATGAAAATTACAGACCTCTGTCATCATTTTAAGTGGGAGAACTTGCACAATCGGTAGCTGACCAAATACTTTTTTGCCCCACTGTATGTAACGTGGAGGTGATATATTTTACAAAACCACTACATAAAGGCACACATTGCAGAACACAGACAACGGGCCTGCATATATGCGGTACAAAAATGTCCCTTTGTCGTCAAACATTCATTCCTAATGACGCTCTTTGGATAGTGCCCTAGGCACAACTTTGGTCATTTTTTAATTATTTCAAAACGCTGAGAAACATGATGACACAGTATGAAAATTAGAAAAACAGTAACCACTGCATCACTGTTTAGGTAGGTAAATCTAGTCTTTGTACAGTACTTTATAAAAGTGCACCAGTAGTTTTATACAGTTGTGGTCAAAAGGTTACTACATACACTTGTAAAGAACATATTGTTATGGCTGTCTGAAGTTTCCAATAATTTCTACAAGTCTTATTTTTTTGTGATAGAGTGATTGGAGCACATACTTGTTGGTCACAAAAAACATTCATGAAGTTTGGTTATTTCATGAAATTATTCTAGATATGACCATATCTGCTGGGTCAAAAGTATACATACAGCAATGTTCATATTTGGTTACATTTCCCTTGGCAGGTTTCACTGCAATAAGGCGCTTTTGGTAGCCATCCACAAGCTTCTGCTTGAATTTCTGCCCACTCCTCTTGACAAAATTGTTGCAGTCCAGCTAAATTTGTTGGTTTTCTGACATGGACTTTTTTTCTTTAGCTTTGTCCACACGTCAGGACTTTGGGGAGCCCATTTTAAAACCTTATTCTAACTTGATTAAGCCATTCCTTTACCATGTTTGACATGTGTTTGGGTTCATTGTCCTGTTGGAACACCCAACTGCGGCCAAGACCCAACCTCCGGGCTGAAGATTTTAGGTTGTCCTGAACAATTTGGAGGTAATCCTCCTTTTTTATTGTCCCACTGTGTAAAGCACCAGTTCCATTTGCAGCAAAACAGCCCCAGAGCATAATACTACCACCACCATGCCTGACGGTAGGAGTTGTGTTCCTGGGATTAAAAGGCCTCACCTTTTCTCCTCCAAACATATTGCTGGGTATTGTGGCCAAACAGCTAAATTTTTTGTTTCATCTGACCACAGAACTTTCCTCCAGAAGGTCTTATCTTTGTCCATGTGATGTCGGAAAAAAATAAGACTTGTAGAAATTATTGGAAACTCAAGACAGCCATGACATTATGTTACAAGTGTATGTAAACTTTTGACCACGACTGTAAATACACAGTAAATCAATTATTATGCTGATTTTTATGGCATTTCCGCATTTTATCAATTATTCTAATTCTTGACATTTTATTTAATCTCATTGCTTGGCTATCTGAGTTCTGGCAATTTCTTCGCCCACCATCAAGTATATGGTGCCAATGCCAAGCGTCAAATCATAAGTTTTATGCATTTGTGCATGAGCTTGCATGCAATTCTGGATGCCTCTCTACGCTTTGTTGTGCAGTCTTGTTTAAACAGTGAGCAAAGTGTGACGTCACAGTGGGGTAGGGATGGAATTGGATAATATGTTTATAATTCTGATTAAAACATGTTTCTGATCAACAATTCTGTTCTTTATCAATTCTAATTTCAATCAATCTATCAATCAATCTCCATATATCAATTTTCAAATGTATAAAATGTAGCACAAAGGGCTTTTCATTTAAAAACATTGAAAAACCATTTTCTCCCACCTTTAATACATAATCCCATGTTGAAACGCTCAGGTTTAACCCTGAGATGCAAAAATGATCCATCGGGTTAATATTCTTCAAAATCTTCAAAACGAAAAGTTGATATATATTTATTTTCCAGGTATTCCTCATAAAACATGTCTGTGACATAATCCCATTTGCATTTGTATTTATTTGTTCAATTATTTTAAGAAATTGCAGCTTTTGTATTATTACCCCACTCTTCTACAAGTAGGGTCAAAAATTATCCCAAGCAGTTCCTGTGTATTCTTCTATGAACCTTTAATTCTTAATAAATTTGACTGTCCCACTTACACACCTGATGACATCTTTCACGTCGGATGCAACTTTGACTGTCAATTCTGTCCCACTCACACATCTAAAGTCATATCTCACATCTGATGCAACTTTGACTGTCAATACTGTCCCACTCACACATCTAAAGTCATATCTCACATCTGATGCAACCTTGACTATAAATTCTGTCCCACTTAGACATCTGATGTCATCTCTCACATCTTATGCACCTTTGACTGTCAATACTATCCCACTTACACACCTGATGTCATCTCTCACATTTGACACAACTTTGACTGTCAATACTGTCCCACTTACATATCTGATGTCATCTCTCATATTTTACACAACTTTGACTCAATACTGTCCCACTTACACATTTAAAGTCATATCTCACATCTGATGCAACTTTGACTGTCAATACTGTCCCAATTAAACATCTAATATCATCTCTCACATCTGATGCAACTTTGACTGTAAATACTGTCCCACTTACACGTCTGATGTCATCTCTCACATCTGATACAACTTTGACGGTCAATACTGTCCCACTTATACATCTGATGTCATCTCTCGCATCTGATACAAATTTGACGGTCAATACTGTCCCACTTACACATCTAATTTCATCTCTCACATCTGATACAACTTTGACTGTCAATACTGTCCCACTTACACACCTGATGTCATCTCTCACATTTGACACAACTTTGACAGTCAATACTGTCCCACTTACACATCTGATGTCATCTCTCACGTCTGATGCGGCCTTGACTGTCAATACTGTCCCACTTACACATCTGATGTCATCTCTCAAATCTAATGCAACTCTGACTGTTAATTCTGTCCCACTTACACATCTGATGTCCTCTCTCAAATCTGATGCAACTTTGACCCAATACTGTCCCACTCACACATCTGATATCATCTCTCACATCTGATACAACTTTTACGGTCAATACTGTCCCACTTACACATCTAATCTCATCTCTCACATCTGATACAACTTTGACGGTCAATACTGTCCCACTCACACATCTGATGTCATCTCTCACGTCTGATGCGGCCTTGACTGTCAATACTGTCCCACTTACACATCTTATGTCATCTCTCAAATCTAATGCAACTCTGACTGTTAATTCTGTCCCACTTACACATCTGATGTCATATCTCACATCTGATGCAACTTTGACTGTCAATACTGTCCCACTTACACATCTGATGTCATCTCTCCCATCTGATACAACTTTGACTGTCAGTACTATCCCACTTACACACCTGATGTCATCTCTCACATTTGACACAACTTTGACTGTCAATACTGTCCCACTTACACATCTGAAGTCATCTCTCACATCTGATGCAATTTTGACTGTAAATTCTGTCCCATTTACAATCCTATGTCATCTCTCACAAGATACAACAGAAAACTTTTAGGTGAACTAAAACCAACATGTGTAATGCACTTGCTATGGTTTTTACATCTTTTGAGTCAGCATTAAGGATTTGTGAGTATTTGAAATTACCTCGTTAGCTTTCTGTCGCCGTCGTTAGTGGATCATATCTCACCTCTTCCTGGGTAGCGAGACTGCTGACATCAGATGTGTGAGTGGGACAGTTTTGACAGTCAAAGTTGCATCAGATGAGAGAGATGACATCAGACGTGTAAGGGTACAGTAATAATTGCTCAGAATTAAACGGGAACTGCACTTTTTCGGAATTGTGCCTATCGTTCACAATCATTATGAGAGACAAGGACACTTTTTTTTTTTTTTTTTTTTACAATTTTGAAGATGATTAAAAAACTCTTGAAAGATACGGCTAATTTTTTGTAGCCTTCAACGTGCAAAATAGTAATCAATTTTCATTTTGCCATCATAACATGTTTGAGATGAAAAAATACATATATACAACTTAGTTGAAAATGAATATTCGCTGAGAAAGTTGAAATAAAAATATTTTCTTAGTATCAAAAATAAAACAGTAAGAACAGTTTTCATTATATCCAACATAAAAAGTGGAATTAGGTAGTGCCTTTAATACTACATTTGAAATGTGCAACTTCATATTCTTTTGCGTTTACATTTGATAATAGATGACTTGCCTCGCCTCCGGACCTCCCTCAAACCGGATTCTTTCTCGACAGGTGCTACAGCATCGAACGTGTGCTATTGTGCTATGCGAGCTCTACTTAGCATTGTTTGCATACTACTGCGTTTTCCTTCGATTTTAGTGTGAAGTGTTCCCACACCTAAGACATCTTCCGTCGCTTCTTAATTGCCGCGTTTTGCCATGGCTCTTGTCCACCGCTCTCTGTGACGTCTGCCATTGCGAGTTATGTCGGCGGAAAAGTTTTCGAAACTCAATCGTATTTAAAAGAGCGGTGTTGTGCAGTGCAGACGTAAACACGTTGTGCAATACCCCAGCAGTCCGTGCGAAACGTGAGCTCTGACTGCTGTTTATTAAACGAGGCAAAATGCCGTAAAAAAATTTAACGATGTTTTGAGGTAACGAAAATTCCTCGAATATATTTTGTAATCGAATTACTCGAGGACACACTCACACACAGAGAAGTTCATCCTTGTAACGTAAACGTAAGGTAGAATTGTAGAAATGCTCAGGACGAGATGTCAACATACTTGCGGGTTTGTCTCTGTGCAATATAGAAAATGACTATATCGTGATATCCGAGTATATGTTCTCACGCAGTTGCTTTTAGCTGCAGGCATTACACTGCATGCTCTTCCTTGTCTCTCCTTCTCACAAAGACTTAAACGAGCGCACCTTCATGCAACGTCACACGTACCCCCCCCCACACACACACACACACACACACACACACCCACCCCCGAGCAGAGAGATAGCTACATGGGTAACATTAGCTGTGATGCTAACGGTGCGTTGCGGGTGGTAATACAAGAAAGAGAAGGTGCGAATCTCGTAAAAAATGGAGGAATAATTAATTCCCAAGAAAAACAGCGTGGGGTCTATCGTCTGGCGGTGGTTTGACTTCAAGCGGGAATATGTTGAACAATTATTCGGCAAAAGCGTTGCGACAAAAAGTAGCAGCACTGCTAATTAGTAGCATCATTTGAAAAGTCACCCGCTAGAGCAGGGGTCGGGAACTTTTTTGGCTGAGACAGCCATACAAGCCAAATATTTTTTAAAGTATTTCCGTGAGAGCCATATATATATATACATAGATATATATATTTTTTTAACACTGAATACAACTATATGCGTGCATTTTTAAGAAAGACCAACATGTCTGGAGTATGATAAGTCTTATTCATTTTAATAACATTGTTATTCTGAGGCTAACCAACAATAAGTAAAATACTTCTCACCATTACTGTGACTTCTTGAACAGGTGCGGTAGAAACGGATGGATGAAAATGCATGAGAATGTTTTGTATTTTGAATGTTATTTTTGACACTGTGATTACCAGCGAAATTATTCCTTACTTATCGTGTTAAGCAACGTCAGCCAAGATTTATCTGAGAGCCAGGTGCAGTCATTAAAAGAGCCACATCTGGCTCTAGAGCCAAAGGTTCCCTACCCCTGCGCTAGAGAATGAAGAGTGCATGAAACTGTGCATGTCAACATCTCCGTTCGGTGCCATACCCAGAAAATGCCGAAGCAACAATTTCCAGATAAACACCGTATGAAAAAAAAATCAACAACCTCCGCAGGAACCTACCACATAGCGAAGGACATACTGTATACTATTTTGATTTCTTTTAATGCAGCTCATTTTTTATTTGACAGTTATTGAAATATCTTGTGTGACATGCACAAAAGTGGACTTTATTTGTTTTGAACTATTGTAGTGGGGTTCTGTACAAAAGGTGCACTTTAATTTAGTGCTCGTTTGATATGTCATCTTAGTGACATCATGCACAAAAATGCACTTTATTTGTTTTAAACTACTGTATTGGCGTTCTGTACAAAACGTGCACTTTAATTTAGTGCTGTTTTGATATGTCATCTTAGTGACATCATGCATAAAAGTGCACTCATAGCTTGTTTTAAAATGTCTGACAATCTTACACTTTCTGTTTTGGAAATGACATGAATGCTTAATAACTGTTAAATAAATACAGATTTGCTAAATGGATTTAGTTGGGATTTCCCTCACTGCATAAAAGTTTATAATGAGCAAATATTAATGCAGTATGAAGAAGAATGATTTAATGTAGACACATAGAATCATCATACTGCTGTGATTATATGCATCAAGTATTCATTCAAGGCTAATGCAAAATATCGAGATATATATCATGTATCTTGACATGGCCAAAAAAAATATCGAAATATTAATAAAAGGCCACATCTCCCAGTCCTAGGATCACCTCTGAAATAGAATTACTTGGTCCTTATCCCATTTCATATATTTCCTGAAATGTTCATCAAAATCTGCCCTTAACATTTTGAGTTATGTTGCTAACTTACTTACAAAGTGAATAAATGTCATCAAATCTGTTATATATCAATATTTATTGCACACCCATTGTTGCCTTACCCTCCAATTTGGTACCATTTCATTTCCTCCTCCCTCTATCCACCTCCTTCCACTTTTGGTGAGCTGACCATATTCCACTTGTCTGTTCATTATTTGTCTCTCCTGGTCTTCCACTGCTGTGCACAGCGAGGGAGGCAGTCTCTGTTTGGACACAAGGTAAGATCGTGTAGCCTGTCCCCAACACCAGGGGGATCGCTGCTGCTCGGACATGGCTTTCTCCTGGACGATGAGGACAGTGAGTTACTTTGGGTTGATGAAGGGGAGGATGAGGAGGAAGACGAGAAAGAACAAGCCCAGGGTCATACACTAGAGGTGACTATCAAAGTGCCAGATGAGGTGAGGAGCTTGGACAGCCCTGGTGAGCGAAGCCCATCCAGGCTCCACACACACTACAGACGCTCTCGAATGTCATTCTTCCTGTCAGGCCTGCTTGCGATGGCCCTGACCATGTTGTGGTTGCTCCTTATTTGAAATACAAATGCAAACAATATAAACGGCAATGCTCACCGATTCAAAAGCTGCTTGAAACTTCATTCCACCCACGGTTTCTTCCCCTCTACCTATCTCAAAGTCAATCAGTATTTTTTTCTGTGCAGAATACGGACCAGTTTTATTTGGATCAGTTCTAATTTTTGGTGTTTGTGACGGGGCTTAAAATTGCAATAGTAAATCTAAATCAAAATACAAATCTTTCTTCCATTTTATTGAAATATAATTTTTGCTAACACTTTAGTACGGGGAACATATTCACCATTAATTAGTTGCTTATTAAAGTAACAAAGACTTAATTTAGAGTTATTTGGACACTAGAGGAACATACAAGGGTAAGGGTTAGAGTTAGTGTTACTAATAACCAATAATTCTGAGGTTATTGAGGGAATACTCTTAGTTAATGGCTTACTGGTTGTATGATAAGGCCATGCAGAATAAAGCATTAATAAGTACTTATTAATGTGCTATGGTTAAGTAGGGAAGACTGAGGGAAGGTGACGGTAACTGACACCAGGGGGCAGGGGGAGAGTACAATAACTTATTATATATATAGTCAATGTATATATCCATCCATCTATTTCCTACCGCTTTTTCCCTTTTGGGGTCGCGGGGGCACTGGCGCCTATCTCAGCTACAATCGGGCGGAAGGCGGGGTACACCCTGGACAAGTCGCCACCTCATCGCAGGGCCAACACAGATAGACAGACAACATTCACACTCACATTCACACACTAGGGCCAATTTAGTGTTGCCAATCAACCTATCCCCAGGTGCATGTCTTTGGAAGTGGGAGGAAGCCGGAGTACCCGGAGGGAACCCACGCATTCACGGGGAGAACATGCAAACTACACACAGAAAGATCCCGAGGTCCTGCAGTCCTGGGATCGAACCCAGGACTGCAGGACCTCCGTATTGTGAGGCAGACGCACTAACCCCTCTGCCACCGTGAAGCCTTCAATGTATATATAATAATAACAAATAATACTACTAAACTATAGAATGGAGTGTGTGACCAAAATAAGAGTGTGTGGTGTAAGACTGTGTGTAGTTAGCTGAAGTGTGTGTTACCAAGTGTTGACGAGAGTGAAGGAACGGGACAGTCCATGGGGCAGGCAGGTGATCCGGGGCGAGCGAGGAGTCGAGGAACGAGGGAGGAAATCGAGATCCAGGGCAACGGAAGGAAAACACTGGGTACATCATATGGCAACTATACTTCGGCCCAGCATGGCAGGTTGTGCGAGCTTATGAAGGCAGCCCGTTCATCCCAGGCAGGTGCGCTGATTACAAATCTCCTGCAGCCGTGGGGAGGTGTGCCCGCAGCAGTGCAGAGGTGCGCCCGCAGCAGAGAGAAAACGCCTGTGGGCGTGGCTCGCAGTGCTCTCAGTGGCGCGCACAGACGGATGAGCGGCGTTTGCCGGAGTTTGAGACATAACATTATGACTTATTAAGAGCCTATATGTTACTAATTTGCATGTTAATAAGCAACTAATTAATGGTGAATATGTGTTCCCCATACTTAAGTGTGACTGAATGTTTTCCTAAATTGAATTCCAACATAAATTAAGTTAATTTATTGGAGCAGGCCTTATAATTGGAACTTGATTGTTTTGTTAAACAACAGGGTAGGTCGTGAGTTCAAAACCCGGCCGAGTCATACCATTACCTCCCTGCTTGGCACTCAGCATCAAGGATTGAAATTGGGGGTTAAATCACCAAAAATTATTCCCGGGCGCGGCCACTGCTGCTGCTCACTGCTCAACCTCACCGACCAGGGGATTGGTTCAAACGCAGAGTAAATTCACCACACCTAGTGTGTGTGTGACTATCAGTGGTACTTCAATTTTAAATATACAAATCGATTTTGTATTACTGGTTTCCGTGTAGAAACTAAAAGCACTACATTATAATACTGGGTGTATACAGTTGAAATAATATTCAGCACAAATCTATTAAAAAGTGTTCAGATTCATCAGATTATGTATTTAAAACAAATACATGTACCGGTATATCCTAAAAAAAATATGTTTTACAAAGCATCAATCTATTTATAAATAATTAGGTTTGCTATCAAAACCCACTGCCGGCAGTGCTAGGGCTAAATTCTAATATTAGAGCCAATATGGCATTAACAATTATTTGTAAATGACTTTTTTCTTAAATGTTTATTTCTGGTTAACAAAGTGGTGGTCAACCTAACCAATATGGTTACCGTGCAGCAAACAATGCGCAAACTATCGGAATACACAAAGGGCCTAGATCTCACTGCTAAAAGCAGATATGAGCAAAAAACAAACCATGCAATAGTATCGATCCCTATTATGTTATTAGAAAAATATTTGTCAAGTCAGTCGGACAGACGTCATTCTACACGGCAAAAAAGATGAAAGCTTGGAAAAGCACGGAGGCCTACAACTTCTTTATGTGTGGCTGTGTCAAAGGAGTTGATATCAAGACTCTGCTGTATGAATCATGCATTGTTTTTGCTCGGGTGAGGTCGCCCCCTCATGATTTAACTTTGCATCTTGCATGTACGCGTCCTTGTAAATAAACTGCGAGTAGCAATCGATAGCCTTGAGTCATTGTTTTTCAATTTCCCATGATGTTAAGCACTCATAAAGATAATCGGAGACACCACTGAAGAGCTGCCTGGTTGTTAACGAAGACATAGAAGTGATTCAAGCCCACTGTAACTGCATGGCGGGTTGGGTTACGAACATTTCGCCTGGTTGTTGATTACGTGCGGTTTTCTTCATCAAAATATAACTATAAATGTCAACATTGTATATATGACAAAAGATTCATTTATGATTGTTTATCAAAATATAACAATAGATATCAAGAATTGGGTATATGCTGAAAGATTAATTTATGAATTCCTAACTTTTGGTAAAAGCTTCACTTTTTTAGGTTTTGGTCACATTTGCTGTCTTTTATTTAGACTCGTCGAGTCGGTGTCGTACGAAACATTGATAGAAAAAATGCGTTTTAGAAACTTTGAAACTAGATACAATACAAGCAAGAGCAAGATAATACTTAAATGAGAACTATCCATCCATCCGTTTTCTACAGATTGTCCCTTTCAGGGTCGCGAAGGGCACTGGAGCCTATCTCAGCTGCATTCGGGGTACACCCTGGACAAGTCAACACCTCATCACAGGGCCAACACAGATGGACAGACAACTTTCACGCACATATTCCCACACTAGTGTGTTGCCAATAAACCTATCCTAAATGAGAACTAGTAAATGTTGAACGTATATCAAGCAAATTTTTAAAAATTAATCTGTGTGTGTGTGTGTGTGTGTGTGTGTGTAGATATATATATATGTATATACATACAGTATATATGTACATACAGTATATGTGTGTGTTTATATATGTGTATGTGTGTATATATATATATATGTATGTGTGTATATATATATATATATATATATATATGTATATATATGCATATATATGTATATGAATGTGTATATGTATATATATATATATGTATATATATATATATATATGTATATATATATGTATGTATATATATGTATATATATGTATGTGTATATATATATATGTATTTACAAATATGTATGTGTATATATATATATGTATATGTATGTGTATATATATATATAAATGTATTTATATATATATATATGTATACATATATGTATGTGTATATATATATGAACATATATATATATATATATATATATATATATATATATATCTGAACATGAACATATATATATGAACATATATATATATATATATATATATATATATATATATATATATATATATATATATATATATTGTGTGTGTGTGTGTGTAGTAAGGACAAACTTGCAATAAAAAAAACATATGTTTAATGTACCGTAAGATTTTTTTTTTAACATAAAGCCAATATTGCAATTTTTGTCGTCCCTTATATTTAGAAAAGTACCAAAATAACATTGGTACTGGTACCAAAATATTGGTATCGGAACAACACTAGTCCCCACATTAATGCACTGTGTATTTTAGACTTGACATGTATTACGTTTGAAACAAATTTCTTCAAGATACACCAAATAGTCCTGTTGACGTACCTCTAAAAAGGACAACCGTCTTCTCTTTGTGATCTCAAATTCCAAGATATTGCACACACCCAAAGATGGTTTGTCTGTGAGCCTTTACCGACTTGGGATACCGAAATATTTTGCCTGTAAACAAACTGATTCCATTGACCACAGAGATACAGGACACGTTCGCCAACGTTACCTATTTTTTGAGGTGGTGAGCCTTTGGAACAGGGTCCAGTTCTTTTCAGTACGGTCCCCTGATTGTTTTCTTTCGTATGATCCATTTTAATCCAGTTTGTTCTTTCTCACAACACCACTGGTTGAGTATGGCCATGTAAACAAAAACTTTGTCCGTCAACAACGGGTACGCAGCCCAAAGAGTGCATTGCAAAATCTCATGCCCTTTCAAATCTTATAGCAGATTGTTCCAGGAATACATAACTCAGTATATCAGAAAAAGCATGCTGTAATTAGAGTTTTTTTTCCATTCATCCAGAAGATTATTTATGGGGTCAAAGATAACTGATAATAGACCATTGGGCCAAAATATCTGTTCGGTTTCATCTAGAAAGTTTTCCAAGTCACCAAGTTCGTGCACACTAAAATTGTCGAGCCATGCCTTTGTGGACCGTGACGTAAAATGTCATGTTGGACCAAAAAAAGGGCATTCCCCAAATTATTTACCACACATGTGTTGGGAAACTGGAGAGCCAATTAGGACTGAGAGGTTTTGCTCGATCCTAAAACAAAGCCCATAGTATTACGGGCTCTCTACCAAATTTCCTTGGCACAATGTAGTCAGGCGGGTAATTTTCTCAGAGCATTTCCTAAAAGCCAGACTCATCCATCAGACTGCCAAGTAGAGAAGTGTGATTCATGGCTCTAAAGGGCACTAAACTGATTTTTCCAGTGTCATTCTATTATAGTATTATACTCCAATACGGGGTACTTTTCAGAAGAACCCATTCTCACCCTTGCAAAGGCCTTCTTCTTAAGTCTATATTTCAATGCAATTCAGATTGAGTGGATTAGTCCTCTACCTTTGCAATATGGAGGGCTATTTACCGCTGATGGCACTGCCCCTTTAGAGTGATCATTTTACACCTTAGGTTATCCGCCTCCTTGAGTTGGCTGATTAAATTATGATACAATACAAATATTTCTGGTGTTGTTTGAACCTGAATACCCTGAATTGATAGTGTTTTCTGAATGTGTAGAATATGAATTTAAAATTTGTTATTTCGTACGATTAAAAAATTGGAGTCAGATTATACACAGTTTACGTATAATTTAATCAAGCCTAATCACAATTTGCAACTGTTTCTGAAATATGCCTTATGTCATTGCATTGTATTAACAAAGAGCTAAATGACATGTGTATATGATTATATACACAATGGTACCTCTGTCTACAAGTTTGATTGGTTCTGAGATGGAGTTCATAACCCAAAATACTCCTATCGCAAATCAATAGTTTTCATTTGAATATTTTTCAATAAAAAAATAAAAATTTTTAGATGATAAATATTATAACAACTTTGGTTTTATGAAGTAATGTTATAACGACCTTGAAGGGTGGGCTTCAATGGTATCTACACCATCAGCAGCTTCTCAATAGTTTCATGGATAAATGTCCGGCTGTTAAATAATTATTTTTTATTTTTATAAAATTGTTTTAAGCCTGTTACGACATTGTTAAAATTACATTGGTCTGCTTCCTGGCTATCATGGTGCCAATCATGAAAAGTGTTTGTTGGGGTTTTTTCAATTAAAAAAAAAATCTAAATCAACAAAAAACTAATTTATTGCAAACGATATGCACCAAAATGTAAAGAATATTTGCCAGGCTTATCAAACCAGTGCGGTGTTTTTTTGTCCAGCTGTGGGAACTTTAATGTGCTTATTTTGTAGAGAACAGTGCACTGGTATTAAAAAAATATGGATACTGTATAAACTAATGGTGACCCAATATTGATATTGGTTATTGGTCCAATAACAGCAAAAAACAAGTATGGTATTATATCGGCTTGTATCTAAACCATTCAATATGAGCGCTCCCAGTGCACAGCTCGGCAGCCAGTTAATATCTAAATATCTCCAAAAAGCACACGAAGTTGGTATTTTCTTGTATTTTTGTCAAGTTATTTACTGAAGGTAAACATTGTAAACTATAAACTTGACAGGAATAATATTGAACCGTATTGCAGTCTCAAACAATACATGATAATGTCAAATAATTTTAGTTACATATTTCTTACTGATTCCAACTCTCCAAGGCAGAAGCGTATTGCAAAGTATCCAGTAACAAAGGTGTCCACATCATTCAGTTTACTGTGCATTGAGCTTAACTTAATAAGTGCAGCCACTAGGTGTCGCCAAAAAATAACAATTAACACTCTACTTCAACTGAAAGATAACATTAGGCCATTCCAGGCTGTTTAAAATAAAAATCTATTATCTACTAAAACTGGACCTAATATTATTTTCTGTTTGAGTGATCCAACTTCACCTAGCCTTTTTTAACAGTCCATGCTACAAAGTAATGAAATTGTGTATGATTTGTGTTGATATTGTATCAAAACAATATGAGTATTGACCGATACGGAATGGATTGTATGATAAGTGAAAAAGGGACACCCAAAGTTTAAACATTATTTATGCACTGTGCAGGCTCTTTAAGTCTTATAATGAAGGCAACACATGACGTAAGTGTCTATATTAACTATAATGGCCTACTATCAAAATGACTGTGTGTCGCAGGCGGAAGCAAATCTTTGTTGACAGAAATGTTAAAATGTAATATTTATTCTACACTTTTCTACAACATTAAAAACCATTAGTAAATCAGAGGCTACTCAGTAGGTGAGATAACTCCTGGAAATGACTAGCTTTTAATGGCCAAAGGTACAGATGTGTGTGTCCAAGGACTTCTCTTAATAGATTTATCAAATCAAATCAACTTTGTTTATAAAGCACATTTAAAATTTACCACAGGGGTAGCCAAAGTGCTGTACAATGGACAGGTTGAAAGATTATACGAGAACCGATCAAACAACACAACACAAACAGAACATGATAAAAAATAAAGAAATAAAACATTAAAACAGGTTCACAGCAGGATGGATATCACTTAGTGTTAAAAGCCAAGGAATAAAAGTATGTTTTTAGGAGAGATTGAAAAACAGGAAGAGAGGAGGCTTGTCTAACACTCAGAGGTAGGTCGTTCCAGAGCTTGGGAGCAGCAGCGGCGAAAGCTCTGTCACCTCTAAGCTTCAGCCTTGTGTCAGGGACCGTCAGTAGCAGCTGATCGGCTGATCTTAGGGATCGAGTGGGGCAGTAAGGCTGAAGGAGGTAGGAGAGATATGTTGGCGCGAGGTTGTTTAGACATTTAAAAACAAATGGAGTTTGAAATTGATTCGATAACGCACAGGGAGCCAGTGAAGGGAGGCTAATATAGAGGTGATGTGCTCACGTATGCGGGTCTGTGTTAGCAGACGAGCAGCAGAGTTCTGCACGAGCTGCAGGCGGGGAGGCCTGGCTAATGCCTACATACAGGGCATTGTAGTAGTCTAAACTATTTGAGATATTGGCGTGAATTAATTTCTCGAGATCATGTCCTGACAGAAGCGGTTTCACTTTCGCTATTTGGCGTAATTGATACAAGCTTTTTGAACGACGCTGCTGATTTGTTTTTCAAATTTAAAATCTGAGTCGAACTTTACCCACAGGTTTGTGACACAGTCGCTGAGATACGGGGTCAGAGTGCCGAGGTCAACGTTGGGGGAGGGAGAGCGACTTGGACCGAACAACATGACTTCTGTTTTGTCTTCATTTAGACTCAGGAAGTTAGCTGAAAGCCAGGCTTTGATGTCGTGCAGGCAGTCAATGAGACGTTGAACTGTGTTATTTTGTGCCACGGGAAAATAGATCCGGCAATCATCGGCATAAAAATGAAATGCAATACCATACTTCCTAAAAATAGAACGAAGGGGGAGAAGGTAATGCGCAAATAGGATTGGGGCAAGGATTGAGCCCTGGGGGACCCCGTGTGGGAGAGGAGCTGTGGAAGACATAACACTGTCTAATTTTACACAAAAACTCCTGCCGGCTAGGTACGACCGGAACCAGTTGCAAGCCGGGTAACATTTGCTGTGGTCTGGAACAACATGGCACACAACCAACTATCTGAAATGCAGCCAATATTACATACAGATAATGTGTCCTGAGACATGCAAATCTAAATTATATACAAAGAGGATAAAAGTAAAGGATAGTAAATGAACTCAAATATACCTTCAAATGAGGCATAATGATGCGATATGTACATAAAACTAGCCTAGATAGCATGTTATTATGAATTAGTTTGTAGTCATGCAGTGACCAAAAATTGCCTGATTAGCAATCCGATAAGTCAATAACATCAACAAAGCTCACCTTTGTGCATTCACGCACAGCATACAATTTTTGGTGGACAAAATGAGACAAAGAACAGGTGGTATATTTTACATGTAAACAAACTGTTACGTCACAGTCCACACTATGGTGAGTTCAAGAACTGCCATAATTATTAGGACAACACGATGTTGACCAAATACTCTCAACAGTAAAGCATTCACATAAACATATTAAACAGTGGGGCTTTCTAACAATGGGGAAGGTTTGTCCTCAAACAAAAAACATACTAAATCCTTTTCAATCCTTTCTTTAAATTTCTTGAGGGAGCCACTAGGGCGGCACTAAAGAGAGCAGCGGGTTGCTGACCCCTGCCTTGGCCTAGAGTGGTCTGGCTTCTGTCCATGGATGTCATGCACCATTTTTCAAAAATTCTTCAAAAAAATACAAAATTCCATCCATTCTGCCCAGACCACAAGTATTACTCGATCTCCAGTGGTACAACTAACTAGCCACTAAGAGAAGTCATTCAATTGGCATGATTTACTTTTGCATTAAAACTACAATATTACTTTTTCTTCTTTGTATGGATATGTTGTATGCATAATACATTGTAAACTGCATCCTTACCATTAAAGAACACTTTAAGGGTTTTATTTTGCTTTTGATGACGAACAACTCCAATTAGCCACTTGACATAGAGATTACTACTTTGGAAGGGTACTAACATTCTAAGGCTGAAGGTATGTGTGAAGGGTGTATATAATTGATGATTGTTGTCATAAAAAATGCCCATGGCATGCTCATTGAAAGAAGAAGTCATAAACTTATTCCATATTATATGTATTCAAATAAATATACTTCTGCATGCAGATTTCTCCTTTCCACCTGCAAGAACATGTGTAGGAATTGTGTCAAAAGTTTGCCATGATTTAAAAAAAAAAATGGTGTGGAATATTGTTTACATTGCTCAATGTGTTGCATCATCTGTTTAAAGACAAACAGATGATGCAACACAGACAAGACTCCTGCAGACTGAAACTAAATTGGAGTTTAGGAAGTCACATTGAATGATTTACTTTACATTTAATACTGGATACTATGTGTTAAATTATACGACCTGGCCCAAAAAAGTCACCACCTGGATTTAACGAGAGTAAACAAATAGTTACAAACCTTCCATTTCCGTACAACGTTTAGCTGGCAAAATTATCGCTTAACTCAGAAGTTCCCAAACTTTGCTTCTCCGCGCCCCTTTTGGCAGGTAAAATTGAATATACCGTAGTTTCGAGATTATTAACCTTATAAGCCGCACCCACTACGTTTTTAGCAGAAAGATATATTTTTAATATATGGTAATGCATTAAATATATTACTGTATATGGCCGCAGATTTAAAGTATATGAGAGATTTACATAGAAAGATTTTGTGAATGTTATTTACAAACCTTAATTGTTTCCAAACTGTGCCTGTGTAACACGGCAGTAAAACGGCTGATCAAACAAAACAGAAAAGTCATTAATGTCTTTATTAATCGTTAATGAGACAAAGGAGATTTTCTTTCTTTTTTAATAAATTCAAGATGTTTATCAGGATTCTTATTCCTTGTACTTTGTGTAAACACTGTGAGTTTTGAACAGTTTCCTAAAGAGGATAATTTTTAGTTTAGATCATTTTAGATAATTTTTCAGCGAAGAAAAATCCATGGATTATCCTCACCATTGTATAAACCGCAGGGTTCAAAAGTTGCTACCTATAGTCCGGAAAATACTTTATATATAATTAATTAAATCTCGATTCAAAATCAATACTCTTTTAATAACATTGAGTGCCAGTTCTATGATTAAATACATTCCTTCACAACATAAATAAACAGCTATGATAAATGTATGTATTACTTAAAATAAAACTAGTTTTGTTTTACAAAATTCTACCCAATTATTTAATAAAGTCGAATACAAATAAGGCAACAAGAGAAGTAGCCAACATTTCTCTTTCTTAAAGTAAATCAGATATGATAATTTCTATCAACAATATGATTTGCCTGAGTGGCTGGACAGGAAAGATAAATAAATAAAATAAATACAAAAAAAAAAAATCAATTTTTTTAATTTATTTTTTTAATTTTTATTAAATCGTCACAAATAAGAATGGTGATTAATTCAAAACCCTTTTTTTTTTCTTTTGACACCCCTAATAACTTAATGCGTCTCTGCATAGAGGTGTTCCCTTTAGATTGCAATCAAAACCCTCTCCAAAAGAATCAGTTTCCCTTTTGAAAATGCAATCTTGAAGTATAAACATCACCACTTTTTTTTTTCCAGACACAAAAATATATATCTTAAACAATACATAGAGTGGCCAGTCACAAATGTGCCAACTCTCGGATTAATATAGAGACGTAATCAAAGCTAAAGGTGGTTCAATTAGTGTGTAAACCTTTTTTGGCCAGGCATTTTCTCTGTAAATTTGAGGTCTCTTATTTCATTCAAAGTAAAAAAACATGAAAAAAAGAAATGAAAATTTGCATGCGAATACCTGGCTGGCTTCCACTGTGTGAGACTGGATTGTATTTCAGCGACTTTTTCATTTAGTGTGATGCAGCAATCAATAAAATAAAATATTTTTTAAAAGAACACAATGGGATACATTTTTACATACTGACAGCTTTTCCTTCAAAAAATAATAAACATATTGGTAAGATAGTAATTGTGACATTACATTTTTTTTTTTTTTTTCAAATTAATGGACTAGTTGGTTTTGTTGCAAGACCATTAATTATGAAACCAAATAATGTACAGTAAAATGCCTTGTTGTTGTCTAACTGGGTCCATCTTTACAGTCTCCATTGTTGAAGACCCAGACAATCACCATCTCAGATGTCACCAATTCTCTCCGAGGAACTGTGGCCTACAAGGACATTCCCTTAGTTCACACCGAGACCAAGACCATTACGTACGAGTCAGCGCAGGTAAGAGGCATTCTGTGCCTGGGAGTGAAAAAAAGGGCATGTTATTCAGTTTTAGTTCACATTCATTATTTGTGCGCTTTAACACTTGCATACCACCTTGAAATTCTATACATGTTCGGAATAAACTTCCACCAATTAACCTTGGTACCATATATATACAACGTGACTCAGTTGGTAGAGCGGCCGTGCCAGCAACCGGAGAGTTTGTATTTATTTTTATATCTATTTTTTCAAATAGTTCAAGAAAGATCTCTACAAATGACCAATATTTTGCACTGTTACAAAATTTAATAAATCAGAAACTGATGACATAGTGCTGTATTTTACTTCATCTCTTTTTTTCAACCTAAAATGCTATGCCCTGATTAAGAGGTACTTGAATTAAAAAAATGTTCACAGGGAGTACATCATTGAAAAAAGGTTGAGAACCACTAATCTAGGACAACCAATTTTTGTAAATCTTAGTTACATCCCCGTATGCAACCCACTTTTAAATGAAGACCCAACAGTTGAGAATCACTGTCCCCAGTTTTATTTCTGACCACTAAAGTTTCTAATAAAAACGTATGGCGTGTTTAAATTCCTTAAGTGAGGTCTAACACTGAAAAGGTTTCTTTCCCACAGCCGGTGGACACCTTGGCAGACCGGGACTCAGGAGTGCTACTGAGTGCCCAAACCATCACATCCGAGACCATCAGCACCACCACCACTACCCAGATCACCAAGGTATCCCTGATCTCAATACAGATCAATATCGCAATTTGCTTGAATGTTCTGATTGATCACCACTTTCAATCAACCCGAACCCTTCCCAGCGAGACAGCGGTTATGTAAATAAGCTTTCACTTCATCTTTATCCAAATCCACTATGCACATTCCCTAATAAATCACATAAACAGCATGACTGATCCTAGTAGATTATTTTGACGGTATAAACTGTGGTCTGCTTTATCAAATTAAAAAAAGAAACCACCTTTTCCCTCTCATGGTCTTACCCATAGATATTATCTAAAACAATATATATCATCCTTTTACCAACATAACTCTATGACAGGACATAAAGAAGCTGATGTGACTCTTGGAATGATGGTGCCCTTTAATGTGCATTCAAAATATGGGCCATAAATTAAAAAGGGGTTGTATTAGAACATTGCAGTGAGCACAGCTTTACTATTGCTAATACTTTATCAGGATTAGTATCAATTACTAAGGCATATTTCCTAACCAAATCATTATTCAACCAGGGTCTAAAGAATGTCATTGTAATCCTTTAAAGGGGAACTGCACATTTTTGGAATTTAGCCTATCATTCACAATCCTTATGAAAGACAAGTACACCATTTTTTTAATACATTCTAACCAGTAAATAGATGCGATCAAAAGACCGCTTACAATGGTGCCAATGGGAGTTGCTCTATTTTGCTTATGAAAGCGCCTGAAAAAATACCCAAACACCTCCATCAATGTTTTATATACATGCTATATATATATCATACTTGCCAACCCTCCCGGAATTTCCGGGAGACTCCCGAAATTCAGCGCCTCTCCCGAAAACCTCCCGGAAGAAATCTTCTCCCGAAATTCACGCTCCCTCCAGCTCCTTGCGGACCTTAATGGGGACAGCCTGTTTTCACGTCCGCTTTCCTGTTATATAAACAGCTAGCCTGCCTAATCACGTTACAACATTTACGGATTTTTAATAAAAAACTGCACACACAAGGAGACGAAGCAGAAGAACGAGGAAGTTACAGCCATGGCGATGCCGTCTGTAATAGAGTGATTCTATGTTGTCTGTTGCCATCTCCTGGTGAATGTTGGCTATAGCGTTATGGGGTTGCTTTTTGATTGGCCATCGATTCACGTGGTGTTGCGCACCTGACGGCAAGTGACTCTCGCCAGTACGGCACGGAAATGGCAGAACAAAGGTTACTCAAATAGTGAAAGGTAAGTGCTGTTGTTTTTTGTTTTTTTAATAACCAGCATGCACAGTCCGCATAGTAGAACTTTTGTGTTTTTATTACTGTGTATTTGATAGGTGCCGTCTGAAATTCAACTATTTCTTTTATTTACATATATAATAAAATAAATATATATAGCTAAAAATCATTGAAAGTCAAGTATTTCATATATATATATACTGTGTATATATATATATATATATATATATATATATATATATATATGAAATACTTGAGTTGGTGAATTATACTCGTCCCCTCTTAACCACGCCACCCCCCGACCACGACCCCCTACCCCCCACCTCCTGAAATCGATGGTCTCAAGGTTGGCAAGTATTATATATATTTATATATAAAATATACATATATATATATGTATAATGTAATGTAGTAACGGGCACATTTATAATTGTCACGCAGTGGTGGTGACGAACCCCAAGATGCAGAGATGACCGGCTTGGTACATGAAACCATGGTTTTAATGTTCAAAAAAAGGCAATGAAAACACAAACCAGAAACCAGGAAGCAGCAAACAGGGACAGGAGTCAGGATCCAGGGAATAGCTCAAAGCATACAAAAAAAGGCAGTCGACAGCATACAGCAAACAATACTCCAGCACTGACTGGAGGGCAAGGCAGGTTTAAATAATGCCTCTGATTAGTGCTCGGGCAGCAGGTGAGCCGGCGAACACTAATCAGAGGCAAGTGGAAATAATAAGTAACCATGGTAACTAAAACAGACAAGGCTGCACAAAAAACAGGAACCAAAGGATTCTTAGACAGAAAATAACAAAAAACATGATCCAGACCACAGATCATGAAAATAAAAACATGTATAATGTACATATTGTATTCATTATTTTTTTTTAAAGGCATCGCAACGTTCGATTTTTCTTTTAACATCACTGATTACTACTCACTGCAGATATCATGAGACAACAAACATAACAAAACATCACTTACTGTACAATGTCTGCAGTCACTGGGATGCCGACTGTCAGGATGTAGATATATTCCCGTTTAGATGACGAATGATTCATAATCCTGCCATTGCTGGGTCTAATTTGACCAATTTGTCAGATTTTGTCCACATCCTTGTACTATCAAGGTGAAAGGTATTATTTAAACTTCCACGAGCTCCAAAAAGAGGAAGCAGCTCACCAACTGATGATGTCAACATAGCCACACAAGCTGGTTACCTCTCTTTGATCCCGACTCTGCTATAGATAGTTTGTCTGTATCAGCACTTTTAATAACAATATCACTAACACTTAGTTAATATTCAAGTCACTACATGTAAATGGACTATTGTTGGTCGGTTTGGTTATTTATTTATTTTTATTGGGTTTGATGGACGGAATAGAGGACATCCCACTGACTCCATTGTAAATGGACTTATTTACGTTTATTTACAAGTTAGAATGAATTTAAAAAATGATGTCTTCTTATCTTCAATCAATCAATCAATGTGTACTTATATAGCCCTAAATCACTAGTGTCTCAAAGGGCTGCACAAACCACAACACAAACCACTACCACATCCTCGGTAGGCCCACATAAGGGCAAGGAAAACTCACACCCAGTGGGACGTCGGTGACAATGATGACTATGAGAACCTTGGAGAGGACGAAAGCAATGGATGTCGAGCGGGTCTAACATGATACTGTGAAAGTTAAATCCATAATGGATCCAACACAGCAGCGAGAGTCCCGTTCACAGCGGAGCCAGCAGAAAACCATCCCAAGCGGAGGCGGATCAGCAGTACATGGCCACCGGATCGGACCGGACCCCCTCCACAAGGGAGAGTGGGACATAGGAGAAAAAGAAAACAAACGGCAGATCAACAGGTCTAAAAAGGGAGTCTATTTAAAGGCTAGAGTATACAAATGAGTTTGAAGGTGAGACTTAAATGCTTCTACTTAAATGCTTCATCTTCCATGATTGTGACTGATGGGCAAAATTCCAATAAAAATATGCAGTTCCCGTTTAGTACCAAACAGTCATTCAAGCATAAATACCGCAATGTAAGAAATAGAAAAATTATGATATTTGTTTATAATGTTTTTTCTCGACAAATTAGTCATTGAAAAAATCATGTCTAATAGTCAACTCAAAAAACGTATTTTCCTCTTACTCTCAACAAAGAGTAAGTGTTTTAACCTCTAAAGGCCTTAGTGGCCACATGCGTGGACAGCACCTTTTAGCTCTTATTTCCAAAATTGTGTACAATACTGAAATGGGGTCTTATGCCGACATATGGACACTTATACCGATATCTAGTAGTGTCAGAATAGTATAATATACAATGGAATTTGGAGAAAAAAAAAGTGTAAAAAATAAAAATTAGTATGTCCCTACACATGAAGTACACGTTTGTGTACTTATGGACTAATCAATCAATCAATGTTTATTTATATAGCCTTAAATCACAAATGTCTCAAAGGACTGTATAAACCACTACGACTACGACATCCTCGGAAGAACCCACATAAGGGCAAGGAAAACTCACACCCAGTGGGCAAGGAGAATTCACACCCAGTGGAACGCCAGTGACAATGATGACTATGAGAACCTTGGAGAGGACCTCAAATGTGAGCACCCCCCCCCCCCCCCCCCCCCTAGGGGATCGAAAGCAATGGATGTCGAGCGGGTCTAACATGATACTGTGAAAGTTCAATCCATAGTGGCTCCAACACAGCCGCGAGAGTTCAGCTCAAAGTGGATCCAAGACAGCAGCGAGAGTCCCGTCCACAGGAAACCATCCCAAGTGGAGTCGGATCAGCATTGTAGAGATGCCCCCAACCGATACACAGGCGAGCGGTCCATCCTGGGTCCCGACCATGGTCATCAGACCGGACACCCTCCACCAGGGAGGAGGGGACAGAGGAGAAAAAGAAAAGAAGCGGCAGATCAACTGGTCTAAAAAGGAGGTCTATTTAAAGGCTAGAGTATGCAAATGAGTTTTAAGGTGAGAATTAAATGCTTCTACTGAGGTAGCATATCGAACTGTTACCGGGAGGGCATTCCAGAGTACTGGAGCCCGAACGGAAAACGCTCTATAGCCCTAAGTACATCATATCAAAAGATGACTTTTAGTTTTTATTCTAATTAAGGTCCAATAAGCCAAAATAGCAAAGAGAAATAAATAAAAAAAACAGCTTGGGCCTAAAGAGGTTAAATAAGTTCACAAAATAAACTCCCGGTAACTAAAACTGCAGCCTGTATCAGTGAAAAAATCAACTGAAATTACAGTTGGGTAGATGTTTGTTTTCAGTTCCCTTTCATCATTTTGCAGCACAAACATTCCCATGGACTGAAAATGATTCTTCCAGATGAGTTTTGATTGGAAATATTGAAAGTAGACGCCTTGCTCCTCCCTCGTACAAACAGTGGTTTCCAATCATTGCCAATTGCATATTCACAATTCCAAGGCCAAAGTTAGTAATAACTCCACACCCTGGACACACTGACCTTGAGTTAGTTTAAAACCTGTCATACTAAAAGAAATTGATAATAAACCCCATATCTTACTTCTGACAGACTGTGACGCCTCACTCATTTCATTGTCTCTGTTTTAGACTGTCAAAGGAGGAATCTCTGAAACTCGCATAGAGAAGAGGATCGTCATAACTGGAGACACTGAAATTGATCATGATAAGGTACTCATTAAAATATATAGCTGTGACATTTGGTTCAAGTTGGCACTCGGGTGATTTTACTGCAATTTGATTTTTTTGACACATTTTCCTAAACTTGACAATATATTACTAATAATAAAGTGCAAATAATTTGTGGGCTCATAAGGCAATAGCTTTCACATATTAAGTAAACATATTACGGCTGCAAGATGTTTGATTTATGGTAGAGGGTTGACCAGGATTTTACAAACCCCGTTTCCATATGAGTTAGGAAATTGTGTTTGATGTAAATATAAACGGAATACAATGATTTTCAAATCCTTTTCAACCCATATTCAGTTGAATGCACTACAAAGACAAGATGTTTGATGTTCAAACTCATAAACTTTATTTTTTTTGCAAATAATAATTAACTTAGAATTTCATGGCTGCAACATGTGCCAAAGAAGTTGGGAAAGGGTATGTTCACCGCTGTGTTACATCACCTTTTCTTTTAACAACACTCAATAAACGTTTAGGAACTGAGGAAACTAATGTTGAAGCTTTGAAAGTGGAATTCTTTCTCATTCTTGTTTTACGTAGAGCTTCTAGAGCTTCAGTCGTTTAACAGTCCGGGGTCTCCGCTGTCGTATTTTACGATTCTTAATGCGACACACGTTTTCGATGGGAGACAGGTCTGGACTGCAGGCGGGCCCGGAAAATACCCGCACTCTTTTTCTACGAAACCACGCTGTTGTAACACGTGGCTTGGCATTGTCTTGCTGAAATAAGCAGGGGCGTCCATGATAATGTTGCTTGGATGACAACATATGTTGCTCCAAAACCTGTATAAATAAATAAATGGGTTGTACTTGTATAGCGCTTTTCTACCTTCAAGGTACTCAAAGCGCTTTGACATTACTTCCACATTTACCCATTCACACACACATTCACACACTGATGGAGGGAGCTGCCATGCAAGGCGCCAACCAGCACCCATCAGGAGCAAGGGTGAAGTGTCTTGCTCAGGACACAACGGACGTGACGAGGTTGGGATTTGAACCAGGGACCCTCCGGTTGCGCACGGCCACTCTGCCACTGCGCCATGCCGTCCCGTATGGACCATTCAGCATTAATGGGGCCTTCACAGATGTGTAAATTACCCATGCCTTGGCCAGTAATACACCCCCATACCATCACAGATGCTGGCTTTTGAACTTTGCGCCTATAACAATCCGGATTGTTATTTTCCTCTTTGTTCCGGAGGACACCACGTCCACAGTTTTCAAATATAATTTGAAATCTGGACTCGTCAGACTACAAAACACTTTTCCACTTTGCATCAGTCCATCTTAGATGAGCTCGGGCCCAGCTAAGCCGGCGGCGTTCCTTGGTGTTGTTGATAAATGGGTTTTGCTTTGCATTGCAGAGTTTTAACTTGCACTTACAGATGTAGCAACCAACTGTAGTTACTTACAGTGGTTTTATGAAGTGCTCCTGAGCCCATGTGGTGACATCCTTTACACACTGATGTCGGTTCGTGATGCAGTACCGCCTGAGGGATCAAAGGTCCGTAATATCATCGCTTACGTGTAGTGATTTCTCCAGATTCTCTTAACTTTTTGATGATTTGACGGACCGTAGATGGTAAAATCCCTAAAGTCCTTGCAATAGCTCGTTGAGAAATGTTCTAAAACTGTTTGACAATTTGCTTAAAAATTGGTGACCCTCGCCCCATCCTTGTTTGTGAATTACTTAGCATTTCATGGAAGCTGTTTTTATACCCAATCATGGCACCCACCTGTTCCCAATTAGCCTGCACACCTGTGGGATGTTCCAAATAAGTGTTTGATGAGCATTTTTTCAACTTTATCAGTATTTATTGTCACCTTTCCCAACTTCTTTGTCTACACCAACAATGGTGTTAACCGTCTCCCTGACAGACGTGCACCCAAAAAGTTGTCTATTTTTACTCAGTACGCCTACTATGGTTGTTGTGCTCCATTTGTTCAGGCTTTGGCTCAGGCTATTAAAGAAGCAAAAGAACAACACCCAGATATGTCAGTCACCAAAGTGGTTGTCCACCAAGAAACGGAGATTTCTCCCGAGTAAGGCAAGGCCATTCTCTGTAAGGTGAGTATCCACCCTACATCTCTACATACATTCCTTTGTGCCTTGTAAAGTCCTGGATCTTATATCCTTTGTACAAAACAACAGCGTGCATGAAACATTAGCACTTAGGTTTGAAGAGATGTACGCAACCTATAATTAGAATCTCGAGGGAAAGCTTGTAACTGCTAATTAAAACGTTTTGCTTTTTAGTGGTAAGCAATTTATGCAGAAGTTTCTTTTGCAAAGCTTTGGAACAGTTTCTTTACGAGAGTATCTATCATTATTTACTTAAAAGACTTGTGAAATACGATAATTGCATTCATTGCACAACTCTTGAGCCTCACGGTGGATATTATTGTTTTGTGTGGAACCCAAAGATTTATCAATACAATATCAATATTCCTTAATGATATTGATGTCCATTGGTACTCCTATCAGTACTGTATGCAATTTAGGGTAAATAAAGATGTGAAAACATAATACAATATCCATTCTTTATTAACATTACATTCCCACAAAAGGGGGTAACACCAGCAACATCATTTAACATCTCACAGCAGGGAAGTTTTTTCTTAACACCTGCTTTTTTCAGCTTTAAGCAAGTCAACTAGGTTTGCAGTGCAAGGTAATGTCAAACAAACTAGCAGCATGTGTTCAGTAATACTGATAAAGTGTTTTAAAAGGAACTGTCATGTAATGCTTTTTAAGAAGCTAAATTACATTTCTGTGTTTACAAGTGCTGCTCAGAAGTCAAAAATAGTTTTAAAAAAACAGAGGTATTTATATGTTTTCCTCTCGGATGGTGATAGTAAATGAAGAGTCCTGCATTATGTTGTCCAGTTGATATATTTTGGTCTTGTACATCTGAGGCTCATTTGTAAGTATGTATTCAGTTCAGTTTATTTTTTTTCTTTATACATATATATACATATATATATATATGTATATATATATATATATATATATATATATATATATATATATATATATATATATATATATATATATATATATATATATATATATATATATATATATATGTATGTATGTATGTGTGGGAAAAATCACAAGACTACTTCATCTCTACAGAACTGTTTCATGAGGGGTTCCCCTCATGAAACAGTTCTGTAGAGATGAAGTAGTCTTGTGATTTTTCCCACACATACATATTGCGCTCTACCACGGTATCGAGCACTATTCTCTGGATAATCCAATCAAGGTATATATATATATATATATATATATATATATATATATTAATTAATTTATTTATTTTTTTTCTTTTTTTTTTTTTGTCCAGCCTCTCATGCAAATCATATGGTTGATGTAGATGCCCATATTGTCTGTTCAGATTTACTTTACAAAAGTGAAGTCTGGGAAACTTTTATTTCATTTTAATAAATTTATTTATATCATCATTTGGTGCAACCGAGCAGGAGGGAATAGAAAGAGGAAAAAAAAGATGACAAAGGGGGAAATTGTGGGGACAAGAGGGGGATTAGACAGAGACAAAAACAACAGCAAACACAACAACAACAACAACAAAAGAGCAACATCAGCAAATACGATATGTACAAATATGATGGTAAAAGTGATAGCAAAGAAGCAGTTAGCGAAATAAATAATAATACAGAAATGACAATGAGCATTATTACACTACAAATGGAGCAATACAAATACCAATTGAAATAGCAATATTGATAATGAATAATACCAATAATGTTCCTCTATTATCAACAATACAGTTGTTCAAATGCAACAATACATATACGTAATGATAACTACAGATACAAAAGAATGCAGAAAAATGGATGAGAAGAAAGAGAAGCAACTTTTATTAACCTTGTAGATTGTTATTGTGACAATAGGTTAAGCTTTGTCAGTGTGCCATGTTACCCCCGTTTCCCCTAGATCAACAACGTTAATATATGTTTGATGAAATGTCAGTTTGTTCTAAGGGTGTTGCCGTAGTCCGAAGTAGTATATTGAGCAATGCAAATTGTTTAAGTATTGTACTTAATACACATCAGCTGTTTGATTACAATATGCACCTTTGTTGTGTTTTAGTTCCCTATTTGAAGATGTTGAAAGGCCCTAACATTGAGCTAGCGCATTTGTTTGAATGCGTGTCTTTGTATTGTTGTGATTGTTGGAATCACATAGATATTTTTTTTTCCATGTCTGTTGTATTCACATACTTTATTTCTGTATGTCCCTTTTTACAGTGTTTTAAGTAAAAATTATGGATGTCTGATAATATCGATATTAGCGGCCGATAAATGTTTTCAAATTTAATTTTGGAAATTATCGGTATCTGTTTCAAAATGTAAAATGTATGCCTTTTTAAAACGCTGATGTGTACACGGACGTATGAAGAAGTACAGAGCGCCAATACACCTTAAAGGCACTGCCGTTGTGTGCCGGCCCAGTCACATAATATCTACAGCTTTTCACACACATAAGTGAATGCACGTGCATACTTGGTCAACAGCCATACAGGTCACACTGAGGGTGGCCGTACAAACAACTTTAACACTGTTACAAATATGCGCCGCACTGTGAACCCACACCAAACAAGGATGACAAACACATTTCGGCAGAACATCTGCACCGTAACACAACAGAACAAATACCCAGAACCCTTTGCAGCACTAACTCTTCCGGGAGGCTACTATATACACCCCCGCTGCCCCCCAACCCCCAACCACCTCAACCTCCTCATGCTCTCCCAAGGAGAGCATGTCCCAAATTCCAAGCTGCTGTTTTGAGGCATGTTAAAAAAAAATAAGGCACTTTGTGACTTCAATAATAAATATGGCAGTGTCATGTTTTCCATACATTGAGTTGATTTATTTTGGAAAACCTTGTTACATTGTTTAATGCATCCAGCGGGGCATCACAACAAAATTAGGCATAATAATGTGTTAATTCCACGAGTGTATATATCGGTATCGGTTGATATTGGAATCGGTAAATAAGAGTTGGACAATATCGGAATATCGGATATCAGCAAAAAAGCCATTATCGGACATCTCTGGTAAAAAATGCTTAACGAGGACCTCAACTGGAGTTTTTATTGACAACGTATTGTCTGCTAGGGCAGCAAGATGTGGCGTTAGCAAGAGCAGAACAATAACAGTAACTTACATTCCCGAAGGAAATAGATGGATGGACGGATGCGTTAAGAAGAGCAGAACAATAAAAGTAACTTACATTAGCAGAGTTAACAACTACAAACATAACACTACTCACCATGACTTGCCATTGTAAAGCATTGTATGAGATTAGGCCGGGAAGTTGCATGTTAACTGCTGTGTTTCCATTAAAGTTAATAGGTAAAGTACCAATGATTGTCCCACACACACTAGGTGTGGCGAAATTATTCTCTGCATTTGACCCATCACCCTATTTGAGGGGAGCAGCGAGCAGCAGCGGTGGCCGCGCCCGGGAATCATTTTTTGTGATGTAACCCCCAATTCCAACCCTTGATGCTGAATGCCAAAGAGGGAGGGAATGGGTCCCATTTTTATAGTCTTTGGTATGACTCTGCCGGGGTTTGAACTCACAACCTACCAATCTCAAGGCAGACTCTCTAACCCACCAGGCTACTGATTGCGGTGTTTCGCAAAATAAAACCAATATTTCTGAAATTCCGACAAAGTATTGCGACTTGTAGTTGTTTCCACTAAAGGATGTTTTTGCGTCATAAGCAGAAGTTCTCGTAAAATCGCGCCCTCTGAGACTCCACTTTAGGGAAGATGGACGCTTTGCAATTCCATGGCTTAGGAGATGTGATTGCGACATTGTCGAGAGTGTCAATAGAAGGCGAAGGCACTGGCTGATCGCTCTTAGGCAGGGGTCGGGAACCTTTTTGGCTGAGAGAGCCAAAAAGCCAAATATTTTAAAATATAGTTCCGTATAATTTTTTTTTTAACACTGAACACAACTAAACATGTGCATATTTAAGTAAGACCAACATTTCTAGAGTATAATAGGTCTCTTATTCTTTGTAATAACATTGTTATTCTGAAGCTAACTGTGGAGGGGATGTGGCCTGCGGGCCTGCTGCGACAGGTGCGTAGATGGCCCACCTGGGCCTGTTGCTCTGTTATAAGCAGCAGCCAGGAGGAGAGACTGGGTTGGGGCTGGAAATACTATTGCTGGAAAGCAACTGAGAGACTCATTAAAACACTAAACAATATTGTAACCCTGAAACAGGCTTTCATGTCGGTGCTTTGTGGTCTGAAGAACCCCCAGGAGGGCAAGCCCCACACTAGCCAATAATAAATAAATAACTTCTTACCATTAACGCAACTTCTTGAACAGGTGTGGTAGAAAACTGATGGATGGATTAAAAATGCATCGGAATGTTTTATATTTTGAACATTATTTTTAACACTGTGATTACAAGTGGAATTATTCATTACTTATCGTGTTAAGCAACGTCAGCTCAGATTAATGAGAGAGCCAGATGCAGTCATCAAAAGAGCCACATCTGGCTCTAGAGCCATAGGTTCCCTACCCCTGCTCTTAGGCAACATCGTTGCGTTTAGCAGCGGCCACAAATAAGGGACTTTGGAGAGAGAATGGTGAACAAAATTTCTCAGACGGATTGTGGATTCAAGCGCCCCCTCGATATTGTTCCAGCATGTGGGTCTTTCTGAGTCTCCGGGTGGGCGTCGATTGCCGGTAAGGGACTTGCGACACGGCCCGGTGCCGCCTCGCTCCTCCCATCCGACCGATCGGAACGAGACCAAAACGACCCGCCTGCCATTGTTGGTTAGGTGTTTAGGTGCCTTGTAAATACTAAAAAACTTTTTCTATAATGCCTTTGCAACACAGAAGTGACAGAAGTGTAGCTTAGCCTGAAGCGTGTTTATTACAATAAAACAATGACGTGTGCAAGTAACCCAAATATGTATGGTGTGACTGTGTGTTGAGTGTTACCAGGAGTTGTTGAAGGTGCGTGTTGCGCAAGGTGCGGAAGTCCAGAAGAGGCATGTCAGGTTCAGAGGTCTGTGAGCAAGCAAGAGGTCAAGGGCAGGGGCGAGGCGTCAGAGTCCGTGTCCAGGCGAGAGGTCAAGATCCGGGAAGGCAGCAAGAAGACAGGAGGGAATCCGGGAAGACGAAACACATAGCTCGATAAATGATAAATGGGTTGTACTTGTATAGCGATTTTCTACCTTTAAGGTACTCAAAGCGCATTGACACTACTTCCACATTCACCCATTCACACACTGATAGAGGGAGCTGCCATGCAAGGCCCTAACCAGCACCCATCAAGAGCAAGGGTGAAGTGTCTTGCTCAAGGACACAACGGACGTGACGAGGTTGGTACTAGGTGGGGATTGAACCAGGGACCCTCGGGTTGCGCACGGCCACTCTTCCACTGCGCCACACCGTCCCCGTCCACCATCGAATCCAGGGAACCAAGAGGAGCTGCCGGGTGACTACACAGGACGATGAGCACGGAGGGGAAAACACAGAGAGCAAGGGAGCACATATGCGAAGAGAGCGAGAGACGCCTAGGGCTTACTGTACGAGACATGTAGCTACGTTCTGGCATTGGAATGCGGTTTCCGCTGGCTTATGAAGTACGTGGACTTTTCATCAGCGGCAGTTGTGTAGATTGTTGATTGCGTGCAGCCAGAGGGGAACGCTCATAGGCGTGTCCGGAGGAACGCACCACAGACTGTGTGGTAGCAGGTGCTCGAGTCCTAACAAAAACGTCATGAGAGCGTAACAATGTTTTAGTGATATTTGGGAGGTTTTTTGTAATGTGGGTGTTTTCGTTACCACTTTTTTCTTGCGGTATTTACTTTTTACGCATTTCGAGTGTTAATGCAAGTGGAAATACATGCATGTGTCTTTCATTATTATTTAAGTACATTGCAAGAGTTTCATTAAGTTTCTGCTGTGTTTCCCCTTTGGACAAAACTACATTGTCGCATTGAGCCAGGTGTTTTTTTTTGCTAACACTCCTCGTGGTCCGACCTAATTAAAAACCGCTAACAAAAACTATGATTCTTTGTAAGGCTGGGTGATATATGGAGTTTGTAAGATATATCAATATATTTTTAAACAAGATATGAATGCAGAAAATATCGGAATATCGATATAATTTATTTCACGTTAAAATGACCAAACGTCGCTTATTTGTTGTGTTCCTTATTCTCCACCGCTCCCTCTCCATGGGCTACTAAACCCCTCCCCTCCCTCCTTCCAAGACGTGCTTGCACGTCTAAGAACATCCATGATTGGTTGGTTGTTTACAATGATGAGTCACGATTGGTTGAGATTAGGCAAGATAGGGTTGGTCATCAAACCAGGAAGGGAAATCACAACAGACATCCCATAGCTCGGTTGGTAGAGTGGCCGTGCCAGCAACTTGAGGGTTGCAGGTTCGATTCCCGCTTGTGCCATCCTAGTCACTGCCGTTGTGTGCTTGGGCAAGACACTTTACCCACCTGCTCCCAGTGCCACCCACACTGGTTTAAATGTAACTTAGATATTGGGTGTCACTATGTAAAGCGCTTTGAGTCACTTGAGAAAAGCGCTATATAAACATAATTCACTTCACTTCACTTCAAATGTTGACCACGTAGGAGAGAAGGGCGATTTATAAATTAAAAAAAACTAGTGGAAGATTGCAGAGGGATTCTCTTTAGATGTTTCTTTTAGTTATGTAGACGACGTCCAGGAAACCCTCATTGCATCTACTTGGCCACATTTGGACGAATGTCTGCGTCTGGATAGAACATTCCTTTGAGTTGTTAACCATGTAAGCCCAAATCCAAACTGTTCTCGAGTTACCTATTTCGCACAAGAAATGCTGCCAAAAATGTATTATTTGCACAGGTATGTTATTTATTTTAGGTAGAAAGAATAATTTTCTATTTTATTTATGCTATGTAATTCTTAAACAGTTTTTTTTTCTGTGCTGTTTATACCCATCTTAACTAACTGGGTTAATAAAAGCGCCACTGACTGTTTACAGTACAGTTATCATTCACTTCATCCATCCATCCATTTTCTACCGCTTATTCCCTTTTGGGGTCGCGGGGGGCGCCGGCGCCTATCTCAGCTACAATCGGGCGGAAGGCGGGATACACCCTGGACAAGTCGCCACCTCATCGCAGGGCCAACACAGATAGACAGACAACATTCACACTCACATTCACACACTAGGGCCAATTTAGTGTTGCCAATCAACCTATCCCCAGGTGCATGTCTTTGGAAGTGGGAGGAAGCCGGAGTACCCGGAGGGAACCCACGCATTCACGGGGAGAACATGCAAACTCCACACAGAAAGATCCCGAGCCTGGATTTGAACCCAGGACTGCAGGAACTTCGTATTGTGAGGCAGACACTTCAATTTCAGTGAATAACGCTCAAAAATGAATATATTTATATCCATATTTTCACCATGAAATACGCTATATTTCCACAAGTATTAACCCCCCACCCCCCACCCCCCCATCCAAATGATCAGAATCAGGTGACCTAATCCCTTGGCCCGGCCCCAGGTGTATAACATCAAGCACTTTGGCATGGAGACTGTTTCTACAAACATTTGTGAAAGAATGGGCCGCTCTCAGGAGCTCAGTGATTTCCAGCGTGGAATTGTCATAGGATGCCACCTGTGCAACAAATCCAGTCATAAAATTTCCTCGCTCCTAAGTATTCCAAAGTCAACTGTCGGCTTTATTATAAGAAAATAGAAGAGTTTGGGAACAACAGCAACTCAGCCACAAAGTAGTAGGCCACGTAAACTGACAGAGGGCTCAGCGGATGCTTAAGCGCATAGTACAAAGACATCGCCGACTTTGTGCACAATCAGTTGCTACAGAGCTCCAAATTTCATTCGACCTTCCAATAAGCCCACGTACAGTACGCAGAGAGCTTCATGGAATGGGTTTCCATGGCCGAACAGCTACATCTAAGCCAGACATCACCAAGTCCAATGCAAAGCGTGGAATGCAGTGGTGTAAAGCACGTCACCTTTAGACTCTAGAACAGTGGATACGCCTTCTCTGGAGTGATCAATCACGCTTTTCCATCTGTCAATCTGACGGACGAGTCTGGGTTTGGAGGTTGCCAGGAGAACGGTATATTTCAGACTGCATTGTGCCGAGTGTGAAACTTGGTGGAGGAGGAATTATGGTGTGGGGTTGTTTTTAGGGAGTTGGGCTTGGCCCCTTAGTTCCAGTGAAAGGAACTTTGAATGCTCCAGGATACCAAAAAATTTTGGACAATTCCATGCTCGCAACCTTGTGGGAACAGTTTGGAGCGGGCCCCTTCCTCTTCCAACATGACTGTGCACCAGTGCACAAAGCAAGGTCCATAAAGACATGGATGACAGAGTCTGGTGTGGATGAACTTGACTGGCCTGCACAGAGTCCTGACCTGAACCCGATAAAACCCCTTCGGGATGAATTAGAATGGAGACTGAGAGCCAGGCCTTCTCGACCAACATCAGTGTGTGACCTCACCATTGCGCTTTTGGAAGAATGGTCGAAAATTCCTATAAACACACTCCGTAACTTTGTGGACAGCCTTCCCGGAAGAGTTGAAGCTGTAATAGCTGCAAAAGGTGGACCGGCATCATATGGAACCCTATGGGTTAGGAATGGGATTGCACTTCAAGTTCATATGTGGTTCAAGGCAGGTGGCCAAATAGTTTTGGCAATATATCGAGATATATTTCGAATATCGAGTTTAAGTAAAAATATGTCGAGATATACTTTTTCGTCCGTATCGCCCAGCCCTAATTCTCGGTATACATCCCTAGTAGAACCACAGCTTTATTTTTTTTAGACAATTAAGAGCAGAGGCTCAAATTTGCTTCCTGGCACTCTGCAGTTCCAGAACGGACACACATCCAACAAGCTCTTACTAAGTCTTTTTCAACTGCCAAAAAAAAGCACACAACTCAACAGAACTTGACTGCCCCTTTGGCTCCGGAATTTCCAATCAAATCCAATGTTTAACTGTGTCTGCAAACACGTCACTAAACTTGACAGTTTTGCTGCACGAGGCACCTAAGGGCCACATCTAGCTGAAGTAGTTAAACAAAACACTCTGACTGAACCACTAATGAGTCACTGCAGTACCGATAGAAGCTCGCAGAGCACACGCTAATGGCGAGTAGTCTATACAGAATGGAAGTAATATTTACTGTAAAAATGTCTCTCTGTGTAAGCATTATTGTGGAGACGAAGGATTCACAGTCAACCATCGGTGTCTGCCAGAGTCCTTTGTAGAGATTTGTATCTGCGAACATAAAGACTTGTCATCTAGTTTCAATCTCAATATTGGCCAAACATGGCGTATTTTTCTCCAATCCTTATTTAGTTATGCAAGTCTTTCTTTCAAAATATCTGTGTTTATCAAGACAGTTGCTTTTGAACATAATGTGAACAACAGCTGGCATTATTGAATTGATACTTCAGGAAAACTATAGTCTCTCTTAACTCTGGATGAACGTTTGTTCAACTTTTGTAATGATATACATTACAGGCCAAACGTTTGGACACACCTTCTCATTCAATGGGTTGTTCTTTATTTTCACGACTATTTACATTGTAGATTGTCACTGAAGGCATCAAAACTATGAATGAACACACGTGGAGTTATGTTCTGCAGTGGTTCTCAACCTTTCAAGTACCCCTAATCCAGGGGTCGGGAACCTTTTTGGCTGAGAGAGCCATGAAAGCCAAATATTTCAAAATGTATTTTCGTGAGAGCCATATAATATTTTTTTGACACTGAATACAACTAAATGCGTACATTTTTAAGTAAGACCAACATTTTTAGAGTAAGTCTCTTATTCTTTTTAATAACATTGTTATTCTAAATCTAACCAATAATAAATATAATACTTCTTACCATTAATGCAACTTCTTGAACAGGTGCGATAGAAAACGGATGGTTAGATTAAAATACATGAGAATGTTTTATAATTTGAACGTTATTTTTAACACAGTGATTACGAGCGTTATTATTAATTACTTATCATGTTGAGCAATGTCAGCGAAGATTTATCTGAGAGCCAGATTTAGTCATCAAAAGAGCCACATCTGGCTCGAGAGCCATAGGTTCCCTACCCCTGCCCTAATCAGAGCAAAGCATTTTTGGTTGAAAAATAGAGATAAAGAAGTAAAATACAGCACTATGTCATCAGTTTCTGATTTATTAAATTGTACAACAGTGCAAAATATTGCTCATTTGTGGTGGTCTTTCTTGAACTATTTGTTGAAAAATAAACAAGTGATTTAAGTATATAAAAAATACATTTCTACACATAGAAGTAATCATCTACTTAAAGTGCCCTCTTTGGGGATTGTAATAAAGATCCATCTGGATTAATAAACTTAATTCCAAACATTATTCACAAAAAAATAAATCTTTAACATCAACATTTATGGAACATGTCCACAAAAAATCTAGCTGTCAACTCTGAATATTGCATTGTTTTGTTTTTTTTCACAGTTTATGAACTTACATTCATATCTTATTGAAGTATTATTCAATAAATATATTCATAAAGGATTTTTGAATTGCTGCTATTTTTAGAATATTTTTTAAAAATCTCACATACCCTTTGGCATAGCTTCAAGTACCCCCAGGGATACGTGTACCCCCATTTGAGAACCACTGATGTACCTAACAAAAAAAGGTGGAATACCTAAAAACATGTTTTATATTCTCATTTCTTCAAAATAAGCACTCTTTGCTCTGATTACTGCTTCGCACACTCTTGGCATTCTCTCGATGAGCTTCAAGCACACCTGTGAAGTGAAAACCATTTCGGGTGACTACCTCATGAAGCCCATCGGGGAAATGCCAAGAGTGTGCAAAGCAGTAATCCGAGCAAACTGTATCTATTTTGAAGAAACTAGAATATAAAACATGTTTTCAGTTAGGGCTGGGCGATATATATCGATATACTCGAAATATTGCGAGTTTGTCTCCGTGCGATATAGAAAATGACTATTTCGTGATATTCGAGTATACTTTCTCACGCAGTTGCTTTTAGCTACGGGCATTACACTACATGCTCTTCTCGCTCCTTCTTGTGTCTCCTTCTCACAGACAGCAAGTGCACCTTCTTACACACGTCACGTAGTGTCACGTCATACGTCACATACGTTTACGCCCTCGCGGAGCAGCGAGGTAGGAGCATGGGTAACGTTAGCTGTGCGAGTGGTAATACCAGAGAAAGAAGGTGCCTTTCTGATAAAAAAATGAAGGAAGAATTAATTCCCAAGAAAAACAGCAGGGGGTCCATCGTCTGGCGGTGGTCTGGCTTCAAGTGGGAATGTGTCGAACAGACAACGTAATATGTCAAGTGTGGGGTAAAAGTGTTGCTACGAAAGGTAGCATTAATGCTAATGTGTAGCATCTTTTGAAAAGTCACCTGCTAGAGAATGAAGAGTGCTTACTCCGCATGTCAACATCTCTGTTCGGTGCCACACTAACAAAATGCTGAGGCAACCATTTCCACATCAACGCCGTATGAAAAAAATAGTGAACAACATAAGGCGATAACGTCCGCAGTAACCTCCCACATACTAATTTGACTTCCTATCATGCAGCTCATTTTTATTTGAAAGTTATTGAAATATCTTGTGTGACATCATGCACAAAAGTGCACTTTATTTGTTTTAAGCTATTGTAGTGGCGTTCTGTACAAAAAGTACACTTTAATTTAGTGTTGTTTTGATGTGTCATCTTAGTGACATCATGCACAAAAGTGCACTTGTTTTAAAATGTCTCTGACTATCTTGCACTTTCTGTTTTGAAATGACATGAATGTTTGTGCCACTGCTTAATAACTGTTTAATAAATACATTTTTGGTCAATTGACTTAGTTGTGATTTCCCTCTCTGCATGAAAGTTTAAAATAAGCATATATTAATGCAGTATGAACAAGATCGTTTTAATGTAGACACATAGAATCATCATACTGGTATGATTATATGCATCAAGTGTTCATTCAAGACTAAGGCAAAATATCGAGATATATATCGTGTATCGCGATATGGCCTAAAAATATCGAGATATTACAAAAAGGCCATATCGCCCAACCCTATTTTCAGTTATTTCACCTTTTTTTGTTAAGTACATAACTCCACATGTGTTCATTCATAGTTTTGATGCCTTCAGTGACAATCTACAATGAAAATAAAGAAAACACTTTGAATGAGAAGGTGTGTCCAAACTTTTGGTCTGTACATCATTACAGAAGGTAAACAAACAATCAGTGTTTGGAGATAGAGTTTTGCTGAGTGGCATTTCCCTGCTCCATCATGTCTTGCCATACCTACTATCAAGGTAGTTTTTAGTGTACTGCAGGGGCGCTCACACTTTTTCTGCAGGCGAGCTACTTTTCAATTGACCAAGTCGAGGAGATCTACCTCATTCCTATTTATAATTTATATTTATTTATTTATGAAAGAGACATTTTTGTTAACAAGTTAATGGTGTTTAATGATAATACAAGCATGTTTAACACACATAGATTCCTTTCTTTCATGAAGACAAGAATATAAGTTGGTGTATTTGATTCTGATGACTTGCATTGATTGGAATTAGACAGTGGTGCAATAACGTCCGCATTTTCAAATGGAGGAAAAAAAAAGTCCTCCTTTCTGTCCAATACCACATGAAAGTGGTTGGATTTGGCATCTCATTTGTCCAACTTCCATACTCGTTTTTAAACACTTTGTTATGAGAGTAGCATATGTGTGTGGCCCTTTAATGTCTGGCAGCAGGTGAGTGACGTCAGTGAGTGTGCGGGTGGGCAAGCAAGTGAGAAAGCGGTCGCTGAGGGCGGGGGAGAAATACATTGGCATCAAACTCCGTAGCTTGCTAGCTTGTGCACGCTAGCTTTCTGAGACTCTTATTTTGTTAGCACAGGCAGGATGAAACAGGTCTTTTATGGTGAAGACAGGAACTGTGCAGTCGGTCTTTAGAGTTTTGACAGTAGGTACGGAGTCTCTGAAAATAAAATGTGTTTCTCTGCGTCCGCCCTGTTAGTGATTTTTTTCGTAAATATGAGCTCGCAGCAGCCAGCGTCATCTCACAAGATCCTCGGGTGCCGAGAATGTCAAACAACTGACGAAAGTGAAGTCTTGGTATGATTGATGATTGCTCATTTTTATGTCTATTTTTTAATGCCTGGCTTGAGATGGACTGACACACCCTCCGAGATCGACCAGTCGATCGCGATCGACGTAATGGGCACCCCTGGTGTAGTGCTTAGCTGTATTTCTTGAGCTAAGTTGCCTCTTGCATGTCATTCCCCATTTAGTAATAGTCCCTCTGCGGGTGTGTGTACTCTATGTGATGAGGCGCCTTTGATGATATGTGTCGTACCATGTGTGTGATTTTGTTCTTTGTCATGGCCCTCCTGTTATTCTTGCAGCTGCAGTAAGTTAATGTAACATATCTCTGCTGCAATAAGGAACATTCCCTTCAAAGCCAGCTCAAGTGCTTCTGCCCAAATCATTGAGGGCTTAAGATCACCGTGATTTAAACTCTTATTCTTATTAATTTTTGGACATGTTGAATTTTGCAAACCTAATGCAACTTGATTAGCATGTCCAATAAAACATGGAAAACCAGAACTATTGTCCAGGTCAGTGGTCGGCAACCCAAAATGTTGAAAGAGCCATAATGGACTAAAAATTAAAAAAAAAAAATCTGACTGGAGCTACAATAAATGAAAAGCCTTATTTAAGACTAGGTGTCGCAGGCTGAAGCAAATTTCCGTTGACAGAAATGTTGAAATGTAATATTTATTCTACACATTAGTAAATCAGAGGCTACTGAGAAGGTGAGATAACTCCTGGAAATTACTGTCTTAGAATGGCCAAAGGTACAGATGTGCGGGTCCAAGTTAAAGGAAACAGGCTGTCTTCTTCTAATACAGGGGTCGGCAACCCGCGGCTCCAGGGCCGCATGCAGCTCTTTGATCACTCTGGTGTGGCTCAGCTGTAAACTTGCCGACCTTCCCGAATTTACCGGGAGATTTCTGACCTCAGTGCCTTTCCCTTAAAATGTCTGAGGTTTGCATATTGTGATTTTTCACTTGGACAGCAACATTGAGGGCGGGCCGTGATGGCAATACCCATAACAAATCTTCAAATAAATGTAGTTCTGCCCGCTGTTACACAACTCTATGTGCGTGCCAGACGGTCACATATTGCGTGAAACCTCTAATATGATCCTCAAGCGATTGCAATGAATACTTGTTCAACAAGTACACTGAGGGTTGTGATATAAACAACTTTAACACTCTTACTAATATGCGTCACACTGTGAACCCACACCAAACAAGAATGACCAACACATTTCGGGAAAACATCCGCACTGTAACACAACATAAATACAACATAACATAACAAATACCCAGAAACCCATGCAACCCTGACTCTTCCAGGCTACATTATACACCCCGCTAGCACCAAACCCGCCCACCTCAACCGACGCAGGAGGGGGCGAGGGGGCGTGGGGAGGTTGGTGCTAGCGGGGTGTATAATGTAGCCTGGAAGGGTCAGGGTTGCATGGGATTCTGGGTATTTGTTATGTTTTGTTTATGTTGTGTTACAGTGCGGATTTTTTCCCGAAATGTATTTGCCATTCTTGTTTGGTGTGGGTTCACAGTGTGGCGCATATTTGTAACAGTGTTAAAGTTGTTTATACTGGCACCCTCAGTGTGACCTGTATGGCTGTTGAACAATAATGCCTTGCAGTCACATGTGTGCGTCTGCATAAGCCACATACAACGCGTGACCTGACTGGTAAGCTGTTTGTGCAATTTGTGGAGGGCACTAAAGACTTTGCCATCGTAGCACGCCCTTATTATTGATGATTGGGTACTACTCAGCAGATGTCCGAGGGAATAGTCACTCTGTAACCACGACAAATCGGGAGGAATTCCATGCGTGATGCTACTAAGTGGCATTCATATGAAACTCAATGGCTGCACTAAAATCAAATCTTCATGTTTAATTGCGGGCCGCGTTTCTGAGACCCCTGGTTTATATATAGCACAAAGCAAAAAAAAAAAAATACTCTGTATACAGTGTTATTTCATTATAAATTTCAAAAGTCTTGTGGCTCCCATTATTTTATTTATTTTGTGAATCGGGTCAAAATGGCTCTTTGAGTGGTAAAGGTTGCCGGCCCCTGTTCTAATAGATTTATTACAATCTTTGGCAAGCGAGGCAAGGTTTGCTGTGGTCTGGAACAACATGGCACACAGACAGCTACCTGAAATGCAGCCAATATTACATACAGATAATGTCATGAGACATACAAGACTAAATTGTTTAGCTCGGTTGGTAGAGTGGCCGTGCCAGCAACTTGAGGTTTGCAGGTTCGATTCCCGCTTCCGCCATCCTAGTCACTGCCGTTGTGTCCTTGGGCAAGACACTTTACCCACCTTCTCCCAGTGCCACCCACACTGGTTTGAATGTAACTTAGATATTGGGTGTCACTATGTAAAGCGCTTTGAGTCACTTGAGAAAAGCGCTATATAAATATAATTCACTTCACAAAGAGGATAATAGTAAAGAATATTAAATGAGCTCAAATATACCTACACATGAGGCATAATGTGGCAATATGTAAATATAGCTGGCCTAAATAGCATGCTAGCATTGATTAGCTTGCAGTCATGCAGTGACCAAATATGCCTGATTAGCACTCCAACAAGTCAATAACATAAACAAAGTGCACCTTTATGCATTCACGCACAGCATAAAATGTTTGGTGGACAAAATGAGACAAAGGAGTAGTAGAAGATTTTACATGTAAACAAACTGTTGCGTCACAGTCCAAACTATGGTGGGTTCAAGAACCACCGGAATTAGTACGACAAAAATACTCTCATCAGTGAAGCATACACACAAACATATTAAACAGTGGGCTTTCTAACAATAAGGAAGGTTTGTGTCATGTTTGTCCTCAAACAAAAAACATACTAAAATAACAAAAATATTTTTTCCACAACTTTTCCATTTTCAATCCTTTTTTTTTTTAAATGCTCGCATGCGGCTCAAGAGCCCCAGTTTGCTGACCCCCGGCCTCGGTGGACCTCTAGCCAATGTATTAGTAAGAAAACAAAACCATTTTTCCACAAAGCTATTGTGGTGCATATGTTTTTGATGCAGCAACAATGAGGTAAAATACGGTCATCCGTGACCATGCGTTTCTAGTCTTTGTGTCTGAGTTGAGTTCTCAGATCAGGTATGTTAAATAATGGAGCCCATGTGGCTTTAATTAGATTCCAGGCAGGGAATCTGAAGCTGTTTAGCTGGCTGATGTGCTGCTATGTAAACAGTCTGACCTCCCAGTTTCTCCATTTGGTTGCTCTAGTGCAGGGGTGTCAAACTCAAATACAGAGTGGGCCAAAATTTTAAACGGAACAAAGCCGCGGGCCAAGGTTGAACAAATTAACCTTTTAATAGGGACCCAAACAAGTTTAGCATTAAATATTTAACAAGCAAGGCTTACATAACTTTAGTGACATGCAAAATCCAGTTTCAAATAATAATAATAATAATTAAAAAAATATCAATGGCATATCAAATAAAATTTAAATAAAACTGTTATGCCTTTTTTTCTATTTGCAATCTTCTGAGGTAAATCTAATTTTTTTTCCACAGGCTAATAATACATTTGAAAATAAAATAACAATAATGAATGAACCAAACATTCAAGCCTTTAAGTAGCAAGAGAAAATGCATGAATAAAACGTTAATTATTGGTCAGTTTGCTGGAAGTTTCCCGGAAGAGTTAGTGCTGCAAGGGGTTCTGGGTATTTATGTTGTGTTATGGTGCGGATGTTCACCCGAAATGTGTTTGTCATTCTTGTTTGGTGTGGGTTCACATTGTGGCGCATATTTGTAACAGTGCTAAAGTTGTTTATACGGCCACCCTCAGTGTGACCTGTATGGCTGTTGACCAAGTATGCCTTGCATTCACTTGTGTGTGTGTGTGTGTGTGTGTGTGTGTGTGTGTGTGTGTGTGTGTGTGTGTGTGTAAAAGCCACAAATATTATGTGACACGCTGGTAGTATGGAGGAAAAGCGTACGTGACGACAGGTTGTAGAGAACGCTAAAGGCAGTGCCTTAAATGCACGCCCCCAACATAGTTGTCCAGGTAAAAATCGGTAAAAATTCGGGAGAATGGTTGCCCCGGGAGATTTTCGGGAGGGGCACTGAACTTCGGGAGTCTACGGGGGAAATTAGGAGGGTTGGCAAGTATGAGTATTAGCGGTGAATGCGGTGTTACAGCGACACCGACGCTGTATAACACCGGCGGGCCAGCTCTAATGCTAAATTGATATTGCCTAAAGGGCCAAATTAAATTACACGGCGGGCCAGATTTGGCCCGCGGGCCAGAGTTTGACACCCATGCTCCAGTGTGTGTCTGCCCTCAACTATGTCTGACAGGCAGAGTTATATTTTAGCTCAATAGAAATTAGTATAAAAAAGTCAGAAAATGATAAAATGGTCAAACTAGCAATGGTAGTCAAATCCAGTGTTTTGAGCTAAAGGTAAAATATAGAAATATAGTAGAAATTGACCTAATAGCAGTAAATTAAGTCATTTATTTCGGGGTTTTCCTGGCAGCACTTCGTGCCGATAGAAATGTTCCTCTTTTCTTTCATAGTTTAAAAAAAAAAATTCCCAAAGCATGTTCTCATCTCTGTAGAGCACATACGTTTCTGAAAAATAAAAATGTAAAAAATGTAAGATTTCTATATACCGTGATCTGTATTTTATGGACCCCAAGTATCGAACTTTGAGTGTATACCTTGGGTTTTTAAAAATGTGAATGCAAATAAAATGAACTTTATTCTGTAAATTCTAAATGTATTTGTAATCTTTATAGATTACAAATTTTTGGCCGACTGCATGCAAAGTAACAATATATATAGCCTATACATATATATGTGTACATTTTATATTGATATAATACTTTAACTCCTGACTTTCCTATTTCTGTGACAACCTCCTTAAAGTTTTGTAATCTATCAAAAATTTGAAGTAGCTAAAATGCGCCAAATATGGATTAAGTGTGTTGAGGGTGTTTTGCATTTTTCCCATCATGCATTGTAATGAATTTAAATGGGTGTAATTGTGAAATTGTTATGATGCTTGGATGTTTTGCATAATGTCCACTGAGCAGGTTGTGTTATGTGTGACCTTGTGTGTTGAATTTTTGCCTTGGTTGCATTTTTATTTTATTTTTATTTTTTTGCACCAGGAGTAGGGAAAGTTGTTTGGATTGGGTCATATACACTAAGTACAGTCGTGATCAAAAGTTGACATACACTTGTAATGAACATAATGTCATGGCTGTCTTGAATTTCCAATAATTTCGACAACTCTCATTTTTTTGTGATAGAGTTATTGGAGAACGTACTTGTTGGTTACAAAAAACCTTCATGAAGTTTGGTTCTTTTATGAATTTATTGTGGGTCTACGGAATATGTGACCAAATCTGCTGGGTCAAAAGTATACATACAGCAATGTTAATATTTGGCAAGTTTCACTGCAATACGGCGCTTTTGGTAGCCATCCACAAGCTTCTGGTTGAATTTTTGACCACTCCTCTTGACAAAATTGGTGCAGTTCAGCTAAATTTGTTGGTTTTCTGACATGGACTTGTTTCTTCAGCATTGTCCACATGTTTAAGTCAGGACTTTGGGAAAGCCGTTCTGAAACCACATAACTTTCCTCCAGAAGGTCTTATCTTTGTCCGTGTGATGTTCAAATGAAACAAAAATTTAGCTGTTTGGCCACAATACCCAGCAAAATGTTTGGAAGAGAAAAGGTGAGGCCTTTAATCCCAGGAACACCATACCTACCGTCAACCTTGGTGGTGGTAGTATTATGCTCTGGGCCTGTTATGCTGCCCAGAACATATGATGCTGCAAGGAAAAAGGAGGTTTACCTCCAAATTCGTCAAGACAACCTAAAATCATCAGCCCAGAGGTTGGGTCTTGGGCTAAGTTGGGTGTCCCAACAGGACAATGACCCCAAACACACGTCAAAAGTGGTAAAGGGGTGGTTAAATTAGGCTAAAATTAAGGTTTTAGTATGGTTTTCCCAAAGTCCTGACTTAAACGTGTGAACAATGTTGAAGAAAACCAACAAATTTAGCTGAAATGCACCAATCTTGTCAAGAGGAGTGGTCAAAAATTCAACCAGAAGCTTGTGGATGGCTACCAAAAGCGCCTTATTGCATTGAAACTTGCCAAGGGACATGTAACCAAATATTAACATTGCTGTACATATACTTTTGACCCGGCAGAATTTGTCACTTTTGCAGTAGACCCCATAATAAATTCATAAAAGAACCAAACTTCAAAAATGTCTGTGCTCCAATCACTCTATCACAAAAAAATAAAAGTTGTAGGAATGATTGGAAACTCAAGACATCCATGACATTATGTTCTTTACAAGTGTATGTAAACTTTTGACCACGGCTCTATATTCTGTGCTGTATTCACTTCAAACCATAATCAATGGTCATTGAACTGATTTACTCACATTGCCCCCATGTTGGTGGCAAACTTGCAGCAATCAGATATTCAGATATTTACAATTAATTTGGAAACAACCCACTGGCCACATTCCTGATTGAACGCATGAAAAACTAATTACGCCGGCGGGGTGTCTTTATATGTTTTTATATTTCTTGGTATTTATTTCTATCTTCTGTGTGAAAAATGCTTGCACTTTCTTAGCTGCTGTTCTAATCCACTAATTATCTCTCTGTTTTGTTTCTCTATTTCCTATCCATTTCATTATCTCTCCCTTTCTTACTTCTTCTCTGCAACTCTCAGCTGCCCACTTCGCCTCCTCTGCACCCACGTTTTACCTCGGAGCTCTGAGCCACGCCCAACAGCACTGCCTTTGATTAAAAAAAAAAATAAATAAATAAATAAAATACCCATACCACATCAGAGGGATGAACTTGCACCACTGGACTATGGACTTTAGCGTCTTTGAATGTGGAGTACAGTCTGAAGGAGACAGACGGGGAAAAAAAAAAAAAAGCCCAAGAATCCCCTCAATTCCTTCTCCTGTTCCACTTACTGCCAAAAAAAAAAAAAAAATTAACCCTTGGACAATTTAAACGTTTTTTTAAAAGAAAGAATGGAAAAAAGTACAGCAGTTGTGAAATAACACTTCTCCAATTTGGAGCTTTTTAGAATTTTTTCAAAAGGGCATTTGGTCTTTTAAAACCTTTGAGATTACTGTACTTTATTTTTCTACAGCGGTTCTTACCAACAATTGGTTATCAACAACGTGGAGCAAAGTTGAGTGTATTTTTAACAATGTGGCCCAAACAGCATTAACATATAGGGATTGTACACATCAGGACTTAAAGTGGAACTGCACTTTTTTCGAATTTTTAATCACTCACAGTCCTTTTGTTAGATACGCACACTTATGTATTTTTTTTTTTAATTCTATGCATTCTAACCCTCATATAACATCCCCCCATAAAGCGCTTTAAAAAAAAAAACATCCAAAGACCTCCATTAAGGTTTTATATACAGTACACGCGGGGACTATATATGGAATGTAGTAACAGGCACATTTATTTTAAGTTAAATCAAAGTTAAGTTAAAGTACTACTGATAGTCACACACACTAGGTGTGGTGAAATTACTTTCTGCATTTGACCCATTCCCTTGTTCACCCCCTGAGAGGTGAGGGGAGCAGTGAGCAGCAGCGGTGGCCGTGTCCGGGAATCATTTTTCATGATTTAACCCTCAAATCCAACCCTTGACGCTCAGTGCCAAGCAGGGAGGTAATGGGTCCCATTTTTATATTCTTTGGTATGACTCAGCCGGGGTTTGAACTCACAACCTACCGATCTCAGGGCGGACACTTTAACCACTAGGCCACTGAGTAGTATGTAATTACGTGTTTTGCAATTTTTTTAGCATACGTTGGTGCATTGATTTCACTAATCATTTCTTCAACAACAATTACCATAAATTACAGACTATAAGCCGCTACTTTTTTCCTACACTTTGAACCCTGCGGCTTATAAGACGGCGCGGATAATGAATGGATTTTTCTTCGCTGGCAGCTATAAAAGAAATAATTTTATCAAAAAAAAATTGTCAGGGAGTTTTATTTTTTTGTGCTAGGGCGCCATCTTTTTGAAAGAGTTAGCTCACTGTAGGTGCTGCTGTGTCTTTCCATTTACCGGCAGTGTTTTTTTTGTTTTTGTTTTTCAACAAAAGTGTTGTTCAGTCCTCTAGCTGCCCATAGCGTTCTACTTGTATGGATTCTTCATTCATTACTCCAAGCCTCGTTAGCATCAGCTAATATGCTAACACGATTACGAGTGTCTGTGTTAGTGATATTAACTTACAAAGGCATTCTTTTGGTATTAAAAAAATTCCTCAGTAAATGCACCAAAACGTCACCACGGAGTTATTGAGTTTGTTTAGAACATTGGAGAGCTCACTTCCAAAGCTGGTGGGTCCATGACTTTGACTTCTGTTTTGTTTGATCTCCCGTTTTACTGCCGTGTAACAGGCCTCATTATGAAACAACTAGGATATGTTAATAAACATTTTCAAACTCTTACTGCGTAGATAAATCTTTTCGCAATGAATACATCTGCGACTTATGTGTGGCGAATGTATGGAAAAATATGTATTTCTTCTAAAATTTAGTGGGTGCGGCTTATATCTACTGTGCGTTTAATAGTCCGAAAAATATCATGACAGACTTCATGAGCGACAACAAACATAATCAAACAATATCTTACTGTACAATGTCTGCTCTCACATCTATGCGTACTGATGAGATGTTCATATCTTGCCGTTTAGATGAATAATTAGTCCTAATCCACACAAAGGGTTAATAAATAAAAAAAGATGGTGTCTCCAACAAGGGTCTTTTTGCGTCTTTCTCGCCATCTCTAAGTCTTGGTTGAATGTCACAGATGATCTTTTCGGTTTATAGCCACATCCTTCTACTATCCAGGTGAGAAAATTAACTTGCACCAGCACAGATGCGATCATGATTCAGCAGCTCAGTATGTCAACACTGCTTTGTGACCACAGTGGCGGCCAATAAATTGTTTGTCTGTGTAAACGCTTAAAATAACAACGTTGCTAACACTTGGTTAATATTCAGGTCACAAAATGTAAATAGAGAATTGTTGGCGGTTTTTGGACCCATTTTTAGAGTGGCTTCGAAGCAACATGGAATACTCCCATTAGCACCATTGTTAACCACCTAGAACGAGACAATTATTACAAATTAGAATGCAAAAAAATATATATATATTTTTGTCTCGCGTAAGGATTGTGATTGATAGACAAAACTGTAAAAAAAAAAAAAAAAAAAAGTGCAGTTCCCCTTTAAGGTTCCCTTCCTAACTGCTTTAATTTGTTGTACAGTCAGTGTTTTGTTTTCCCTTTCAATGTGAAAAAATATGTTTTCAATAATTGTGGAATGATATTTAATTTACTTCACCTTATTTATCACTTTTAAGAAAATTACTCATTGCTTAGTAGTTCTTGTTGTTGTGCTTGTGATTAAGGAGACCTTTACATTATTTCTTCGGACCCCTGTCTCGTTTTTGTCTGTTTTGTGTTCTCGGCACTCTAAGAACATATGTATGTATATATGTACTCTAACTTTAATATTTTTTATTGGCAGCAGTCAACCTAATCACGGGTGTGGTCCTTTTTAACGTGGAGACGTAGTATCAGTACACAATAAAATCTTCGTAAAGTACAAAAACCACATTGTCCTGCTGAAGGCAATATTCCAACTATTAAACCAGTGGAACCTCCAAATAGTTTTCCCATGCGTGTGACACAAGCAGGCGCCAAAAGTACTTGTTCTTCAGGGGAGGCTCAGGCAAGCTTTATGCATATTTTACTCTGTTGAACACTGGTTGTGCACGTAATTTCTGAAATTTTGTTTTCCTCCCTCAAAGATAAAATTCTGATTTGGGGCTTTTTAGCAAACATCTGGGATTTGAGCCCAAGTAGCCACCCCTTAACTCGATTGCCTACCTTAATTGATGGAGATATTTAATTAGGTTACCGTGCCGCTACTTTTCCCCGCACTTTGAACCCTGCGGCTTACAAAAAAGTGCGGTTAATATATGTATTTTTCTTCGCTAACGGCCATGATGTTGTGTGTTCAACAAGTAGTTGTCATAACACCGACAGAGACACTGAAAAGGTGTGTTATTGTTTGTGGTACGGCGCCCCATTTTGGACGAGTTTGCTCACGGCAGGTGCTGCGGGTTGAAAACATACTTCCTGTTCCGTGCCTTGAACCGGCAGATTAAGTCCCGTTTCGTCTACTGTTCGTCTGTAAAGTTTCTGCTTGAACGGATTCTTCATTAATCACTCCAAGCAACGTTTGTAAGTTTTACAATATAACTAAAACAATTCATGCCTACTAAACCGTCCCATGTGTGATGTCTGTAGGAGTGTTTTCATGCATATTTTTACGTGCCATTGTAATGTAATGAAATGTCATTAGCGAATATGCTAATACGTTTACGAGTGTCTTTATTAGTAGTGTATTATCAACTTACCAAGACATTCTTTTTGTTTTGTTTCAGTTTCACAAATTCCGCAGTAAACCTGGCAAACGTCACCGTGGAGTTATTGAATACCATGAATTAGTTTACGTGGACCCCGACTTAAACAAGTTGTAAAACTTATTCGGGTGTTACCATTTAGTTGTAAATTGTACGGAATATGTACTCGATGAGGTGTACCCCGCCTTCCGCCTGATTGTAGCTGAGATAGGCGCCAGCACCCCCCGCGACTCCAAAAGGGAATAAGCGGTAAAAAATGGATGGATGGATGTGCTCAACTGTGCAATCTACTAAAAAAAGTTTCAATCAATCAATCAAAAAATCTGTTTAGCTGATTGGAGAACTAGCTTCCGCAGCTAGTGTGTCCCATGACGATTCTGTTTTGGTTGATCAGCCGTTTTACTGCCGTGTTACAGGCACCGTTTGGAAACAATTAAGTAATGTAAATAAACATTTACAAAATATTTCAAACATGTAAATACTGCGGCTTATAGTCCGGTATGTGTACAAATATTACTTCCGTGTCAGAGGCACCGTTTGGAAACAATTAAGTAATGTAAATAAACATTTAAAAAATATTTTGTACCTGTATATATCTGCGGCTTATAGTCCGGTATATGTACAAATATTACTGCTGTATTACAGGCACCGTTTGGAAAGAATTAAATAATGTAAATAAACATTTTTAAAAATATTTCGTACCTGTATACTGTATATCTGCGGCTTATAGTCCGGCACATGTACAAGTATTTATAAAAAAATTTGGTCGGTGCAGCTTAAATGCTGGTCCAGAAAATAAGGTAGTTTGCTGGCACAGACCTGGCCATTAAGTATTCAGTAGTCATACAATGTTCTGTGAGGTTGAGGACAGGGCTTAGAGGAGACAATTCCAGAAGCTTAATTGTGCTTTGTCCATTAAAACACAATTGTTGTTTGTGCATGTGGCGGACGTGCGAAACAGATGCAAACTTGCAAAATAAGGCTCCCTTGATCTTTCTCCGAGGTGTTACGAACTGAGGGTCAATTTAACAAGGACACAGCGTACGAAAAAAGGTTTAAGTCAACAGGCTGACTATGGTTCATTGTACATTTTGCAAAATTCCCATAGACACGAATGAAAAGACCTGATGTTGCGGGCCAAAAGAACAAAAGACAGTGATTTGACCACCCTTTACGTGGCTGTCACACCAGCAGGAAGTAGCGGAACGGTGCAGGAGCGCAATCTGTCGTGCACGTCCGGATGTGACCAGAAAGGGGAAGGGAGGGAAAACCTCAGCGCTTGCTGCAAAAATACAAAACCCAAAGGTGGAAATACAAAAACAACCCTACTTCAATGTCTTCTCTTCATTTTGTTTACCGCCTAAGGCAGGCCTGGGCATTTATTTTGACTTGCGGGCCAAATTTAAAGGAAAAATGTGTATGTTTCTAGGAACATTACTACAAAACCTCACAATAATGTCTGATAGAATGTTAAAGACCGCCTTAAAAAAACAGAATGGAATTAGAATTGTTTTTACTGAATGAGACACCCAGAATGTATATGTAAATAAAGAATGTGGGATTTACAATATTCACTATGAACGATAAAACACTGAATATTGACAACATATGCCATATTTTACAATCAAGCGAAAACGCAACAAACACACGCGAAGGGTAAAAAAAAAACCCACATACAATTGGATATATGTGATGAATCACTAAGTTTTAGAACTTTATTGTGAAAATCTCCATCTGTCCCTGACACCCACATTTCAGGTTGACCATTCTGGAAACACTTTGTGGAAACGCTCCCCACTTAGACTGTTTGGTGCCTCATTTTAACTGCTGTGACTTACTTTACCATATTAACTAATTAGATTACCATAGTAACTAATTAGATGACCATAGTACCTTGTATATCATGCAAAAGCGCAGATTCCAAGCATCAAAAGACTTTGTATAGTTGAAGACATGAGTGCAGATCATAATGGCAGCTACACTTTCCATCTTAGAGATCTAAAAAAAATATTTGGGAATGCCCGGCGGGCCAGATTGAAAAGTTTGAAGGGCCCCATGTGGCCCCCGGGCCTTAGTTTGTCCAGGTGTGGCCTAAGGTGATGCACTTTCAATTGTTGTCTTAGTGATCAAGTTGACTTCCTGGTGATTTAGCCCAAATTAGGCAGCCAGGGTACAGGCATCGTATGACTTGAGAAGCATTCATCTTTGGAGGTTCCACTGTGCATAATGCAATTCATAAAATACACAACATTGTCCTAATACCAACATGTTTATCACTAGCCTCAATAGTAATTATTTGTGTGTCATGTTTTGAAGGCGTTTAATTATAATTTAGAACACTGTTCAAGTAATCAGACTGCAACAAAATTAACCAGATTTCCAGGTTATTTAGTAATGGTCTAGTCATGTAAATGTGAATATAAGGTGGTGGTGGATTAAAGCCAAACGATTAAGTGTGGAATTTTTAAAGGAAGATTAAACTAAATACAGGTCCTGGTCTAATGTTTACACACACTTGTAAAGAACATAATGTCATGGCTGTCTTGAGTTTCCAATAATTTCTACAACTCTTATTTTTTGTGATAGAGTGATTGGAGCATATACTTGTTGGTCACAAAAAAACATTCATGAAGTTTGGTTCTTTTATGAATTTATTTTGTGTCTACTGAAAATGTGACCATATGACTTGACTGTAGACACTGACACCTGTGTTCCGGCAGCTTCCAATTCATTGCAGACCTGCTTTTTGCTGGTCCTCGGTTGACTCTTGATCATCCTGACCAATGTTCTCTCAGCAGCAGATGATAGCTTGCGTTTTCTTCTTGATCGTGGCAGTGACAAAACTGTGCCATGCACTTTATACTGTCGAACTATTGTCTGCACAGTTGCTCTTGGGACCTTAAGCTGCTTTGTCCAATCATTGACTGAACGAATTATTGACTTGTTCAAGTCAATGATTCGTTTTTTTCAGAGTTCCTTTGACTTTCTCATTGTCGCGTTTGTAACCGAGTCTAATGACTGCATCGCATGAGCGCTATTTAAATGGGCCCAGAAAAGTCAACAGGTGTCGTCAATCCTAATCGCACACGTGAAGGTAAGAGGCCATGCCATGAAGCTAATTTGATTTGATTGTAGTTGTTTCTACATCACCAAAACTGATCATGTATGTTGCTTTATGTATACTATTGACTCAGCAGATTTGGTCACATTAACAGTAGACCCATAATAAATTCATAAAAGAACCAAACTTCATGAATATTTTTTGGGACAAACAAGTATGTGCTCCAATCACTCTATCACAAAAAAAAAGAGTTGTAGAAATGATTGGAAACTCATTATGTTCTTTACAAGGGTATGTAAACTTCTGACCACGACTGTGGACGAATGACCTCAGTTAGGAAGGCATCATCATCTTGCCTTCAGTATCTCTTCAGTTTCCATGTATATGTGTAACTATGTCTACAAATACCAGGTATTTTTGAATTTAAAAAAGGTAATATTTTTGTAAGAAATTAGAAGTCTTAGACGCCGAGTTGACCTCCCGCTCAAACCAGGGGCAACATAGTTGAAGTAGTATGGATAATATTCTGTGCATCCTGCTAATTGTAGGGCAGTCATGTAGATTAGATAGTCAGCAAAAAAAAAAACTATTTTCCATCTTTTTAAAATGTGTCATACTAAATGCTTTTGCTAATACCGCTCACGTATTTTTCATGGCATCCTTTTATACATGTTCTGACAGGTGCACCATTGTGATCCAAATATCCTCAGATTTCCAATTTTTTTATTTGTGTATGCAAATGTTTTGAATTTGGCCACTGCAGTCAAGCGGTAAAAATGATTAATATAGAAGCTTACTTTAACAACCCCAAGGTAAATACTGTTAATATTATTTAGTTTTGCTCATGTAACCCTGTGTTGCACATTTCCAACATGAGGCTATATTCTGTATAGTTCTCCAAAAGGTAGTTGATTGTTTATTAGTGTGCTGTTGTCTTTATCGTGACACTCGAGCAACATTTCGTGTTCTTTGTTGATTGTATATCCTCACCATCACAGCACCACTGAATAAAGTGTATCTTATCCTGTTCATTGTCAGCACTTATTTTCTTAATGCATGTAAACATTGTCATTCTGGGAAACGGACCTTTTCACTTCTGCACTCTGACCCTGTCAGAGACCCAAAAATCGGAAAAAGATGTGCCATCTATCATTTACAATCCTTATATAAGACAAGAACACATGCATTCAATAGCTAAAAATTGAGTCAACAGATCCTCAACTGCGCCCATAAAACGCTCTCAAAAACAATACTCCATTTACATGTCATGACCTAAAAATTTACCAAATATTATAATATTATAAGCACCAATGCGTATAGTCTTTTTTTAGCTGCGCATTGATAGCAGTGAGCTAATGCCAGCTTACGCTGTTGTTGTTGACACACCGAGCCGACAGGTGCTTTTGCTTTGTCTTAAACTCAAGACGCAACGTCCACAGTTTCCAATAACAACTTGAAATGTGGACTCGTCAGACCACAGAGCACTTTTCCACTTTGCATCAGTCCATCTTAGATGAGCTCGGGCCCAGCGAAGCCGGCGGCGTTTCTGGGTGTTGTTGATAAATGGCTTTCGCTTTGCATAGTAGACTTTTAACTTGCACTTATAGATGTAGCGACAAACTGTAGTTACTGACGGTAGTTTTCTGAAGTGTTCCTGAGCCCATGTGGTGATATCATTTACACACTGATGTCAGTTTTTGACGCAGAACCGCCTGAGAAATCAAAAGTCCGTAATATCATCGCTTACGTGCAGTGATTTCTCCAGATTCTCTGAACTTTTTGATGATTTTTTTCCGGACCGTAAATGGTAAAATCCCTAAATTCCTTGCAATAGCTCGTTGAGAAATGTTGTTCTAAAACTGTTCGACAATTTGCTTACAAAGTGGTGACTCTCACCCCATTCTTGTTTGTGAATTACTTAGCATTTCATGGAAGCTGCTTTTATACCCAATCATGGGATGAGAATCAGCACCTCCAAGTCCGAATCCATGGTTCTCGCCCGGAAAAGGGTGGAGTGCCATCTCCGGGTTGGGGAGGAGACACTGCGCCAAGTGGAGGAGTTCAAGTACCTTGAAATCTTGTTCACGAGCGGGGGAAGAGTGGATCTTGAGATCGACAGGCGGATCGGTGCGGCGTCTTCAGTAATGTGGACGCTGTATCGATCCGTTGTGGTGAAGAAGGAGCTGAGCCGGAAGGCAAATCTCTCAATTTACCGGTCGATCTGCGTTCCCATTCTCACCTATGGTCATGAGCTTTGGGTTATGACTGAAAGGACAAGATCACGGGTGCAAGCGGCCGAAATGAGTTTCCTCCGCCGGGTGGCCTGGCTCTCCCTTAGAGATAGGGTGAGAAGCTCTGTCATCAGGAAGGAGCTCAAAGTAAACCGCTGCTCCTCCACATCGAGAGGAGCCAGATGAAGTGGTTCGGGCATCTGGTCAGGATGCCAACCGAACGCCTCCCTAGGGAGGTGTTTCGGGCACGTCTGACCGGTAGGAGGCCACGGGGAAGACCCAGGACACGTTGGGAAGACTATGTCTCCCGGCTGACCTCGGAACGCCTCGGGATCCCCCGAGAAGATTTGGACGAAGTGGCTGGGGAGAGGGAAGTCTAGACTTCCCTGCTTAGAACGCTGCCCCCGCGACCTGACCTCGGATTAGTGGAAGAAGATGGATGGAGGTAACATTCAAATGTTCCCACACGAGCCCCTAATTACGTTACGGTCCCCTGTGCTCGTCACGCTTTGGACTTACTTTTTCTTCGTAAACAGTCTGATAGTTTAAATATCAATGATGAAATATTAACATTGCAACACATGCCAAAACGGCCTTTTTAGTTTACTAAATTACAATTTTAAATTTCCCGGGAGTTTTGTCTTCGAAACGTCGTGTAATGATGACGTGTACACAAGACATCACAGGTTTTTAGGAAGTACGAGCGCTGCGCACACACACAGCTAAAAGTTGTCTGCTTTAGTGGCATAAGTACACAGTATTTTGGAGATCTGTGTTGCTGAATCTTTTGCAATTTGTTCAATTAATATTGGAAAAGTCACAGTAGAAAGATGGAGTTGGGAAACTTTAGCCTTTAGCCACACAAACACACCGTGATTCCTTGTTTAAAATTCCTGGAGGTGAAACTTTCCTATGGATCAGAGCGCGGTCAAGCCAACATGGATCCCTACCAAATGTCAACTAGCAGGTTTTGGTGAGAAAATTGTTGTTAAAAAGTCAGTTCTTACCCGGAGAAAAGCTGAGCTTGTGCCGTCCATAGCTGCCGTCGACTCCCCAGAGACACTGCGTGTCAAGACACCCGTGGAGACACCCTTCCGACTATCAGGTAATATTAAACTCACTAAAACACTAGCAACACAATAGAAGGATAAGGGATTTCCCAGAATTATCCTAGTAAATGTGTCTAAAAACATCGGAATCCGTCCCCATGCAATCGCGTTTTTTTTGTGTTTTTTTCCTAGTCCGTCACTATCAATATCCTCAAACACGAATCTTTCATCCTCACTCAAATTAATGGGGAAATTGTCGTTTTCTCGGTCCGAATAGCACTTTTTGTTGGAGGCTCCCATTAAAAACAATGTGAATATGTGAGTAGCCATCAAACATTTGACGTCATCGTCTGCGACTTCCGGTAGAAGTGAATTATATTTATATAGCGCTTTTTCTCAGGTGACTCAAAGCGCTTTACATAGTGAAACCCAATATCTAAGTTACATTCAAACCAGTGTGGGTGGCACTGGGAGCAATTGGGTAAAGTGTCTTGCCCAAGGACACAACGGCAGTGGCTAGGATGGCGGAAGCGGGAATCGAACCTGCAACCCTCAAGTTGCTGGCATGGCTGCTTTACCAACCGAGCTAAACCGCCGGTAAAAGAGGACAATTATTTTGGTTCTGGCAGTTTTTACGGGATAATTTGCTGCATTGCTGCTTGAAGAGCTTGTCTGTGGGCGAGCAGTTGGACACGGAATTGGTGGAACTTTAACGCAAGTTCCTAAAACACATTATTTTCACCTGTTTTCTTCTCCGTTGTCAACTATTTGTAACCGTCTATTTTGGCAAATAATTAGAGGCAGGGCTTTTCTCTTAGCACCGAAAGTTGCAAACTTTATCGTGGATGTTCTCTACTAAATCCTTTCAGCAAAAATATGGCAATATCGCGAAATGATCAAGTATGACACATAAAATGGACCTGCTATCCCCGTTTAAATAAGAAAATCTAATTTCAGTAGGCCTTTAACAGAGATAAATTAACACACATTTGATTGACGCCGATGAACTGAGTCAGTGTCCGCGGTGATCAGCTGGGCTAAAGATCCCGTTGGAGTGAGCGAGAGAGAGCTTCCGGCTCCACCTCTGGGCTATAACTCCCGGCCACCGTTTAGCTGTCCAATGAAAATCTATAAACAATAAGGTAAAAAATAACCGGTAAATGACACACAGATGAGGCCGGTGCACACAACGATTATCAAGATTTTAATCATGACACATGGTCTCCACAACGTCAATAGATGGGAAAGAGAAACAGGTCACCCAACAAAAGGAAGCCATCCCATTGGTCCCTCTTAATGGGTATTGCTGAACCGATTTAGATCAGGCGAAGACAAATACACCTCCTTTACGCAGAGAATTGGCTTGCCTCTTTGCACACGAGATGAACACCAATTTATATCTTGTAATGTAGAGTATTGAAGTAAAATAATTCCATCCATCCATCCATTTTCTACAGCTTGTCCCTTTTGGGGTGGCGGGTGGTGCTGGAGCCTATCTCAGCTGCATTCGGGCAGAAGGCGGAGTACACCCTGGACAAGTCACCACCTCATCGTAGATGGACAGACAACATTCACACTCACATTCACACACTAGAGCCAATTTAGTGTTGCCAATCAACCTATCCCCAGGTGCATGTCTTTGGAGGTGGGAAGAAGCTGGAGTACCCGGAGGGAACCCAGGCAGTCACGGGAAGAACATGCAAACTCCACACAGAAAGATCCAAAGTCCGGGATTGAACTCAGGACTACTCAGGACCTTCGTATTGTGAGGCACATGCAGTAACCCTCCTGTGGACGTTGTACCGATCCGTTGTGGTGAAGAAGGAGCTGAGCCGGAAGGCAAAGCTCTCAATTTACCAGTCGATCTACGTTCCCATCCTCACCTATGGTCATGAGCTTTGGGTCATGACCGAAAGGATAAGATCACGGGTACAAGCGGCCGAAATGACTTTCCTCCGCCGGGTGGCGGGGCTCTCCCTTAGAGATAGGGTGAGAAGCTCTGCCATCCGGGAGGAACTCAAAGTAAAGCCGCTGCTCCTTCACATCGAGAGGAGCCAGATGAGGTGGTTCGGGCATCTGGTCAGGATGCCACCCGAACGCCTCCCTAGGGAGGTGTTTAGGGCACGTCCAACCGGTAGGAGGCCACGGGGAAGACCCAGGACACGTTGGGAAGACTATGTCTCCCGGCTGGCCTGGGAACGCCTCGGGATCCCCCGGGAAGAGCTAGACGAAGTGGCTGGGGAGAGGGAAGTTTGGGTTTCCCTGCTTAGGCTGCTGCCCCCGCGACCTGACCTCGGATAAGCGAAAGATGATGGATGGATGGATGGATGGATGCACTAACCCCTATTCCACCGTGCTGCCCAGTAGGAGACATAAGGGGTGTAGAATAAGTGGGAGGCCCCGTGCAGGGATCCAGCCCCAGAGAAATACCACTACCCTTATCGTTTTTTCATTTAGCGGGAGTACGCGAGCCCCCAGCGGCCTCTCGAATTCTGGTGTCAAACGCGTCGTCGGCCCCCACAGCGGGACGCTACTCAGTGGCCTAGTGGTTAGAGCAGGGGTAGGGAACCTGCGGCTCTAGCGCCAGATGTGGCTCTTTTGATGACTGCATCTGGCTCTCAGATAAATCTTAGCTGACATTGCTTAACCCGATAAGTAAGAAATGATTCCGCTGGTAATCACAGGGTTAAAAATAACGTTCAAAATTAGAAACCCTCTCATGCATCTTATTCCATCAATCCAAGAAGTCGCATTAATGGTAAGAAGTATTTCATTTATTGTTTGTTAGCTTCAGAATAACATCCATCCATCCATCCATTTTCTACCGCTTATTCCTTTTTGGGGTCGAGGGGGCGCTGGCGCCTATCTCAGCTACAATCGGGCGGAAGGCGGGGTACACCCTGGACTAGTCGCCACCTCATCGCAGGGCCAACACAGATAGACAGACAACATTCACACTCACATTCACACACTAGGGCCAATTTAGTGTTGCCAATCAACCTATCCCCAGGTGCATGTCTTTGGAAGTGGGAGGAAGCCGGAGTACCCTGAGGGAACCCACGCATTCACGGGGAGAACATGCAAACTCCACACAGGAAGATCCCGAGCCTGGATTTGAACCCAGGACTGCAGGAACTTTGTATTGTGAGGCAGACGCACTAACCCCTCTGCCACCGTGAAGCCCGCTTCAGAATAACAATGTTATTAAAAAGAATAAGAGACTTATTATACTCTAAAAATGTTAGTCTAACTTAAAAATGCGCACGTTTAGTTGTATTCAGTGTTAAAAAATATTGGTAACACTTTAGAATGGGGAACATATTCTAAGTAACAAAGACTTAAGAGTAATTTGGACACTATGTGAAGTGAAGTGAATTTTATTTATATAGCGCTTTTTCTCAAGTGACTCAAAGCGCTTTACATAGTGAAACCCAATATCTAAGTTACATTCATACCAGTGTGGGTGGCACTGGGAGCAGGTGGGTAAAGTGTCTTGCCCAAGGACACAACGGCAGTGACTAGGATGGCGGATGCGGGAATCGAACCTGCAACACTCAAGTTGCTGGCACAGCCGCTCTACCAACCGAGCTAAACCCTAACCATATAAGGGTTAGGGTTACTAATAAGCAATAATTATAGGGTTATAAGGGAAGACTCTTAGTTAATGGCTTACTGCTTGTAAAATAAGGCCATACAGAAAATGGCAATAATAAGTACTTAAAAATGACTAATTAAGAACCAATATGTTAGGAATTTGCATGTGAATAAGCAACTAATTAATCAATCAATCAATCAATGTTTATTTATATAGCCCTAAATCACAAATGTCTCAAAGGACTGTACAAACCATTACGACTACGACATCCTCGGAAGAACCCACATAAGGGCAAGAAAAACTCACACCCAGTGGGCAGGGAGAATTCACACCCAGTGGGACGCCAGTGACAATGATGACTATGAGAAACCTTGGAGAGGATATGGGGAAGCCCCATATCAAAGTATTACCAAAAAATGATATGGCTCTCACGGAAATACGTTTTTAAAATATTTGGCTTTCATGGCTCTCTCAGCCAAAAAGGTTCCCAACCCCTGGGTTAGAGTGTCTGCCCTGAGATCGGTAGGTCGTGAGTTCAAATTCCGGCTGAGTCATACCAAAGACTATAAAAAATTGGACCCATTACCTCCCTGCTTGGCACTCAGCATAAGGGTTGGAATTGGTAGTTAAATCACCATAAATGATTCCCGGGCGCGGCACCGCTGCTGCCCACTGCTCCCCTCACCTCCCAGGGGGTGATCAAGGGTGATGGATCAAATGCAGAAAATAATTTCGCCACATCTAGTATGTGCGTGACAATCATTGGTACTTTAACTTTAATGCGCAACTCGCTCCGGGGACAGTGGCAGGTGGGGAGTTTGACTGGGGCGTTACACCTGTCACACAGTTAAATAATTGTTGGAGGGGTTTTGCAGGTTTCTTTAGTAAAGAAACCTGAAGGCTTTGAGGTTAAATGGTTCAAATGTACCCAGTGAAAGTTGCTCATTTTAAAATGATGGGTGGAACCGCCTTCCGCCCGATTGTAGCTGAGATAGGCGCCAGCGCCCCCCGCGACCCCAAAAGGGAATAAGCGGTAGAAAATGGATGGATGGGTGGAACCTTGTTTCCCATATTATGTACCGTATATTTCGTACTATAAGGTGCACTTAAAAGCCTTTAATTTTGTCAAACCTCGACAGTGCGGCTTATAATCCGGTGCGCCTAATGTGAAGTGAAGTGAAGTGAATTATATTTATATAGCGCTTTTCTCAAGTGACTCAAAGCGCTTTACAAAGTGACACCCAATATCTAAGTTACATTTAAACCAGTGTGGGTGGCACTAGGAGCAGTTGGGTAAAGTGTCTTGCCCAAGGACACAACGGCAATGACTAAGATGGCGGAAGCGGGAGTCGAACCTGCAACCCTCAAGTTGCTGGCACGGCCACTCTACCAACCGAGCTATGCCGCAATAATTCTGGTTGTGCTTACCAAATTTTAAGCTATTTTATTTGGAACACGGTGAATTGATAAGTGTGACCAGTCGATGGCAGTCACACATAAGACCTGCAATATGACTTAAGTAAACAAAACCAAAGTGTTTGAAAATATAGAACATTACACACGGCACTCAAAAATCTATCAAAATGCTTAAAGGGGAACATTATTACCAGACCTATGTAAGCATCAATATATACCTTGATGTTGCAGAAAAAAGACCATATGTTTTTTTAACCGATTTCCGAACTCTAAAAGGGTGAATTTGGCGATTTAAACGCCTTTCAATTGTTCGCTGTCGGAGCGATGACCTTTCACCCGTGACGTTACAATGGGAAGCAATCTGCCATTTTCTCAAACACATTACACACACAAGTCAAATCAGCTGTTATTTTCAGTTTTTTCGACTGTTTTCCGTGTCTTGGAGACATCATGCCTCGTCGGTGTGTTGTCGGAGGGTGTAACAACACGATCAGGAGTTAGATAGATTACTGGGAATGTTACCTGAGGTGGAGAAATGTTTGCACAAATCCACACATTATGTCATAGGTGAATACCTATTTTAGTGGTTATGACATGCTCGGTTGTGTTTATGTACCAGTAAAGTCTGATATATTAAAGGTTTCAGCAAAAACTATTGTTATACTTAACAAAAACCCTACATAAAAAAAAATCAATGGAAGTCAACCAAATACGACCAGTGAGATTTATACTCTGGACCAGGGGTCACCAACCTGAAGGTGTGTATCGATTAGCACGGCATGCTAACGGGGCAGAAATGGCAAGAATGTGTGGATATTCTGCAACACTCAAAGCAGATTAATTTCCAACAATAAAGTCAACGAAATCACAAAGGTGAGTTTTGTTGATGTTATTGACTTATGTGCTAATCAGACATATTTGGTCACGGCGTGACTGCCAGCTAATCGATGCTAACATGCTATTTAGGCTAGCTGTATGTACATTTGTAGCTATATTTGCATCCAGCCTTTCCCTCCACCCACATTTAATGCCATACAAACACTTACCAATCAACGGATTTAAGTTGCTCCAGTGGTCAAAAGACGCAATTGTTGGTTAGAAGGCGATCGCCGAATAGCTTCAATAGCTATTCGCTCAATAGCTTCAGTTTCTTCTTCAATTTCGTTTTCGCTATCTGCCTCCACACTCAAACCATCCGTTTCAATACATGCATAATCTGTTGAATCGCTTAAGCCCCTGAAATCCGAGTCTGAATCCGAGCTAATGTCGCTATATCTTGCTGTTCTATCTGCCATGTATGTTTGTATTGACGTCACTATGTGACGTCACAGAAAATGGACGGGTGGATTTACAGATAGCAAAAATCAGGCAGGGGCTTCACGGTGGCAGAGGGGTTAGTGTGTCTGCCTCACAATACGAAGTTCCTGCAGTCCTGGGTTCAAATCCAGGCTTGGGATCTTTCTGTGTGGAGTTTGCATGTTCTCCCTGTGAATGCGTGGGTTCCCTCCGGGTACTCCGGCTTCCTCCCACTTCCAAAGACATGCACCTGGGGATAGGTTGATTGGCAACACTAAATTGGCCCTAGTGTGTGAATGTGAGTGTGAATGTTGTCTATCTGTGTTGGCCCTGCGATGAGGTCGCGACTTGTCCAGGGTGTACCCCGCTTTCCGCCCGTTTGCAGCTGAGATAGGCGCCAGCGCCCCCCGCGACCCCAAAAGGGAATAAGCGGTAGAAAATGGATGGATGGAAAAATCAGGCACTTTAAAGCCTTTTTTCGGGATATTCCATGATGTGTAAAATTTTGAAGAAAACTTCGAAAAATGAAATAAGCCAGTGGTAACTGATTTTTATTGGTTTTAACCCTTCTGAAATGGTGATAATGTTCCCCTTTAAGTACGACTTTGGTAAGCTATGCAGTCGCACCGCTTGATGGATTGTTCTGTGATTCCACATACTAGTATTATTATGGTATGTATATAAGGTAAGACATGTTATCTAGGCAAAACCAACTTTTCTTACCTTCTGGTACCTGCTGAACTGTATTTGGGATCTGCATAAGTCCTGAAAATTTGCGCGCTTCCACCTTTGCATTCTGTGCCGACACCGTCGTCGATAAGCTTCTTTGTTTTCTCTATCATCTCGTTATGTGACATTTATCCTCCGCTGTTGCCATTTCTACTATAAAGTAGTGTAAAGTTCTTACTTGTATCTGTCAGTAAACTCGCCATGCAAGCGCTAAAACATACTGGTGTAGTGAGTTTATATTATTCACCCAAGGAACGTTAGTTATTAGAGTTCCTGTCGGACTGTTTTTCTAAGAACACATTTCCGGCGTTGTTATTGCACTAGTGATTCATTTATGGGGAGATGCTGCTCCGTTATTGATTGAAGTAAGTTCTGAATGTCATTAAAACAGTGAGCTCCATCTTTTGACACTTCTTCCGCTTCCGTCCTTGCACGCTACACCGCTACAACAAAGATGACGGGGAGAAAAGACCCTGCTGAAGGTGAGGCACGTAAATAAGACCGCTCACAAAGCAGCGCATCCTGAAGCAACTGTCAGAAAGCGGCTTGATAATGGTTTGTAAAATATAATCTATGCAACATTTTGACCCAAGAACCACCGTTACATGTTTTGTAGACCACATGGACGTGTTTCCCATTTAGAAATGTTTTTTTAAATATGATCCCTTTAGTGCGCCTTATAATCCGGTGCGCCTTTTGTATGAAAATAGACCTGACTAGACCCGCTTGTTGGCAGTGGGCCTTATAATCATCCCCTGTGCCTTATGGTCCAGAAAATACGGTATGTACGACCCACGTCCAGTCCTTTATAAAAGAGAAACTCACAAAATGCTTAGCTGCCTGCATTGTCCAGAGCAGGGGTCACCAACCGTTTTATAACCAAGAGCTAATTTGTGGGTACTGATTAATGCGAAGGGCTACCAGTTTGATACACACTTAAATAAATTGCCAGAAATAGCCAATTTGCTCAATATACCTTTAATGAATATATCTATATCTGCACCTTATTGTTTTTTGGTTTTTTTTATCCTGCACTACCAAGAGCTAATGCAACAAAATGTTGTTCTTATTTGTACTGTAAAGTTGAAATTTGAATGACAATAAAAAGGAAGTGTAAGTCTATATACATATTAAAAAAATGGGTATTTCTGTATATCATTCCGTCGTACATTTTTTTTTCCTTTTACGGAAGGTTTTTTGTAGAGAATAAATGATGAAAAAAAACACTTAATTGAACGGTTTAAAAGAACAGAAAACAGGAAAAAAAAAGAAAATTAAATTTTGAAACATAGTTTATCTTCAATTTCGACTCTTTAAAATTCAAAATTCAACCGAAAAGAAGTAGAGAAAAACTAGCTAATTTGAATCTTTTTGAAAAATTTAAAAAATTATTAATGGAACATCATTAGTAATTTTTCCTGATTAAGATTAGTTTTTGAATTTTGATGGCATGTTTTAAATAGGTTAAAATCTAATCTGCATTTTGTTAGAATATATAACAAATTGGACCAAGCTGTATTTTTAACAAAGACAAATCGTTATTTCTTCTAGATTTTCCAGAACAAAATTTTTAAAGAAATTTAAAATAATTTTAAATAACATTTTTATTTGATTGTAAAGATGTTCTAGATTTGCCAGAATCATTTTTTGGAATTTTAATCATAATAAGTTTGAAGAAATATTTCACAAATATTCTTCGTCGAAAAAAACAGGAGCTAAAATTAAGAATTAAATTAAAATGTATTTATTATTCTTTACAATAAAAAAAATCAATTTACTTGAACATTGATTTAAATTGTCTGGAAAGAAGAGGAAGGAATTTAAAAGGTAAAAAGCTATATGTGTTTAAAAATCCTAAAATCATTTTTAAGGTTGTATTTTTTCTCTAAAATTGTCTTTGTGAAAGTTATAAGAAAAAAAGTAAAAAAAAAAAAATATTTATTTAAACAAGTGAAGACCAAGTCTTTAAAATATTTTCTTGGATTTTCAAATTCTATTTGAGTTTTGTCTCTCTTAGAATTAAAAATCTCGAGCAAAGAGAGACCAGCTTGCTGTAAATAAATACAATTTAAAAAAATAGAGGCAGCTCACTGGTAAGTGCTGCTATTTGAGCTATTTTTAGAACAGGCCAGCGGGCGACTCATCTGGTCCTTACGGGCTACCTGGTGCCTGCGGGCACCGCGTTGGTGACCCCTGGTCCAGAGTATAAATCTCACTGGTCGTATTTGGTTGACTTCCATTGATTTTTTTTTATGTAGGGTTTTTGTTAAGTATAACAATAGTTTTTGCTGAAACCTTTAATATATCAGACTTTACTGGTACATAAACACAACCGAGCATGTCATAACCACTAAAATAGGTATTCACCTATGACATAATGTGTGGATTTGTGCAAACATTTCTCCACCTCAGGTAACATTCCCAGTAATCTATCTAACGCTGCTGGGCACTCAATGTAGCCAGAGGCACAAAGTCCCCTGTGGGCTAATAGTGAGAGTAACAATGGGGGGGGGGGAACATTTCTGTCTGACTGTAATGACTTAGGGTGTGAAGTCAAGTGAAACAGCAAAGTAGTTCATTCGTAGTGCATCCTCAGCAACTCATAAAGAACAAAGAGTGCCAAGCAGGCACACGCATAGCGGGTCCTATAATAAGACATAGTGATAACACGAGAGTTGCATCACACTTCCACCTTCATTAAGATATGGCTTATGAATTATTGTTATCACAGACCTTTGCCTCAAATCCCTTTACTTTACAAGGTACTAGGGTTGTCTCGATACCAATATTTTGGTACTGGTACCAAATTTTAATTCCATACTTTTCATTATTTTCAAAATGAAGAGCACCACCAAAAAATGTTTAATATTGGCTTAATTTTAACAAAATCTTCCGATACATTAAACATATAATTCCTATAGCATTTAAAGAACAATTTTAGAAGATTGAATTAACAATTGAAATGCATGAAACACATTGAGCTTGTCTTATTGCACTCAAATAAACGTACAAGTGTATGTATTACAAACCCCTTTTACATATTAGTTGGGGAATTGTGTTAGATGTAAATATAAACGGAATACAATGATTTGCAAATCATTTTCAACCCATATTCAGTTGAATATGCTACAAAGACAACATATTTGATGTTCAAACTGATAAACATTTTAACTTTACAATTTGATGCCGGCAACACACGACAAAGAAGTTGGGAAAGGTGGCAATAAAAACTGATAAAGTTGAGAAATTCTCATCAAACACTTATTTGGAACATCCCACAGGTGTGCAGGCTAATTGGGAACAGGTGGGTGCCATGATTGGGTGTAAAAGCAGCTTCCATGAAATGCTAAGTAATTCACAAACAAGGATGGGGCGAGCTGTCGTATTTTACGCTACATAATGCGCCACACATTTTCGATGGGAGACATGTTTGGACTGCAGGCGGGCCAGGAAAGTACCCGCACTCTTTTACTATGAAACCATGCTGTTGTAACACATGGCTTAGCATTGTCTTGCTGAAATAAGCAGGGGCGTCCATGATACCGTTGCTTGGATGACAACATATGTTGCTCCAAAACCTGTATGTACCTTTCAGCATTAATGGTGCCTTCACAGATGTGTAACTTACCCATGCCTTGGGCACTAATAAACCCCCATACCATCACAGATGCTGGCTTTTGAATTTTGCGCCTATAACAATCCGAATGGTTATTTTCATCTTTGTTCTGGAGGACACCACGTCCTCTGTTTCCAAATATAATTTGAAATGTGGACTCGTCAGACCACAGAACACTTTTACACTTTACATCAGTCCATCTTAGATGAGCTCGGGCCCAGCGAAGCCAGCGGCGTTCCTCGGTGTTGTTGATAAATGGGTTTGGCTTTGCATAGTAGTGTTTTAACTTGCACTTACAGATGTAGCGAACAACTGTAGTTACTGACAGTGGTTTTATGAAGTGTTCTCCTTCTAATGTATATATATTGATTGATTGATTGATTGATATTACAATCTTTGCTAGCTAGTTAATGTTTGCTGTGGTCTGGAACAACATGCAATAGCAGCCAATATTACATACAGATAATGGTCATGAGACATGCACAACTAAATTGTATACAATGAGGATAATAGTAAAAGATATCAAATGAGCTCAAACATACCTACAAATGAGGCATATTGATGCAATATGTCCATACAGCTAGCCTAAATAGCATGTTAGCATTGACTAGCTTGCAGTCATGCACTGACCAAATATGCCTGATTAGCACTCCAACAAGTCAATAACATCAACAAAGCTCACCTTTGTACATTCACGCACAGCATAAAACATTTGGTGGACAAAATGAGACAAAGGAGTGTAAGATTTTACATATAAACAAACTCTTGCGTCACAGTCCCCACGATGGTGAGTTCTAGAAACACCGAAATCAGTGGGACAAAATGATGTTGACCAAATACTCTCATCAGTCAAGCATTCACACACACATATTGAACAGTGAGCTTTCTAACAATTGGGAAGGTTTGTGTCATGTTTGTCTTCAAACAAAAAACATACTAAAACAAAAACATTGTTTTTCCTTCATCTTTTTCCATTTTCAATCATTTTATAAAATCTATTTTTTTAGTGCCACTCGGGCAGCACTAAAAAGCCGCATGCGGCTCGAGAGCCGCGCGTTGCTGACCCCCGGCCTATGTACCGTATTTCCTTGAATTGCCGCAGGGCATATAGTATGCACCTGCCTTTAATTACTGCCGGGTCAAACTCGCTTTGCAAAATAATTAGCGCATGCTTAGTATTACCGCCTGGTCAAACTCGTGACGTCACGAGTGACACTTCCCCTGTCATCATTTTCAAAATGGAGGAGGCTGATTTCAATACCGGTAATTTGAAATCGCATAAAGGGAAGAAGATTAAGAGCAACTCAGTAGGATTTAAGGTCCAAGCTTACATCACACTCAAATGTTTACTGCGTGCCTTTGGTAAGTGCCGGAGTGAGAAGAGGTTTTAAAATAATTAGCGCATGCTTACTTTTACCGCATGCCTTTGGTAAGCGCAGGAGTGAGAAGAGGTTTTAAATTAATTAGCGCCCCGGGGGAAATTCAAGGAAATACGGTAGTTTAGTTGTAAATATAACCTTGGTCACTCGATGCACTGAAGAATGAATGTGTTCATTTTGACTTGTCACAACACTGGCCAGGAACGAATATAAGCAACCATTGTCACGACGACATGTTTATTACCTCTTATTTCACCCTTTCTTTGAATTAGACTTAGTCCCAAACACACACGGCAGTGAGGTTGCAGCCTGTCAAGTCTGTGTGTGTTGACAGCTATAGACGGTCCGGCTTCTACAATAAGCTGTATTTTGGACTGAATATCCTTATTTCACCCGCCTGTGTCTAATCCTGACTGAAGGACGGCGCAGCTCCCGAGCTTTAAGAACTGCACTGCGGGATATAGTGCTGAAAATAGCAACTCCGCACAGCATATGACTGGATGCATTAAGTGACATATGTTTTAGACCTGATACGAGCCAGCAAGCAGCATGCAGTCTAAGGCTGTTTCCACAATTTCAGCATGTTTAATCTCTATATTGGGCAAATGAGATAATAAAAATGATTTCTAGAATAAGATAAAAACCTAAACACTGTTCACAGTAGTGTTGTAACAATACCAATATGTTGTTACCGGTACCGTTACTAAAATTATTTCTATACTTTTCGGTACTTTTCTAAATGGAGGGGACCTCAAAACAAATGCATTATTGGTTTTTGTCATGCCTGTAATTCAGTTTTAAGTTTAATCATGTTTGTTTTGTTTTTGGACTCTTGTTCCCCGTTTTACTCTTCCTGGTTTTGTTTGTTTCCATAGTAACCCATTAGTTTCCACCTGGTCTCCAAGTCACGCCCAGGCCTCAGTCCCACACCTGTTTCTAATCATCATAGCTGCTATTTATACCATTCTGTTTCTGTCCTCGTCCTGGGAACTTTGCTATTTGCTTTCTGCCTTCATGCCTGCTATTGCTTTGCCTACATATGCTACTCATTCTCCATTCCCACGATCACCTGCCACGTACCTTGCTATTCTTGCTTCCTGTTTATGGTCACAGTAAGTGTTTTATTTTAGTTGTTTATAGCCATGCCATCTTGTTGTTTATGTTCATAGTTCATTCATGCCATCGTGCAAGTGTTTTTGTTTTCCAGTTTGTATTTTGTAGTCTAGTAATATACCTCCTTGTGAGCGCCCTTTGTTTTGATTATTTTTGCATTTAGTGTATTAATAAATTATCATGTACCTGAATTCACGCCTGGCTCGTCCTGTAATCCCTCTGCATCCAAGAAACAAATCCAAGTCCATGTGGGACAGTTATTTTTTAACAAATAATCTTAGGGTACATTATAAATACCGTATTTACTTGAAATGCAGCCGGGGCGCTAATTAATTTAAAACCTCTTCTCAGTCCTGCGCTTACCAAAGGCATTAGGTAAAAGTAAGCATGCGCTAAATATTTTAAAACCCTCTTCTCACTACGGCACTTACCAAAGGTATGCAGTAAAAATTTGAGTGTGATGTAAGCTTGGACCTTAAATCCTACTGAATAGCTTCAAATTACCGGTATTGAAATCAGCCGCCTCCATTTTAAAAATGATAACAGGGGAAGCGTCACTCGTGACGTCACAAGTTTGACCAGGCGGGAATACTAAGCATGCGCTAATTATTTTGCGAAGCGAGTTTGATGACCCGGCAGTAATTCAAGGCAGGCGCATACTAAATGGCCTGCGGAAATTCAAGGAAATACGGTATGTTTCTTATTGCAGTTAAGTCCTTAAATGAAATGGTGAACATACTGCTAGACAACTTGTATTTTAGTAGTAAGTAAACAAACAAATGCTCCTAATTAGTCTGCTGGCGTATGCAGTAACATATTGTATCATTTATCATTCTATTATTTTGTCAACATTATTAAGGACAAGTGGTAGAAAATGAATTATTAGTCTAATTGTTTATTTACTATTATCATCTCATGTTATCTTTTAACATGTTCTGTCTACACTTTTTTTAAAATGTAATAATTACTTATTCTTCTGTTGTTTTATACTTTACATTAGTTTTCAATGATACCGCAAATTTGGTATCAATCCGATACCAAGTAGTTACAGGATCATACATTGGTCATATCCAAAGTCCTCATGTGTCCAGGGACATATTTACTGAGTTTATGAACATAATATACATTTAAAAAAAAACGAAAAATGTTGTGATGCCAAAAATACAGATGCAAACATAGTAGTATCGACTATATACGTGCCTGTACTTGGTATCATTACAGTGGATGTCAGGTGTAGATCCCCCAATGGCGTTTGTTTACATTTTGATGCCAATGAGCTACAGAAGTATAGTGAACCATGTTTAGCTATTCCTCGTCCTGCAAGGATGATACTTGTAAGAAACGTATTTTATTTGTCGCCATGGAGACCAGGATTAGTGATTGTGAAGTAGCTAAAACACTGCCGACGGCAGATGGACGTTAGCCGCTAGCTAGCTAGCCAGCTCTTAAACCACCTCTTCCTGAGGGTGTTTCAGTGTTATAACTTCACCTTTATTGTTAGTTTTTAAAGGCCTACTGAAACCCACTACTACCGACCACGCAGTCTGATAGTTTATGTATCAATGATGAAATATTAACATTGCATCACATGCCAATACGGCCTTTTTAGTTTACTAAATTACAATTTTAAATTTCCCGCGGAGTTTCTTGTTGAAAATGTCGTGGAATGATGACGCGTGCGCGTGACGTCTCGAGGTGGAGGGGACAATATTAGCTCATCACCACTAGCGGCTAAAAGTCGTCTCTTTTCATCGCATAATAACACAGTATTCTGGACTTCTGTGTTGATGAATTTTTTTCAATTTGTTCAATTAATAATGGAGAAGTCTAAGTAGAAAGATGGAGGTGGGAAGCTTTAGCCGTTAGCCACACAAACACATGGTGTTCCCTTATTTAAAATTCCCAGAGGTGAAGCTTTACTATGGATCAGAGCGGTCACGCGAACATGGCTCCCGACCACTTGTCAACCGGCAGTTTTCGGTGAAAAAATTGTGGTAAAAAGTCGCCTCCTACCGGAGATCTGCGGAACTTCTGTCTTGCTGCTGCTGCCGTGACTAATTCCCTCAGAGACTGGCGTCAACATACCCGTAGACACACCCTTCTGACTATCAGGTACTATATAATCTCACTAAAACACTGGCAACACAATAGAAAGATAAGGGATTTTCCAGAATTATCCTAGTAAATGTGTCTAAAAACATCTGGAACGCTCACAATGCAATCGCCTTTTTTTTTTCTAGTCCTTCGCTATCAATATCCTTAGCCACAAATCTTTCATCCTCGCTCAAATGAATGGGGAAATTGTCGTTTTTTCGGTCCGAATCGCTCTTTTTGTTGGAGGCTCCCATTATAAACAATGTGAGGAGCCCTCACACGGGTGACGTCATCGTTTGCGACTTTCGGCAAAGGCGAGGCTTTTTTATTAGCGACCATAAGTTGCGAACTTTATCGTCGATGTTCTCTACTAAATCCTTTCAGTAAAAATGTGGCAATACAGCGAAATGATCAAGTATGACACATAGAATGGATCTGCTATCCCCGTTTGAATAAACAATTTCATTTCAGTAGGCCTTTAAGCCAAAATGCGTTCGTTCTCCCTTTTCTGTCTACACACTGTGTCTGCTTGTATGTACTCAGTGACTGTGCACTGCCGAACATGCTCGTCTGCTTGTAAAACCAGCAATGTCATGACGTGACTTCGACTGGGTCGCGGGGGGTGCGGAAGTGGTACATTTCAGAGGCGGTATAGTATCGAAAATGATTCATTAGTGAGGGGGGTACTATAATAATACCTGTATACCGTAAACCTTAGTTCACAGTAATGAGAAGTTTCCCTCAAAGCTTATTTCTACTCTGTTTACAATCAATTTCCCCAAATTATTTGTAGAATTTTCTAAAAATGTACCCTCAATCCACTGGGATTAAGCACCGTGGCTACCTTTATAGCATTTTCAGGTCTTTGAAATACTTAAATGTGCTCATTGTTGCCGGCTCCTCGTCTCCCGCAGCGAGGTGTTACCCAAAACGAGCTCCTGCCAATGCAAACGTTTGGCTGAAGTTGATGAGTAGATCAGTGCTTGATGTCTGCAAACATCCAGGGAGCTCAGATGGGTTTCCATCTCCATTTGGGTCGGTTCCCCAGCCTGCTAACATACGCCGCTTGTTTTGTTGTTGGCCATCAAATACAAGTCTGCACCTGCCTGCTCAGTGGGTGACGACACATTTGGAACGAACAGAATAGATTGAGAACAATATTAGTTCATGTGTTTCACTCCCTTTTATATAAAATCCTTCAGCGTTATCCAAATCCTTAATGGAGCACATTCCGCGTAATAAACAGTTGTCTTTTATGACTATTATATATTCTAATCCTCAACTGGATAATTTAGTTGAATTATTGCATGTCTTTTAGAGTCATGAGTGGGTGCAGTGGCTGAAGCATTGTGTGTTGCACAATATTTCCTCTCTAGCCTTTGGCAGTGCAGTGGAACAGATTGTCAGCTTTGTGATATACTGCAGTGATTTTCAACCGCTGTGCCGCGGCACACTAGTGTGCCGTTAGATATTGCCTGGTGTGCCGTGGAAAACTATGCAACTTCCCCTAATTCATGGGTGTCAAACTCTGGCAATATCAAACTAACATTAGAGCTGGCCCGCCGGTATTATACAGCGGCGGTGTCGCTGTAACACCGCATTCACCGCTAATACTCATACTTGCTAACCCCCCCACCCCCCAACCCCGATTTTCCAAGGAGACTCCCAAATTTCATTGCCCCTCACGAAAATCACAGGGGGCAACCATTCTCGCAAATTTCTCACCTGGACAACAATATTGGGGGCGTGCCTTAAAGGCACTGCCTCAAGCGTCCTCTAAAACCTTTCGTCACGTCCGCTTTTCCTACGTAGAAACAGCGTACCGGCCTAGTCACATGATATATGTGGCTTTTACACACACACACAGACACACGCTAATGCAATGCAAGCTTGGTCAACAGCCATACAGGTCACACTGAGGGTGGCCGTATAAACAACTTTAAGACTGTTACAGATATGCGCCACACTGTGAACCAACACTAAACGAGAATGACAAGCAAATTTCGGGAGAACATCAGCACTGTAACACAACATAAACACAACAGAACAAATACACAGAACCCTTTACAGTACTACTTCTTCCTGGACGCTACAATGTAAACATGTATTATTAGCCTGTAGGAAAAGTTTATTTGGATATTTACCTGAGAAGGCTGCTAATAGAAAAGAGGCAGTCAATTTCTATTTAAATTTGATTTGATATGCCATTGCTATTTTTAAATTATTAGTATTATTTGAAACTCGATTTTACATGTCACTATAAAGTTATATAAGTCTCGCTTGTTCATTATTCAATGCAAAACTTGTTTGGGTCCCTATTAAAAGGTTAATTTGTTCAACCTTGGCCCGCGACTTCGTTCAGTTTAAAATTTTGGCCCAGTCTGTATTTCAGTTTGACACCCCTGCCCTAATTGGTCCAAAAAATATTTTTTGCAAATTTATAATCATGATAATGTGCCATTGTCTAGTACCTGTGCTGTTTAGAGCTTGGTAGGGTAATCTTGTAATACTCCATATCAATAGGTGGCAGTAGGGAATTCATTGTGTTGTCGGAACGCGTCAAGGATGGTTTGTCGTGATCCCAATATGCAGAGCACAGCGGGAGACAGCGTGAAGGTAAAAAGTTATGTAGCGCTTAAACCAAAAATTTAAAAAAAGGCAAGTCCCGTGAAGAAAAGGCAGTGAAGCATAGGGATGGCTATGTAAAACAAAAATAAAACTGAAGTGGCTACTGTTGCGTTTGACCCGGTCTTCTGCCGGTCCCCTCCCAGGTTGGTTCGATGACACATAAGCTGGTTATAAATGAATCCCTGAGACAGAGTTACTTATTTTGATATTTTATTACCAAAGCCTTGGGAGATCAATCTAGATACAACCTTTCAATCGCATTGCCCAAATTGATCTAATTCTACAATGGAAGTTTAGCCTCTTCTCTCCCCCCCCCCCCTTCTTCTCCTCACCCCCACCTCCTTTCCTCAGACAGTTGAGATAAGAAAAGAGTGTTCTGACCTCCCGCTACATTCCAACTACCAAGGCCTACGCCTGGCCCACCACTTCATATCCTAGTCACTACAAAATCAACAAAAAGAGAATGCTGGACGACAGCAAAAACTTACAGCGTGTGGAGCAAAGACTGCATCCACAAAGTACATCCGTACTTGACATGACAATCAACAATGTCCCCACAAAGAAGGATGGCCTACGCACAACTTAAATAGTTTCGATTGCGAAAACAAAGCAGGTGCGGGCAATAGCACTCAAAGGAAGGCGTAAAACTGTTTCAGGAGAACACCAACAAAACAGGAAATGTCACCAAAATAACAGCGCAAGACAGGAACTAAAGCATGACACACAGGAAACAACAATAAACTCAAAATTACGCATGGCAAACTGGTGGAGTTTCATTTTTTAACCTTTTCTGCTGGTAGTGTGCCTGCGTGTTTTTTTATGAAAAAAATGTCGGATGCGTTTAGCTCTAATTGCTTTTTTGCCGATATCCAATATTCCGATATTGTCCAACTCTAAATCACCGATTCCGATATCAACCGATACCGGTATATACAGTCATGGAATTACCACATTATTATGCCTAATTTTGTTGTGATGCCCCACTGGATGCATTAAACAATGTAAAAAGGTTTTCCAAAATAAATGAACTCAAGTTATGGGGGAAAAAATGCCAACATGGCACTGCGATATTTAATATTAAAGTCACAAAGTGCATTTTTTTTTTAACATGCCTCACAACAGCAGTTTAGAATTTGGGATATGCTCTCCCTGAGAGAGCATGACGAGGTTGAGGTGGGGGAGTTGTATATTGTAGCGTCCCGGAAGAGTTAGTGCCGCAAGAGGTTCGTGGTATTTGTGCTGCTGTGTTTATGTTGTGTTACGGTGCGGATGTTCTCCCGGAATGTGTTTGTCATTCTTGTTTGGTGTGGGTTCACAGTGTGGCGCATATTTGTAACAGTGTTAAAGTTGTTCATACGGCCACCCCCAGTGTGACCGGTATGGCTGTTGACGAAGTATGCGATTCATTCACTTGTGTGTGTGAAAAGCCGTAGATTTTATGTGATTGGACCGGCACGCAAAGGCTGTGCCTTTGAGGTTTTATTGGTGCTCTGTACTTCTCCCTACGTCCGTGTACTACTCCGTACAGTGGGGTTTTAAAAAGTCATAACTTTTACTTTTTGAAACGATACTGATAATTTCCTATATCACATGTTAAAGTTAAAGTACCAATGATTGTCACACAGACTAGGTGTGGTGAAATTATTCTCTGGATTTGACCCATCACCCTTGAACACCCCCTGGGAGGTGAGGGGAGCAGTGGGCAGCAGCGGTGCCGCGCCCGGGAATCATTTTTGGTTATTTAACCCCAAATTCCTAAAGCATTTATCGGCCAATAATATCGCCAACCTGATGTTATCGGACACCTCTAATTTATATATATGCACAATATATATATATATATATATATATATATATATATATATATATATATATATATATATATATATATATATATACAATAAAATTAAGTGTGTATTAAAACCAAAATGTGTGGGAATTAACTGCTGAGTGTTTACCGGGAGTGTTGAGCGAGAGGCGGAAGTCCAAGAGGGGCTAGGCTGGCACGGAGGTCCATGAGGTCGAGGGGAGGAGAGAGGCGTCAAAGGTCCGTGTCCAGGCGGGAGGCGGAGATCCAAGAGACAGCAGAGGGAATACGGGAAGACAAGACGCACACCTTGTAACGCGGGAACGAAGGCAGGCTGCAGGGGGTGACGACAAGGAGGACACAAGACAATTCAATACGACGGGGGAGAAAACACATAGAGAGCAAGAGTGCATAGAGCGAGATATTATCTTACTGTACAGTACAGGAACAGAGGTAGGCAGATCTCATCATCAGCTTCAGGTGTGTTGATTGCTGGGGATTGATTGCAGCTGCTCGCTGCAGCCTGTGGCAATATTAACTCAAAGCGCTTTAGACACAAAACCCAAAACCAGTGAAGTTGGCACATAGTGTAAATGGTAAATAAAAAAAAAATACAATGATTTGCAATTCCTTTTCAACCTATATTCAATTAAATAGACTGCAAAGACAAGATACTTAACGTTCAAACTGGAAAACGTTATTTTTTTGCAAATATAAGCTCATTTGGAATTCGATGCCTGCAACATGTTTCAAAAAAACTGGCACAAGTGCATATTTGTAAGTGTTAAAGTTGTTTATATCACAACCTTCAGTGTACTCTGTATCACCCAGTATGCCTTTCAATATTGCACGCGTGATTGCGGAAGCTGCACACAACATGTTGCCGGACTAACAATCGGTTTGTACATGTTGTTGAAGGTGTCAAAGGCAATGGCTTCACAGCACGCCCATATTCTTGTCATCAGGATGAACGCCAATTGGATATTCGCGAGAACGTTAGCGGCTCCAATTGTCTTCATTACTATGTGAAACGGGTTTAAATAGCTCTGTGAGTGGTAAAGGTGGCTGGCGTCTGATGTATTTCAGCGGGCGGGCGGTTGCGATTCTGATAAAATGTTGGTCCAGGTGGACGGCGGGTGGATGACGACTTTGGTGATGCGGCTGCGGATGATATAATTGCCTATCTGTGCATCTCTACTACCCACTATACCAAGCGCTATAGTTCATTTTGTACAGTTACACTTAAAACTCTCAAGGTCAGACTAAAAGGTCCAGGGCACAGATAGCAAACACATTAAAAAAATTCTCGCTGGAATTTTCTAGTTTTATATTATTATTATAATGTTTACAATTGGTTCAGTATCTTGTCAGGCAGCACTTCTAAGATTTCTAGTTAGAGCAATGTGCATCTTCCCCCTTGTCAGTTGGCGTTATATAACTTTTCATGCGTCCTGCAAGGGTGGTCTTGGCTATACTTAATTGGCTGGTAATGCCCCATAAGTGAATCATGTGCTTCATAATGAACAGTGTTTTCAGAGCTCAATGATCAGCTTTATCCTACAGTTGCAATTAGAGGCTGTCTCTCTCGAAGCCTTGAAGAAACCCGCCTCCGGTAAACATCTGGATCGCCATGTTTTGTTCCTCACATTAATTTGGCTGAATTACATCTCTGCTCGCTGGAAAGATGAATCACCTGCCTGTTTTATTTAATATTGTGAAGTCCCCGCTGTGTTCCATCTGCTCTTTGGAGATCAAGTCTAATTGGGAAAAAAAAAAAATAACCTTCAAGATAGTCTGACCGAAAAACAGTTGTTTACAGGGTATGTTTACAAAACAATGTTTGCATAAAAAAACATTTTACTCGCTCATTGGCCCGTCCTGTCGGTCCAAGGACGTCCTTGATGGTCCATGTCTCTCTGGTGTACACAATTCTACAAAGTCAAATATCACTGCATACTTGTGTTGTCCCGATAACAATATTTTGGAAACCGGTACCAGTACCAAAATGGCACCACAAAATATGTCATTATTGGCTTTGTTTTAACAAAAAATCTTAGGGTACATTAAACATACTGTATGTTTCTTATTGCAAGTTTTGTCAGGCTTTCCCCTGACAGTTTGTCTATGTTTTAGTTTTTTTCCTCCGCATGAATCTGTTTCCTCTGTGTTTAGTATTTCCTGTCCTTAGTTCCTGTCTAGTGCTCTTATTTTGGTTCAGCTTCCTGTTTGTCTCCCTGTGTCCTGTTTTCACTCAGCTGCGGCTGATTGGCATCTGGTCACACCTGATGTCAATCGGCCAGCTCCTATTTTACCTGCTTTGTTCCTCCAGTCAGGGCTGGATCATTGTATTGTCATTGCCTCATGTCTCTTGTGTGTTTGTTACCTGTTGTGTCTGGCATCATTTCAGCTATTACCTGTCGTGCTACATCTTGTCCTGGTCGTCGTAGCGCTAAGCTGTTTTTGTTAGCCATTAGCTATTTCCAGTTTTTTTGTTTGTTATCCTCTAGCTTCCATGCTAAAGTTCCTTTTTGTTTTTCTAGCTCCCAGTGCTAGCTCTCTTAGTTTGTTATTCCGCCCACATGCGTGCTTTTTGTTTGTTTTTGTGTAGTTTTAATTAAATCAGGTTTTCATATACCATGCCTGCCTCCATCTCTGCATCTTGGGTTTCATCACCTACTAACTGTGACAAGTTTGTCCTTAAAGGCCTACTGAAACCCACTACTACCCACCACGCAGTCTGATAGTCTATACATCAATGATGAAATATTAACTTTGCAACACATGCCAATACGGCCTTTTTAGTTTACTAAATTGCAATTTTAAATTTCCCGGGAGTTTCTTGTTGAAAACGTCGCGGAATGATGACGTGTACGCGTGACGTCACAGACTGTTAGGAAATATTAGCGCTGCGCACACACACAGCTAAAAGTCATCTGCTTTAACCGCATAATTACACAGTATTTTGGACATCTGTGTTGCTGAATCTTTTGCAATTTGTTCAATTAATAATGGAGAAGTTAAAGTAGAAAGATGGAGTTGGAAATTTTTAGCCTTTAGCCACACAAACACACGTTATTCCTTGTTTAAAATTCCCGGAGGTGAAGCTTTCCTATGGATCAGAACGTTCAAGCGAACATGAATCCCGACCAAATATCAACCAGCAGTTTTCGGTGAGAAAATAGTGGTAAAAAGTCCCCACTTACCGGAGATCAGCTGAGCTTGTGCTGTCCGTACAGCTGCCGTCGACTTCCATCAGACACTGGTTTCAAGACACCCGTGGACAAACCCTTCCGACTATCAGCTACTGTTAAACAATAAAACACTAGCAACACAATAGAGAGATAAGGGATTTCCCAGAATTATACTAGTAAATGTGTCTAAAAACATCTGAATCCGTCCCAATGCAATCGTGTTTTTTTTTTTTACTTGATTTTTTTTTTTTTTTTTTTTTCTAGTTCGGCGCTATCAATATCCTCAAACACGAATCTTTCATCCTAGCTCAAATTAATGGGGAAATTGTTGTTTTCTTGTTGGAGGCTCCCATTATCCACAATGTCAGGATGTGAGGAGCCCTCAACAGGTGACTTCATTGTCTGCGACTTCTGGTAAAGACAAGGCTTTTCTCTCAGCGACCAAAAGTTGCGAACTTTATCATCAATGTTCTCTTCTAAATCCTATCAGCAAAAATATGGCAAAATCGCGAAATGATCAAGTATGACACATAGAATGGACCTGCTATCCCCGTTTAAATGAGAAAATCTCATTTCAGTAGGCCGTTAAATAAAATAGCGAACATAGATAGATACTACTTTATTGATTCCTTCAGGAAAGTTCCTTCAGGAAAATTAAAATTCCCAGCAGCAGTGTACAGAGTTGAGATCAATTTAAAAAAAAAAAAAAAAAAAAAACATACAAGACTACTTGCTTTTAGTAGTAAGTAAACAAACAAAGGCTCTTAATTTATCTGCTGACATATGCAGTAGGGGTGTGGGGAAAAAATCGATTCGAATTTGATTTGCGATTTTCACGTTGTGCGATTCAGAATCGATTCTCATTTTTTTAAATCGATTTTTTTTTTTTTTTTTTATCAATCCAACAAAACAATACACAGCAATACCATAACAATGCAATCCAATCCCAAAACCAAAACTGACCCAGCAACACTCAGAACTGCAATACACAGAGCAATTGAGAGGAGACAAACACGACACAGAACAAACCAAAAGTAGTGAAACAAAAATGAATATTATCAGCAACAGTATCAATATTAGCTATAATTTCAACATAGCGTGATTAAAAATCCCTCATTGACATTATTATTAGACATTTATAAAAAATAATAAAAAAGAACAATAGTGTCACAGTGGCTTACACTTGCATCGCATCTCATAAGCTTGACAACACACTGTGTCCAATGTTTTCACAAAGATAAAATAAGTCATATTTTTGGTTCCTTTAATAGTTCAAACAAATTGACATTATTGCAATCAGTTGATAAAACATTGTCCTTTATAATTATAAAAGCTTTTTACAAAAATCTACTACTCTGCTTGCATGTCAGCAGACTGGGGTAGATCCTGCTGAAATCCTATGTATTGAATGGATAGAGAATCCTTTTAAATCGGTGAAAAATCGTTTTTGAATCGAGAATCGGGTTGAATTGAAGAAAAAAAAGGATTTTGAATTAAATCGTGACCCCATCAATCGATATTGAATCGAAACGTGGGACACCCAAAGATTCGCAGCCCTTATATGCAGTGACATATTTCGTCAAAATTATTGAGGACAAGTAGTAGAAAATTAATTATTAATCTACTTCTTCATTCCCTGGTAATATCTGCTTACTTTGTCTTTTAACATGTTCTACCTACACTTCTGTTAAAATGTAATAATCACGTATTCTTTTGTTGTTTAATACTTTACATTAGTTTTGGAAGATACCACAAATGTGGGTATCAATCCGATACCAAGTCGTTACAGGATCATACATTGGTCATATTCAAAGTCCTCATTTGTCCATGGACTTATTTCCTGAGTTTATAAACATAATATACATTTTTTTTTTAAATGAAAGAAGATTCTGTGATGCTAAAAAGTATCGATGTAATCATAATAGTATCGACTAGATACGCTCCTGTACTTGGTATCATTACAGTGGATGTCAGGTGTAGATCCACCAATGATGATTGTTTACATTTTGACGCCGGTGAGCTACGGTGTGTGGTGAAACATGTTTAGCTATTCCTCGTCCTGCAGGGATGATACTTGTAAGACATTTACTTTATTTGTCGCCATGGAGACCAGGATTAGTGATTTAGAAGTAGCTAAAACACTGCCGACTGCGGATGGACGTCAACCGCTAGCTAGCCATGTCTTAAAGCACTTCTTCCTGAGGCCCTTTCAGTGTTATAACTTCACCTTTATCGTTAGTTTTTAAGCCAAAATGCATCCGTTCTCCCTTTTCTGTATACACACTGTCTGCTTTTAAGTACTCTGGGATTGTGCGCTGCCGAACATGCTCGTCGGCTCATAAACCAGAAATGACACGACGTGACAACGGCGGTGGGGGGCGGCAGGGGTGAGGGATCGGTACTTTTTAGAGGCGGTATAGTAGCACTTATGATCCATTAGTATCGCGGTACTTTACTAATATACCGTACAACCGCAGTCAAGACTTACGATAAATGCGAAAACAGCACTGCACACCATAATCAACAGTGTTGATGTTAAAAGTCTAAAATAATTGTTTTGAAACGTTTTGAAAATGTATCTATATTCTGCCCACGTTTGTTCTATTGTCTTGTTTTTGATACAGTTGTCTATAAGATTGCTATTGATGTTTAATTGTCAGGTGTATTAATGGGCGTAGAATTGGGTAGGGACGCTAGGGACACGTCACTACCAATATCCAGCCGCTACTGTGTAGTCACTATCAATACAAGCGCTGCCCGTAATGTTTAGTCAATGATTATGGCACAGAAAGGGTTAAATGTTGGTCTCTGCTAGATGTCCCGCCTCAAACCAAAATATCGCTCCCTGATTGGTTTCCGCTTTCATGCTAACTTACGTGTGATTGGCTGTCCCCGCTGTCACTCCTCACTGTGGAAAAAACAGTCCCACCTATCCGGACGTTAGCTCCAAATTAGCACTGCATCTCGTCTTTTCCTCCGCTTTTTTTCCAGGTGAAAGTCAATGCTCAGTCCCCTCTACCATTGTTAACCCTCCCCGTAGGTGAAAGTTAACCTTAAACATGTGAATTCAACTACTTTAGTCCGTTTTTTAACATCGTAGAAACATCAGCTGTCTTTTTCTACGGACTGCAACAGTCCGTTGTCATGGATACATGACAACAACTTCCGTTCATACCAGTCATACGTGCCTGAGGCGGAGTGATAGCCTACGCTGTGATCAGGCTTTAGAATAGTAGCCGTGCTCAATATTTAAACCACGGTTAACAGCCAATCAGATCGCCGGATTTCACCTTTCCGTTGTATTTTTTGAATTTTTTTAGTTTCATGTAACATATTTACAGTACAAACGCAGCAATAGAAAGAAGTAGATGAAGGGAAAAATTGTGAGTGATTTAAACACAAGTTGGGGAAAAGATTATTACAGTTAATTTATGTTTATTTACAATGTTGTATTGCATGAATGTATTTCTGATGTTGTTGATGGACAGTAGGCTATGTTAATTGACAGTATGATGCACAGTTACACTACAGCCCTACACTAAAGAGTAAAGATGAGAACTCTTACAAGTTGTCTCCTTTGCTTTCATTTTAGTTGCTGTACCCTATAACATCTGCATGACGTGAAATTATGATTGCTAATGTAAAAAAAAAAAAATTAAGTAAACTTTCAGAGTGCTGCCTTGGAGCACTTTTGTGTCCCCACCAATCTCAAAATCAAACCTACTTCCTTGGGTGTATTTGTTGTCGAACCCCAAGATGCAGAGATGGAGGCAGGCATGGAGTGAGCAAACATGATTTAATAAAGATACTAAGACAAAATCAAACAAAGGGTTCAAACCCAAAGCGCGCAGGTGGGCGGAATAACAAACTAAGAGAGCTAGCACTGGGAGCTAGAAAAACAAAAAGGAACTTTAGCATGGAAGCTAGAGGATAACAAACAGAAAAACTGGAAATAGCTAATGGCTAACAAAAACAGCTTACCGCTATAACGACCAGGACAAGATGTAGCACGACAGGTAATAGCTGAAAAGATGCCAGACACGACAGGTAGCAAAGACACAAGAGTGACATGAGGCAACGACAATACAATGATCCAGCAACTGACACAAGACGAAGAGGGTATAAATAGGAGCGGGCTGATTGGCAACCGGTGCGACCAGGTGCCAATCAGCCGCAGCTGAGGAGGAACACAGCACTCAGGGAACAAGACAGGAAGGTGACAAAATAAGAGCACTAGACAGGAACCAAAGACAGGAGATACTAAACACAGAGGAAACAGACAAATGCAGAGGAGAAAACTAAAACATAGACAAACTGTTAGGGGAAAGCCTGACATTAATAGCGTTTTGCATATTGAAATGTTTGTGTTTTGGGGGTCCCAGAACAATTAAGAAGACTTCAATTTCAATTCATTTCAATGTGGGTCATTGATTTGAGATAAAAGTGTATTTGAGGTCCTACTCTACATGCAAACTAGCAGGCCGCCAGAGCGCAGGTGCGTGGAGCACTCTGTCACTCACAGGACAGACAGCGCTTCAGGCACATTTTCTCTCTCTAATTGTAATTTATGCATGCTGTTTGCCGCACTTTCACTGTCGGTCCATGTCTTTGGTCCGTGTAGTTTTCTCTGCTCAGGGCTTCACGGAGGTGTGCGATGGTGTGCAGCAACATCACTTTTTTCAAAGAATATTTTGAAATGTTTTTATTTTTTGAAATTGAGATGGTAAAAATAGCCTAATATAAAAGTAACCATTTATGCAACCCATCAGTTTTGGAATACCGTATTTCCTTGAATTGCCGCTTTGGGCGCTAATTAATTTAAAACCTCTTCTCACTCCTGCGCTTACCAAAGGCATGCGGTAAAAGTAAGCATGCGCTAATTATTTTAAAACCTCTTCTCACTCCGGCACTTACCAAAGGTATGCAGTAAAAAATTGAGTGTGATGTAAGCTTGGACCTTAAATCCTACTGAATAGCTCTTAATCTTCTTCCCTTTATGCGATTTCAAATTACCGGTATTGAAATCAGCCTCCTCCATTTTGAAAATGATGACAGGGGAAGTGTCACTCGTGACGTCACGAGTTTGACCAGGCGGTAATACTAAGCATGCGCTAATTATTTTGGAAATTCGAGTTTGAACCGGCAGTAAACCAAGGCAGGCGCATACTATATGCCCTGCGGCAATTCAAGGAAATACGGTATTTGAGTTTCGTCACTAATATGAAGTCAGATTTTAAACTTTTTCACGGCAAAGATGAGATGTAACAAGAGTGAAATCTGCGGTGCCTCACACCAACTTAGACTTAGACTGGGGGTCGGCAACCCGCGGCTCGAGAGCCGCATGTGGCTCTTTAGAGCCGCCATACTGGGTCCCTGGACCGGTTTTAGAGATGTATGAAAATGGATAAAGATGAAGAAAAAAATATATATACAAACCCTGTTTGCATATGAGTTGGTAAATTGTGTTAGATGTAAATATAAATGGAATACAATGATTTGTAAATAATTTTCAACCCATATTCAGTTGAATATCCTACGAAGACAATATATTTAATGTTCAAACTGATAAACATTTCTTTTTTTGCAAATAATCATTAACTTTAGAATTTGATGCCAGCAACACTTGACAAAGAAGTTGGGAAAGGTGGCAATAAATACTGATAAAGTTGAGAAATGCTCATCAACCACTTATTTGGACCATCCCACTGGTGTGCAGGCTAATTGGGAACAGGTGGGTACCATGATTGGGTATAAAAACAGCTTCCAAAAAAATGCTCAGTCTTTCACAAGAAAGGATGGGGCGGGGTACACCCCTTTGTCCACAACTACATGAGCAAATAGTCAAACAGTTTAAGAACAACGTTTCTCAAAGTGCAATTGCAAGAAATTTAGGGATTTCCACATCTACGGTCCATAATATCATCAAAAGGTTCAGAGAATCTGGAGAAATCACTCCACGTAAGCGGCATGGCCGGAAACCAACATTGAATGACCGTGACCTTTGATCCCTTAGACGGCACTGTATCAAAAACTGACATCAATCTCTAAAGGATATCACCACACGGGCTCAGGAAAACTTAAGAAAACCAATGTCACTAAATACAGTTCGTCGCTACATCTTTAAGTGCAAGTTAAAGCTCTACTATGCAAAGCGAAAGCCATTTATCAACAACATTCAGAAACGCCGCCGGATTGTCTGGGCCCGAGATCATCTAAGATTGGACTGATGCAAAGTGGAAAAGTGTTCTGTGGTCTGACGAATCCACATCTCAAATTGTTTTTGGAAATATTCGACATTGTGTCATCCAGACTAAAGGGGAAGTGAACCATCCAAACTGTTATCGACGCAAAGTTTAAAAGCCAGCATCTGTGATGGTATGGGGGTGCATTAGTGCCCAAGGCATGGGTAACTTACACACCTGTGAAGGCACCATTAATGCTGAAAGGTACATACAGGTTTTGGAGCAGTATATGCTGCCATCTAAGCGCTGTCTTTTTCATTAACGCCCCTGCTTATTTAAGCAAGACAATGCCAAGCCACATTCAGCACATGCTACAACAGCGTGGCTTCGTAAAAAAAAGAGTGCTGGTACTTTCCTGGCCCGCCTGCAGTCCAGACCTGTCTCGTATCGAAAATGTATTGGCGCATTATGAAGCGTAAAATACGATAGCGGAGACCCCGGACTGTTGAACGACTGAAGCTCTACATAGAACAAGAAAGGGAATGAATTCCACTTTCAAAGCTTCAATAATTAGTTTCCTCAGTTCCCAAATGTTTATTGAGAAAAGGTGATGTAACACAGTGGTGAACATGTCCTTTCCCAACTACTTTGGCACGTGTTGCAGCCTTGAAATTCTAAGTTAATTATTATTTGCAAAAAAAACAAAGTTTATGAGTTTGAACATCAAATATCTTGTCTTTGTAGTGCATTCGATTGAATATGGGTTGAAAAGGATTTGCAAATCCTTGTATTCCGTTTATATTTACATCTAAGACAATTTCCCAACTCATATGGAAACAGGGTTTGTATTTTGTTTTAATACGGTTCCTGGAGAAGTACAAACATGACACAAACCTTCCTAATTGTTAGAAGTCCCACTGTTTATACCAAACATGCTTCACTGATTAGACTAATTGGTAAGCACTGTTTTTGTCCTACTAATTTCAGCGATCCTTTGAACTCATCGTAGTTTGTTTACATGTACAACTTTCTCCAATACTGCCACAGAAAAACATGTTTCATGTCACTCCTTTGTCTCATTTTGTCCACCAAACGTTTTATGCTGTGTGTGAATGCACAAAGGTGAGCTTTGTTGATGTTATTGATTTGCTGGAGTACTAATCAGGGATATTTGACTGCAAACTAATCGATGCTAATATGCTATTTAGGCTAGCTGTATGTACATATTGCATCATTATGCCTCGTTTGTAGGTCAATTTGAGTTCATTTAATTTCCTGTACTTATGTCCTCTTTGTATTTAATTTATATTTGCATGTCTCATGACACATTATCTGTATGTAATATTGGCTGCAATATTGGCTGGTTGGGGTCCTCTCCAAGGTTTCTCATTGTCCCATTGGGTTCAGTTTTTCCTTGCCCTGATGTGGGATCTGAGCGGAGGATGTCGTTGTGGGTTGTGCAGCCCTTTGAGACACTCGGGATTTAGGGCTATATAAATAAACATTGATTGATTGATTGATTGATTGAATCCTCGAGCATTGAGGAGCGCGCGAAACAGGCATAATTAGAAACAAGCTGATTGCAGGTGAGGGGAAAAACTCAGCGCTCAGTGGGACAAGCAGGACATGGAAACAAAATATGAGCACTGATAGGAAGTAAATACAAAACAAGGACGCAAAAATAGAAATCAAGTGACAGATCGTCACAGTACCCTCCTCTTTAGGGACAGATTCCAGATGTCCCCAGGAAACAAAAACGAGATGAGTTCAAAAGTGGAGGGAGGACTTGGCGGAGGGTCGCCCGGCTAAGTGTCCCCGCATCCAGCGTGGGAAAGTCAGGTTGCGGATACAAAACAAGGAAGCACAAACAGAAATGAAGTGACAGCTCGTCAAATATCAGACGTCTATGAATCACCCATTGCCTTTCATTATTACTGTATGGACTGTTGATTCCTCCGCCAGGAGGTTATCTACTCGCTGGGGTTTGTATCAACATTTTTGAAAAAGGGCGGTGAGAGAGGGGGTGGGGTGTTGTGGACCTGCAGCGCACATTAGGGTGGAACCAAGCGTCTTTTCGTGTCGTTCTCGCCATTCCTGGGTCTAAATTGGTTGTCAAAGTTTACCAAGTTGTCGGAATACGTCCATCCTTCCACTATCCATGGAAGAGGCATGATTTAATAACTACAAAGAACATTCACTCGCAAAGGAGGCAAAGAAACGGCTGACTCAATGTCGTAAACATAAGCACTCAAGCTATAAATAGTTTGACAGCGTTAGCACTTATAATAACACTATCACTAATACTTGGTTAACATTCAGGTCACAAGATGTAAATAGAGTATTTTTTGGCACTTTTTGGATGTCTTTTATTGGGTTTAATGGGCGGAATAGAGGACCTCCCAAGCGGACTTTCAATTACGATTATTTACAAGTTAGAATGCATTGAAAGAAATACAGAAATACATCCATCATGTCTTTCATAACAACTGTGAAGGATAGGCAAACTTCCAAAAAAAAGTGCAGTACCCTTTTAAGAGCTATCAACACGCTCTAATTCCATTTATGCTGACAGGTTATGCCTGGGTCTTTCCACTCTGTTAAAAAGGATTTATCTGGTAAATGTTTGGATAACGTGGGAGTTTATGTGAGCCCCCACTAAGAAATAGCCTTGATGTGTTGGACTCTTGGTGCGTTCAGTAGTCATTGCACGTAGGTGAGCAGAGCTCGAAAGCATGAGCTCACCGCCAGGATCAACGCAAGAATCCTTAGCGTCCTATAAAACAACTTCAATACCCAAAAGGTCATAAAAATGTTCTTAGACAAAATCCGACTCTTCACCTTTCAGACAGGAAGAATATGGAAGAGTGAAAAAAAGCAATATGCATGGGAAATGAAGTCATCAACGTTTTGCTGTGCCAGCATTCTCTTAGTGATGTAATAATTTTAGTCCTCCGTGTTGCTGTAATGAGATGATCCTTATATAATGCAGCAGGCCACTTAACATATGAACGACTTTTTGGACAAAGGGTTTTAATGTACCGTGTTTTCCGGACCATAGGGCACAAGGGAGTATAAGGCCAATGAGCGGGTCAAGTCAGGTCTATTTTCATACAAATGGTACACCGGATTATAGGGCACATCAACGGGATCATATTATTTATTTATTTTTCTAAATAGAAAACACTTCCATGTGGTCTACATAACATGTAATGATGGTTCTTTGGTTAAAATCTTGCATAGATTATGTTTTACAGATCATCTTCAAGTCGCTTTCTGACCGTCTTTTCAGGATGCACCAGTTTGAGGGCGATCTTATTTACGTGGCTCACCTTCGACAACGTCTTCTCCCCGTCATCTGTGTTGTAGCGGTGTAGCGTGCAAGGACGGGAGTGCAAGAAGTGTCAAAATATGGAGCTAACTATAGGATCTGTGAGCAGCATCTCCTCATCATTGGCTCACTCGTGCAATAACAACGGCGAAAATGTGTCCCGGGAAGAACCGTCCCACCGGAACTCTCATGCGTTTGTTACGCCTCGTCTCGATTACTGTAACGTATTGTTTTCGGGTCCCCCCATGTCTAGCATTAAAAGATTACAGTTGGTACAAAATGCGGCTGCTAGACTTTTGACAAGAACAAGAAAGTTTGATCATATTACGCCTATACTGGCTCACCTGCACTGGCTTCCTGTGCACTTAAGATGTGACTTTAAGGTTTTACTACTTACGTATAAAATACTACACAGTCTAGCTCCAACCTATCTTGCTGATTGTATTGTACCATATGTCCCGGCAAGAAATCTGCATTCAAAGGAGTCCGGCTTATTAGTGATTCCCAGAGCCCAAAAAAAGTCTGCGGGGTATAGAGCATTTTCTGTTCGGGCTCCAGTACTCTGGAATGCCCTCCCGGTAACAGTTTGAGATGCTACCTCAGTAGAAGCATTTAAGTCTCATCTTAAAACTTATCTGTATACCATAGCCTTTAAATAGACCCCCTTTTTAGACTAGTTGATCTGCCGTTTCTTTTCGTTTTCTTCTATGTCCCCCCCTCCCTTGTGGAGGGGGTCCGGTCCGATGGCCATGGATGACGTACTGGCTGTCCAAAATCAGGACCCAGGATGGACCGATCGTCCAGAGTCGGGACCCAGGATGGACCGCTCGCCTCCGTATCGGTCGGGGACATCTCTGAGCTGTTGATCAACCTCCGCTTGGGATGGTTTCCTGCTGGTTCCACTTTGGATGGGACTATCGCTACTATATTGGATCCACTTTGGATTTAATTCTCACGGTTACGTTAGATCCACTATGGATAGGACTTTCACAATATCACGTTAGATCCACTCGACATCCACTGCTTGTAACCCCCCCACGAGGGGGGGGGGGGGGGGGGTTGCCTACATATGTAGTCCTCTCCAAGGTTTATCATGGTCGACGTCCCACTGGGGTGAGTTTTTCCTTGCCCTTATGTGGGCCCTACCGATAATTTTATTGTGGTTTGTGCAGCCCTTTGAGACACTTGTGATTTAGGGCTATATAAATTAACATTGATTGATTGATTGATAATAAATAAAGTTCCTTGGATGAATAATGTTAACTCACTGGACCGGTACATTTTAGCGCTTTCATGGCAAGTTTACTGACAGATATAAGAAGGAACTTTACACTACTTTATATTACAAACGGCAACAGCGGAGGATGAATGTCCCATTACAAGAAGATGGCGAAAAAATGGATTGACTTCGGCACTAACTACAAAGGCAATAGCGCACAAATTATCAGGACTGATGCAGATCCCAAATACAGATCAGCAGGTACCAGAAGGTAAAAAAAAGTTGCTTTTGCATATTATTGCGAAACAAAACGCCAGTTATTGTCTTACCTTATACACACACCGTAGTATTACTTGTATGTTGACGTACAGTACAATCCGTCAAGCAGTGCGGCTTCATAGTTTACCAAAATCGTACTAAAATATTTTAATAGTTTTTCCAGAGCCGTGTGTAATTGTCTATATTTTCAACGGAACGTATAAAATGTTGTTTACTTGAGTCATATTGCAATCTACACATATTTCTTGTGTGTGACTGCCATCTACTGGTCGCACTTATCATTTCACCGTGTAACAAATAAAATAGCTTCCAGGTCAATAAGTACAACCAAAATTATTCCGGACAATGGGCGCACCGAGTTCTACGGCGCACTGTTGAGTTTTGAGAAAATGAAAGGATTATAAGTGCGCCTTATGGTCCGAAAAATACGGTACTCCCTTACCTGCGTCAAGATTACAGGTAACTGTCTGGATACTACGTTAAAATAATCTGTAATTTGATTTTAATATCATTTGTTCCCATCTTCTCATGCAGTGAGATGAACACCACTGGGGCATTTTGAGGCACTGACATTAGGCAGAATAACGTGTATGCCCTAATAACTCAGCTGTGATTGATAAAATGATTCAAATGCGCATGTTTTCTGACTGAGGATGAAAAAGATGTATGGAATAAACTACACAATGTCAGTTCATCATTTCAGAATATAGCAGGGGGACATTTTCTGGCAGGCTGAATGGAATGCGTAAGGTATCTTGGGCCTCTTATCTTCATGCCGCAGCGCACATGCAGTGATGTGCTAGGACAGGGGTCACCAACCTTTTTGAAACCAAGAGCTACTTCTTGGGTACTGATTAATACAAAGGGCTACCAGTTTGATACACACTTAAATAAATTGCCAGAAATAGCCAATTTGGTCAATTTACCTTTAATAAATAAATCTATATATATATAAAAATGGGTATTTCTGTCTGTCATTCCATCTTACATTTTTTTCCTTTTATGGAAGGTAATTTGTAGCGAATAAATGATGTAAAAAAAAAAAACACTTAATTGAACAGTTTAAAAGAGGAGAAAACCCGAAAAAAATGAAAATTAAACTTTGAAACTATTTATTTTCAATTTCGACTTTTTAAAACTCAAAATTCAACCGAAAAAAATGAAGAGAAAAACTAGCTCATTCGAATCTTTTTGAAAAAATTAAAAAAAGAATTTATGGAACATCATTAGTAATTTTTCCTGATTAAGACTAATTTTAGAATTTTGATGACATGTTTTAAATAGGTTAAAATACAATCTGCACTTTGTTAGAATATATAACAAATTGGACCAAGCTATATTTCTAACAAAGACGAATAATTTTTTCTTCTAGATTTTCCAGAACAAAAATTTTAAAAAAATTCAAGACTTTGAAATAAGATTTAAATTTGATTCTACAGATTTTGTAGATTTACCAGAATATTTTTTTTTTTTAATCATAATAAGTTTGAAGAAATATTTCTAAAATATTCTTCGTCGAAAAAACAGAAGCTAAAAGGAAGAATCAAATCAAAATGTATTAATTATTCTTTACAATAAAAAAAATAGATACTTGAACGTTGATTTAAATTGTCAGGAAAGAAGAGGAAGGAATTTAAAAGGTAAAAAGGTGTATGTGTTTAAGTAAAGTGAAGTGAAGTGAAGTATATTTATATAGCGCTTTTCTCTAGTGACTCAAAGCGCTTTACATAGTGAAACCCAATATCTAAGTTACATTTAAACCAGTGTGGGTGGCACTGGGAGCAGGTGGGTAAAGTGTCTTGCCCAAGGACACAACGGCAGTGACTAGGATGACGGAAGCGGGAATCAAACCCGCAACCCTCAAGTTGCTGGCACGGCTGCTCTATCAGCCGAGCTATGCCGCCCCATAATCCTAAAATCATTTTTAAGGTTGTATTTTTTCTCTAAAATTGTCTTTCTGAAAGTTATAAGAAGCAAAGTAAAAAAAAAAAATACAACCAAGTCTTTAAAATATTTTCTTGGATTTTCAAATTCCATTTGAGTTTTGTCTTTCTTAGAATTAAAAATGTCGAGCAAAATAAAAATTTAAAAAATAGAGGCCCCCCGCGACCCCACAAGGGAATAAGCGGTAGAAAATGGATGGATGGATGGAGGCAGCTCACTGGTAAGTGCTGCTATTTGAGCTATTTTTAAAACAGGCCAGCGGGCTACTCATCTGGTCCTTACGGGCTACCTGGTGCCCGCAGGCGCCGCGTTGGTGACCCCTGATAGGATGTCTGACTGCCGTGAATATTTCACGTTGGAAGTTAAAGTCCAGATAGTTGAGAGAGAGTTACAACAGATGATTAAGTTAAAGTTAAAGTTCCAATGATTGTCACACACACACTAGGTGTGGTGAAATGTGTCCTCTGCATTCGACCCATCCTCCATGTTCAAACAATGGGAGATGAGGGGAGCAGGGAGCAGCAGCGTGCGCCGCGCTCTGGAATCATTTGGTAATTTAACCCCCAATTCCAACCTGATGCTGAGTGCCAAGCAGGGAGGTCACGGGTCCCATTTTTATAGTCTTTGGTATGACTCGGCAGGGGTTTGAACTCAAGACCTCCCAGTCTCAGGGCGGACATTCTAACCCAGGGTTGCCCACACTTCTTCTGCAGGCGAGCTACTTTTCAATTGACCAAGTCGAGGGGATATACCTCATTCATAAATATCATACCAAGGTTTCTCATAGTCATCATTGTCACCGACGTCCCACTGGGATGAGTTTTCCTTGCCCTTATGTGGGCTCTACCGAAGATGTCGTTGTGGTTTGTGTTGTGGTTTGTGCAGCCCTTTGAGACACTAGTGAGTTAGGGCTATGTAAAAAATCATTTATTTATGAAACATACGTTTTTGTTAACATATTAAAGGTTTTTAATGATAATGCAATAATGTTTAACACAAATAGAGTCCTGTCTTTCATGAAGACAAGAATATAAGTTGGAGTATTACCTGATTCGGATGACTTGCATTGATTGGAATCAGACAGAATTGCAGATAACGTCGGCATTTTCAAATGGAGGAGAACAAAAGTCCTCCTTTCTGTCCAATACCACATGAAAGTGGTTGGTTTTTGGTATCTTATTTGTCCAGCTTCCGTACTCGTTTTTATACACTTTACAAGAAATCCATTAGCTCCGTAGCTTGCTAGCAGTGCCGGCCCAAGCCTCCATGGGGCCCTAAGCAAAATTTGATTTTGGGGCCCTCTATTTCCGCCAATAATATTGATTGTTGATCATTCACACACCTAATATAAACTCATTGCAGCTCTGGCAGTGTTGTTTACATTATCCTAATGTCAGCCTGGCATGTCTTTACATATGACATGTCATTTATAAAGATATGGGGGGTGGCCCAGTTAAGAACATAAATAATACCAATGAATGAAAGAATGATGACCAGAGTGCCACATATGGTTCCTATTCTTAAAATGTAGAAAACATTCAGCAACAAGAGTGGCTTGGGGTTCAACAGTCCAAGTGATAAAGCTTTGTATTTACAGTAAAAGTGTCATCTTGTCTCATCAGTCTTGTACATATTAGTTTTCAATTAGTAGTTTATATTTTTAGTTAATTGTTCATATTTCATGTTTACTCCGTACAAAGAGAGCGCGGTCTACTCAAGTTAAATTCCATGTGTGTTAAACATAACTGGACAATAAAGCTGATTCTGATTCACTTTATTATTTTTGGTAACAAAACCTGAAACAGCGATGTGCAAAAATAATTTGTAATGCAAGAAAAACAATAAAGTGCAACAATAAAATCCCTTAAATATATATAAAAAGGAACACATTCAATTGTACAAAAACAACATAATTAAACTAAATATCAAGCAAATACTTGAGTAATATTAATGAACAGAGTTACCAGAAACAAGGTAACATAACGGTTGATAAACAAATATAATGTTACTACATATTAAAACTATGTAAATATACATAACGATGTGCAAAAATTTGAGGGGGAAAAAAATCAAAATAAACTACCTTAATTCACACATTTGACCATCACATCACAGTTTTGTTCCTCTGTTCTTCACCACTCCACCCACTCCTTAAAGGGGAACATTATCACAATTTCAAAAGGGTAAAAAACAATAAAAATCAGTTCCCGTTGGCTTGTTTTATTTTTCAAAGTTTTTTTCAAAATTTTACACCTCCCGGAATATCCCTAAAAAAAGCTTTAAAGTTCTGGATTTTCGCTATTTGCGATGTGACTGTCCATTTCCCTGTGACGTCATACAGGGCTGCCAATACAAACAACATGGCGGTTACCACAGCAAGATATAGCGACATTAGCTCAGATTCAGACCCGGATTTCAGCGGTTTAAGCGATTCAACAGATTACGCATGTATTGAAACAGATGGTCGGAGTATGGAGGAATATAGCGAAAACGAAATTAAAGAATAAATTGAAGCTATTGAGCAAATAGCTATTGACGCTATTCGGCCATAGCATGGGTGTACCTAATGAAGTGGCCCATAGCATGGCCGCCTTATTAGCATCGCCGGTAAAATGTGCGGACGAAACGATCAGGACTTTCGCATCTTGTGAGACTGGAGCAACTTAAATCCGTCGATTGGTAAGTGTTTGTTTCGCATTAAATGTGGGTATCTCATTTCAAATGTACATACAGCTAGCGTAAATAGCATGTTAGCATCGATTAGCGTAGCATGTTAGCATCGATTAGCTGGCAGTCATGCCGTGACCAAATATGTCTGATTAGCACATAAGTTAACAACATCAACAAAACTCACCTTTGTGATTTTGTTGACTTAATAGTTGCAAATGCATCTGCAGGTTATCCATACGTCTCTGTGCCATGTCTGTCTTAGCATCGCCGGTCAAATGTGTAGACACTCTGGCAAATTCAATGGGGGTCTGGCGGGCAGATTTCTTGCCAGTGGTGCAAGTTGAATCCCTCCCTGTTAGTGTTGTTACACCCTCCGACAACACACCGACGAGGCATGATGTCTCCAAGGTTCCAAAAAATAGTGGAAAAAACGGAAAATAACAGAGCTCAGACCCGGTGTTTGTAATGTGAAAATGGAAATGGCGGTTGTATTACCTCGGTGACATCACGTTCTGACGTCATCGCTAAAAGACCGATAAACAAAAGCCGTTTAATTTGCCAAAATTCACCCATTTACAGTTCGGAAATCGGTTGAAAAAATACATGGTCTTTTTCCTGCAACCACAAGATTTATATTGACGCTTGCATAGGTTTGGTGATAATGTTCCCCTTTAAAACCTGTGCTTCCTGGCTTTTCTGTAGGCAAAGTCATTTATGATATCACTGTAAGAAATCTGATGGCCGACTTTGTTATTAATACTAATCACTGCCAGTCCACTCAGTCTTTCTTGAGCCATGGAAGATCTCAGGTAGTTTTTTATTAATTTGAGCTTGGAAAAGCTCCGCTCTGCTGTTTCAACAGTCACAGGCCGAGTGCAGGCTATCCGCAGAGCTTTTGGGGGCCCCCTGGTGGCCGCGGGGCCCTAAGCAAGCGCTTAGTTCGCTTATGCCTTGGGCCGGCTCTGCTTGCTAGCTTGTGTACGCCAGCTTTCTGAGACTTTTATTGTGAAGATAGGAACTGTGCAGGCGGTTTTTAGAGTTTTGACAGCAGGTACGGCGCGAATGTGTTGAAATAAAAGGTGTTTCTCGCCTTCCTGTCCATCACTTTTTCTTAATAATGAGCTACGAGCAGCCAGTGTCATCTCACAAGACCCTCGGGTGTCGTGAATGTCAATCAAGTGACAAAAGTGACGTCTTTGTGAAGATTGAGGATCGCTAATTTTTAGGTCTATTTTTTAAATGCCTGGCTGGTGATCGACTAACACATCCTCCGGGATCGACGGGTAGCTCGCGATTGACGTAATGGGCACCTCTGTTCTAACCACAAAGCCACTGAGCTGGTGGACGAGACGAGACAGTTGTGGAGCCGAGAGTGACCTTTATTTTGGTGAGGTGACCATTTCATGCCCGATATTTGTTTGTTGGTCTTGTTACGCCGGGCAGGAACCGATCATCCACCGCCTCCTCGACCTCTGTGTAACATCTACACACATGTTCCGATTAGGGTTGAACCGATTCGATATTGATACGGGATACCTGTCAGAACTACTATTGACAGTTTGGTTATGTTTGGGTTTGCCTGTGTGTTTGTGTTTCGAATCACTTCCTGTCTTGGTGCTCTTGTTTTGTCAATTAATCAATCAAGCAAACTTTATTTCCATAGCCCTTAATCACAAGTGTCTCAAAGGGCTGCACGAGCCCCAACGACATCTTTGGCTCACATCCCGCATCAGGGCGGCCGGTGCGATGGACGTCGAGTGGATCTAGTGGGAGATTCCAGTCCATAGTGGGGCCAGCAGGATATCATCTTGAGTCAGCAGAGCAGAGATATGCACAGATGAGTGGTCCACCTCGTGGCCCGACTTTGAACAGCTGGCGCGTCATCTGGGGTCACTTAATAACCTCTCCACGCGGGAGAGGGGGGGCAGAGCTGAAAAGACACGGCAGATCAACTGGTCTAAAAGGGGGGTCTATTTAAAGGGGAACATTATCACCAGACCTATGTAAGCATCAATATATACCTTGATGTTGCAGAAAAAAGACCATATATATTTTTTTACCAATATCCGAACTCTAAAAGGGTGAATTTGGCGTTTGAAACGCCTTTCAATTGTTCGCTGTCGGAGCAATGACCTTTCACCCGTGACGTGACAAAGGGAAGCAATCCGCCAATTTCTCAAACACATTACACACGCCAAGTCAAATCAGCTCTGTTATTTTCCGTTTTTTCGACTGTTTTCCGTACCTTGGAGACATCATGCCTTGTCGGTGTGTTGTCGGAGGATGTAACAACACGAACAGAGAAGGTTTCAAGTTGACTTACGTGGAGTGTGCTAATCAGACATATCAATGGTCACGGCATGCTAATCAATGCTAACATGCTATTTAGGCTAGCTGTATGTACATATTGCATCATTTTGCCTCATTTGTAGCTATATTTGCATCCAGCCTTTCCCTCCCCCCACATTTAATGCCAAACAAACACATACCAATCGACGGATTCAAGTACACCAGTGGTCAAAAGATGCGAAAGTCCCTCGTTTGTTCTGCACATTTTACCGACGACAGCTATGCTACGACAGATGGCACAGAGATGTGTGGATATGCTGCGACACTCAAAGCAGATGCATTTCCAACGATAAAGTCAACAAAATCACAAAGGTGAGTTTTGTTGATGTTATTGACTTATGTGCTAATCAGACATATTTGGCCACGGCATGACTGCCAGCTAATCGACGCGAACATGCTATTTATGCTAGCTGTATGTACATTTGTAGCTATATTTGCATCCAGCCTTTCCCTCCACCCACATTTAATGCCAAACAAACACTTACCAATCGACGGATTTAAGTTGCTCCAGTAGTCAAAAGATGCAATCGTTGGTTAGAAGGCGGTCACAGAATTCGTCCTCTTGGCTCAATAGCTTCAGTTTTTTTCTTCATTTTCGTTTTTGCTATCTGCCTCCACACTCCAACTATCCGTTTCAATGCATGCGTAATCTGTTGAATCACTTAAGCCGCTGAAATCCGAGTCTGAATCCGAGCTAATGTCGCTATATCTTTCTGTGTTATCTGCCATGTTTATTTGTATTGGCGTCACGCAGTGACGTCACAGGAAAATGGGGGGGTGGATACACAGATAGCGAAAATCAGGCACTTTAAAGCCTTTTTTCGGGATATTCCATGATGGGTAAGATTTTAAAAAAAACTTCGAAAAATACAATAAGCCACTGGGAACTGATTTTTATTGGTTTTAACCCTTCTGAAATTGTGATAATGTTCCCCTTTAAAGCCTAGTGTATACAAATTAGTTTTAAGATGGGACTTTAATGCTTCTACTTTTGTCAGTGTTTCCTGTTTGGTCTCTGTGTTTTGAAGCACCTTTACTTTCTGTTCCCTGTGCCGTCAGCACACCTGTTCCTCGTTTAATTAGTTCCATTCAGTTCCACCTGGGTCCCTCCGTCGGTGCTGGATCATTGTTCCTCCAACACTGATGCTGAGTGTGCTGTTTCTGTTCGTTTCCTGCTTCCTTGTGAGTAATCTTTTTGTTTTCTAATTGCATTCCACCTGCCGTTCTCTGCCTCCTTGGGGTCACACTGCAAGCAATGCTCACCGGACCGCGACAATATCCGTCACCCAAAAAAACCCACAAGTATCGGATTGTCAAAACTTGGACTATGGTGAAGCTTTCTGCGTGGACTGCATTCCTGAGATGCAAGAGAACTGTACCGGACATGGCGTGAAGGTGAATACATGATTTAGTTCTTACTATAAAAAGTGTAAACAAAAGGCGCGCACAAGGCGGAGACACAAACTTGGCTAAGGGAACAAAACTAACGCTACGACGTAAACAATGGGCATGAAACAAAAGAAACTAACTGTGGCATTAATAAACAAAAACTTACTTGCGGTGACGTGAGCAGGGCAGCATGGACTATGAAATTGCATGAAACAAGCAGCGTGAACTAATCATGAAACAAAGTGATGACGCCAGCCGACCAACTGAAAACCACAGGCTTGAATAGGCTCTGTGATTACAAACAGGTGCGTGATTCCAACACGTGAGACAGGTGAAAGTAATAAGTTGACATGGTAATCAAAAACGGGAGCGTAAAAACAGAAACTAATGGAGTTTCGAAGTAACAAAACATAACTAAACAAAACATGATCACAATACATGACACGGGTAGCATGGGCTTGCATCCTAAATATCTGATACAAGCACTCCGATGCAAGCAGTCCTGCGGTGTGTTTATTTGCGCAAAACTGCCAGTTCATATTTAAATGTCGACCCATGAGCACACAAGGCTGATCTTTCCTTGTAAAAGGTACCGTATTTTCCGGACTCTAAGGCGCACTTAAAAGTCTTTATTTTCTCAAAACTCAACAGTGCGCCTTATAACCCGGTGCACCAAATGTACGGAATATTTTTACTTTTGTTTACTTTTCTCAAAGCAATTTTTTTTGTACATGGTGTTATGATAAGTGTGACCAGTAGATGGCAGTCAAACATAAGAGTTACATGTATACTGCACCATGATTACACTTGAGTCAAGTAAACAACACCTACATTTTATATGTTCCATTGAAAATACAGATCATTACCCACGGCGCTCAAAAATCTATCAAAATGTTTTAGTACGACTGTGGTAAGCTATGAAGCCGCACCGCTTGATGGATTGTCGGCGCATTAAACATATGAGTATTATTATGGTGTGTGTATAAGGTAAGACTTTATCTGGCGTTTTGTTTTGCAATATTATCCACAAGCAACCCTTTTAGTACTGTTCTGTATTTGACATCTGCATAAATCCTGAAAAATTGAGCGCGTCCGCTTTTGTAGTCCGTACCGACGACGTAGCCCTGTGTTTTTAAACCACTGTAGTGTGCCGCGACACACTGTCTGATGTTCCGTTGGAGATTATGTAATTGCACCTAATTGGTGTTGAGGTCTGGGATTAGGTAGCGATTTGTACAGGGTGTACACCGCCTACAGCCCGAATGCGGCTGAGATAGGCTCCAGTGACCCCAAAAGGGACTGGTGGTAGAAAATGGATGGATGGATGGTGTAGAAGTTCACCTCAAATGGGTTCTTCAGACCCCCACACAATGCCAGGAGACCTAGGAATTCTCATCATGGCTTCTGCTAATAAAGGCGACAGGTGATGAGCTAACAAGGCCCACCTGGGCCATCTACGCACCTGTCGCTGTCTTCGAGGCCGGTCCTGGCAGCACCCCTTTCCGCGGCAGGCCCGCTGGCCACGCCCCCTCCACAATTGGGTTAACAGTAGGTGCATTTTTAGTGTACTTTATACCTTTTTGTTTTCGCCCTCTTTTCGATCCTTATCCTTTTCATCCTTTGTAACTGAGCTACTGTGTGGAAAATGCTCCCCTTGTGGATCATTAAAGTTTTTCTTAGTCTAAGTATAATAATGTTTTTCCAAACCAGTAATTATACACCGCAAATAATGTGACGTTGTTGAGTGTCTGTGCTGTCTAGAGCTCGGCAGACTAACCATGTTATACTCTTCCATATCAATAGGTGGCAGCAGATAGCTAATTGCTCTTTAGATGTCGGGAACATGTTCTGTCATGGTCACAATATGCAACCGACAGCGGGAGGCAGTGCGCAGGTAAAAAGGTATCTAATTTTTAAACCAATAATAAAAAAAAGGTTAGTGCCCCTAAGAAAAGGCATTGAAGCTTACGAAACTAAAACAGAACTGGCTACAAATTAAACAAAGACAAAATGCTGGACGACAGCAAAGACTTACAGCGTGTGGAGCAGACGGCGTCCACAAAGTACATCCGTACATGACATGACAATCAACAAGGTCCACACAAAGAAGGATAGCATCCACACAACTTAAATAGTCTTGATTGCTAAAACATTGAGTAGCGTTTAAAGGAAGACATGAAACTGCTACAGGAAAATGCCAACAAAATAGGAAAAGCCACCAAAATAGGAGTGAGAGACAAGAACTAAGACACTACACACAGGACCTGATGTGTCAGGTTGTGACAGTACTTGAGACAAGAGATGCAATGATGCATGGTTGGTTATGGTTTGAACTCACATCCAACAATTGCGAGAACAACTTTTTACTCTCAATATCGACTTCATTTTTTTATGTTTTCTGCTGGTGGTGTGCCTCCGGATTTTCTCAATGAAAAAAATGCGCCTTGGCTCAAAAAAGGTTGAAAAACACTGCCGTAGTCGATAATCTTCTTCTTTTTCTCTATCTTCTTGTTATGTGACATTCAACCTAAAAACAACCCTAGCCCAAAGTACACTGCAAAAGGTTAGTGTTCAAAAACAATAACTAAGCAAAATTATTGGCCAATAGAACAAGAACATTTGGCTTGTCAAGACTTTCCAAAACAAGTGAAATTAGCTAACTTAAATGAACCCAAAAATACCTTAAAATAAGTATATTCTCACTAGTAACAACTGTACTACTATATGAGTACATATGTTCTATTGTTTCATTGAAAATAAAACAGCAAAGTCCATTTGGCTGTCATCTGTTTTAATTATGAGACAGAATTGTGTCGAAGTCATGATTTTGTTGTTTGTACATGCTTGAAATAAGAAATTATTACTTTAGAAAACATAGATTTATACTTGTGTTGATGACACAGCTTGATATGTATATATATATATGTGTATATATATATATATATATATATATATATATATATATATACATATACACACACACACACACACACATAGGAAAACGCCAGCTAACTCAAAATAAGGCACAGCCTGATGTGACAGGCATACCTGTACATATATATACATATACATACATACATATAAATATATATATATTGGTTGATATTGTACTTTCAAGCATTTTTTACTCAATATAGTGATGCAATCCGCTGCTCGGATCTTTACATATTCTTGTTTATTGTTCCTTTTCTGTATCACATTTTGTAGTTCGACTTCTTTAGTTCTTGTTTAGTCTGTCACCATGGTTTCATATTGTTTTCACCTGCTACTCACGGTCCCTGCACACCTGTTTTACTAATCACCTTACTTATTTAAGCTTGTCCCTTTTGTTAGTTCTGACTGGGTTCCTAGTTTGCTTTCATGCAACTGATGACGATTATTCTTACTCGCTAACTTTCATGCTGCGTTTTGTTCATTCTAGCTCTCATGCTAATTATTTGTTTTCCCTTTTTGTGCTTTTGTGCCAATTGTTTGTGTTTCTGTTCATATTTCTAGCTTCTATGCTAGCGCCTTTTGTTTGCCTTTCTGCTAGCACCAGTGTTTTTGTTTCTTGCCTGTTTTGTTACTTTAATAAATCCTTATATCTTACCTTTTGCTGTGTTCTTGCCGACGCATCCCTGGAGGAACAATGCCACCCAGCCGTTCCATATAGGTCATAAAATCTCAGCAACAAGCTGTAATGTCTTACTGGGGTCATTAAGGACCAACACCCTTAAAACAAGTAAAACACTTTAACATAAAATCTGCTTGGTGAGAAGAATCAGTTTGAATCAGACAGAAAATAAGCAAATATCACTCTTATTGGAGATATTTAATCCTACTTAGATTTCAGTTTTTGCAGTGTACAACACAACCCCAAGTAAAATACCTACACTGCAAAAAGTCAGTGTTCAAAAACAAGAAAAAAGAAAAAAAATAATAATTAGGGGTATTTTATTTGAACTAAGCAAAATTATCTGCCAATAAAACAAGAAAATTCAGCTTGTCAAGACTTTCCAAAACAAGTAAAATTAGCTAACCTTAATGAACCCTAAAATACCTTAAAATAAGTATATTCTCATTAATAACAAAAGCACTTTTCTTGGTCAAAAAAAAAAATTGACTTTTTGCTCAATATGTTGAAAAATATCTTGTCATAATGATATGCTTTCGGAATCATATTTTTTTTTTTATGCTTGAAATAAGAAATTATTTCTTTAAAAAAGTAGTTTTGTACTTGTGATTGTTGATGACACAGCTTTGCAACACTTGATATTCTACTTTCAAGCATGTTTTACTCAATACAGGTCGTTAAATCTCAGCAACAAGCTGTAATATCTTACTGGGATCATTTAGGATCCAAACCCTTAAAACAAAGGAAACACTCTAACATGAAATCTGCTTAGTGAGAAAAATTATCTTCTCAGACAGAAAATAAGCAAATATCACCCTTATTGAAAATCTAACTACTTAGATTTCAGTTTTTGCAGTGTACAACCCCTATCCCAAAGTAAAATACCTATTAGTTAACCTGGTGGTGAACTTTCTCCAAGATGAATATAAACATTCACCATATGCAAAACACAATATGAGTTAATTAATTAATTTCACTTGAAATGCTTTTAAGCCCAGACCGAGAGCATGAGATATTACCTCTATGATGTGTCATTTGTAGCTGAGATAGGCACCAGCGCCCCCCGCGACCACAAAGGGAATAAGCGGTAGGAAATGGATCGATGGATGGATGGATGTGTCATTAATTCACCAGCCTGTCATGCCCCAGGTGTTCCGAATCAGTGTCTCTGTGTCTACCCAGGTGATCCCCATCATAGCTCATCCCCTGCCCCCATATATTCCCTCAGCCCTTCATTCTCGTGCCAGTTGTTGCCATCCATGCCAAGCCCCAGTGTCCTGTCCGAGTAGACTATTCTCTGTGTAACTGTGAAGTTCGAGCATTGCTTCGATTTGGTTTTAATGCCCGTGTGAGACAACAGCGTCTGTCCTTTTCTCTGACTCAACTCCTGAGCCGGAGAGATGATGCAAAGCACGACAGGCTGTTTGGCACAGCCTGCTAAGAATGACTATTAGCTCCAAGTTGCTTTGACACTGGGATTTCGCTGGTGTTACATTTTTGGCAGCGGCAGTACCGAGGTGTCACATTATAGCGACCGCACCGCTTATATATTGCAGCTGGATCACTGTCAGGGAGCTTAAGCTTATGTAGCTTTTTGCAGAGTATATACTGTATACAGTGGGGCAAATAAGTATTTAGGCAGCCACCGATTGTGCAAGTTCTCCCCCTTAAAATGATGACAGAGGTCTGTCATTTTCATCATAGGTACACTTCAACTGTGAGAGACAGAATGTGAAAAAAAAATCCAGGAATTCACATTGTAGGAAATTTAAAGAATTTATTTGTAAACTATGGTGGAAAATAAGTATTTGGTCAACCATTCAAAGTTCTCACTGATGGAAGGAGGTTTTGGCTCAAAATCTCACGATACATGGCCCCATTCATTCTTTCCTTAACACGGATCAATCGTCCTGTCCCCTTAGCAGAAAAACAGCCCCAAAGCATGATGTTTCCACCCAGGTATGGTGTTCTTGGGATGCAACTCGGTATTCTTCTTCCTCCAAACACGACGAGTTGAGTTTATACCAAAATGGATACATGGATGATACAGCAGAGGATTGGGAGAATGTCATGTGGTCAGATGAAACCAAAATAGAACTTTTTGGTATAAACTCAACTCGTCGTGTTTGGAGGAAGAAGAATACTGAGTTGCATCCCAAGAACACCACACCTACTGTGAAGCATGGGGGTGGAAACATCATGCTTTGGGGCTGTTTTTCTGCTAAGAGGACAGGATGATTGATCCGTGTTAAGGAAAGAATGAATGGGGCCATGTATCGTGAGATTTTGAGCCAAAACCTCCTTCCATCAGTGAGAGCTTTGAATGGATGACCAAATACTTATTTTCCACTATAATTTATAAATCAATTCTTTAAAATTCCTACAATGTGAATTCCTGGATTTTTTTTTTCACATTCTGTCTCTCACAGTTGAAGTGTACCTATGATGAAAATTACAGACCTCTGTCATCATTTTAAGTGGGAGAACTTGCACAATCGGTGGCTGACTAAATACGTTTTTGCCCCACTGTGTATTTGCGGTTTGTGCAAATAGGAAGGGAGGTGGCTCCAATTTCCATTTTACTAGCCTTTAAGATTCCTGGTATGAATAATGCAGGGGACAGCTCTGTCTCGCTCTGCAGCCATGCAGTAGTAACATTGGAGTGATAGTGAGGAAAGGGAAGAACAATAACGACAGCAGAGTTTTCCCTGATCTACGCCCCACAGGGAAAGTGCCTGCAGCGTTGCAAAGTCATTCAATTACTTTCATCAGGTCTAAGGGCTGCCGAAGACACAAAAGAAGTGCTCAGTTCAATGTGCAGCAATGCTCACTAGACTAATGCTGATAGGCTCCCAATGGGAAAACTCAAGTTTGTCTGAAGTTTGTAGTTTTGTTCAAGTCTTCTTTCCATATAAAGAGTTAATAATTTTTTCAGTTAGTCTTTTTATTTAGGAACCCTGGCAGCTGGGCTTGCTAACCAGGAAGTCACTGATTGAGCCCAAAACAAGATTTCTATTCGGGCTCAAGTACTCTGCAAAGCCCTCCCGGTAACAGTTAGAGATGCTACCTCAGTAGAAGCATTTAAGTCCAATCTTAAAATTAATGTGTATGATAATAAATATTAATAATGAATTAGATTTTATATCGCGCTTTTCTATTATTAGATTCTCAAAGCGCTCACGGAGAAGTGGGAAACCATCATTCGTTCACACATGATGGTGGTAAGCTACATTTGTAGCCACAGTTGCCATGGGGTAGACCAGGGGTGTCCATCCCATCCATTTTCTACCGCTTATTCCCTTTCGGGTGGCGGGGGGTGCTGGAGCCTATCTCAGCTGAATTCAGGCGGAAGGCGGTATACACCCTGGAAAAGTCGCCCTCTCATCGCAGGGCCAACACAGATAGACAGACAACATTCACACTCACATTCACACACTAGGGACCATTTAGTCCGCATGAACATCCCTCCATCCATCTTCTTCCGCTTATCCGAGGTCGGGTCGCGGGGCAACAGCCTAAGCAGGGAAACCCAGACTTCCCTCTCCCCAGCCACTTCGTCTAGCTCTTCCCGGGGGATCCCGAGGCGTTCCCAGGCCAGCCGGGAGACATAGTCTTCCCACTGTGTCCATACATTAAAGGCCTACTGAAACCCACTACTACCGACCACACAGTCTGATAACTTATATATCAATGATGAAACATTAACATTGCAGCACATTCCAATACGGCCTTTTTAGTTTACTAAATTGCAATTTCAAATTTCCCGCTGAGTTTTTTGTTGAAAACGTTGCGGAATGATGACGCGTGCGCGTGACGTCTCGAGTTGGAGGGGACATATTAGTGCAGCACCACTTGCGGTTAAAAGTCGTCTCGTTTCATCGCATAATTACACAGTATTCTGGACTTCTGTGTTGCTGAATCTTTTGCAATTTGTTCAATTAATAATGGAGGAGTCAAAGTAGAAAGATGGAGGTGGGAAGCTTTAGCCTTTAGCCACACAAACACACGGTGTTTCCTTGTTCAAAACTCCTGGAGGTGAAGCTTTACTATGGATCAGAGCGGTCAAGCGAACATGGATCCCGACTACTGGTCAACCGGCAGGTTTCGGTGAGAAAATTGTGGTAAAAAGTCGTCTCTTACCGGAGCTTTCGCCGTCCATGCAGCTGCCGTGACTTCCCTCAGAGACTGGCGTCAACACACCCGTGGACACACCCCTCTGACTATCAGGTACTATTTAACTCACTCAAATATTAGCAACACAATAGAAAGATAAGGGATTTTCCAGAATTATCCTAGTAAATGTGTCTAAAAACATCTGAATCGGTCCAAATGCAATCGCCTTTTTTTTTTTACTTTTTTTTTTTTATTTTTGTAGTCCTTCGCTATCAATATCCTCAGCCACAAATATTTCATCCTCGCTCAAATTAATGAGGGAATTGTCGTATTCTCGGTCCGAATAGCTCTTGCTGTTGGAGGCTCCCATTAGAAATAATGTGAGGAGCCCTCACACCGGTGACGTCATCGTCTGCTACTTCCGGTAAAGGCAAGGCTTTTTTATTAGCGACCAAAAGTTGCGAACTTTATCGTCGATGTTCTCTACTAAATCCTTTCAGCAAAAATATGGCAATATCGCGAAATGAACAAGTATGACACATAGAATGGACCTGCTATCCCCGTTTAAATAAGAAAATCTCAAAAAAAACCACAAATAAATCATTATGAGCCCATACTTTGAGATCTCCATTGTCTTGCAGTCACGTAGCAACCTGCTGCTGAGAGGGCTGAAAATCTTGTAATCTGAAGTGTCAAAGTGAACCCAGACATTACTACCGCTTACTAATTGTTCATCCTTGGGCCTGATTGTGACATCCCTTTGCGGAGTATCCGCAGAGGCCACGTCTCTTTGTGAGTGGATTAGAGAAGGATCCAGTTTGTGGCTTTGCATCATTTTGCACTGCATGACTGCGGTCTAGTGATAACAAGCTAATCTGTCAGTGAACTCCGAGAGAGTGCGGACACACACACACACACACACACACACAGAGAGAGAGAGAGAGAGATGACTGCACTGTCGGCACGCGTGCACCCAGTGCATGGAGACCTAAAACGCATCCACTCATGCGTCATGTTGCATAGTCGGTTGTGTGGCAAAGTGGAGGGAGAATATCACGAAGCGAGACTGCACTTGCACTCCGATGTGCAAGCAAATCGTGCCGTGATATAAGTAACTTGGCATGATCTCTTTGGCCGATAAGATGAAAATTGTTGCCTTTTTTATTCACCGGTAAAAGCAAAGTTATTCCAGTTTATATTTCTCCCGAGTAAGCAGTTTTTTTCATGTCATTTTTGGAACTTAAAGGCCTACTGAAACCCACTGCTACACACCACGCCACCTGATACTTTATATATCAATGATGAAATATTAACATTGCAACACATGCCAATACGGCCTTTTTAGTTTACTAAATTGCAATTTTACATTTCCCGGGAGTTTTTTGTTGAAAATGTCGCGTAATGCTGACGTGTCCGCAAGACGTCACGGGCTGTTGGGGAATATGAGCGCTGCGCACACACACAGCTAAAAGTCGTCTGCTTTAACGGCATAATTACACAGTATTTTGGACATCCGTGTTGCTGAATCTTTTGCAATTTGTTCAATTAATATTGGAGAAGTCAAAGTAGAAAGATGGAGGTGGGAAGCTTTAGCCTTTAGCCACACAAACACACGGTGATTCATTGTTTAAAATTCCTGGAGGTGAAGCTTTACTATGGATCAGAGCGCGGTCAAGCAAACATGGATCCCGACTACATGTCAACCAGCAGGTTTCGGTAAGAAAATTGTGGTTAAAAAGTCGGAGAAAAGCTGAGCTTGTGCCGTCCATAAAGCTGCCGTCAACTCCCCTGAGACGTTGGCGTCAAGACACCCGTGGACACACCCCTCCGACTATCCGGTACTGTTAAACTCACTAAAACACTATCAACACAATATAAATATAAGGGATTTCCCAGAATTATCCTGGTAAATGTGTCTAAAAACGTCAGAATCCGTCCCAATGCAATTGCATTTTTTTCTTTCTTTTTTTTTTTCCTAGTCTGTCGCTATCAATATCCTCAAACACGAATCTTTCATCCTCGCTCAAATTAATGGGAAAATTGTCGTTTTCTCGGTCCGTATAGCACTTTTTGTTGGAGGTGTAAGGACTGGTTGGCATAGTTGGGGAATATGAGCGCTGCGCACACACACAGCTAAAAGGCGTCTGCTTTAACCGCATAATTACACAATATTTTGGAGATTTGTGTTGCTGAATCCTTTGCAATTTGTTTAATTTTCAAACTCAAACACCTTCGTGGTCTGGGATTGGCTATACGGTGGAAGAGGGGTTAGTGCGTCTGCCTCACAATACGGAGGTCCTGCAGTCCTGGGTTCAAATCCGGGCTCGGGATCTTTCTGTGTGGAGTTTGCATGTTCTCCCCGTGAAAGCGTGGGTTCCCTCCAGGTACTCCGGTTTCCTCCCACTTCCAAAGACATGCACCTGGGGATAGGTTGATTGGCAACACTAAATTGGCCCTAGTGTGTGAATGTGAGTGTGAATGTTGTCTGTCTGTCTGTGTTGGCCCTGCGATGAGGTGGCGACTTGTCCAGGGTGTACGCTGCCTTCCGCCCGATTGTAGCTGAGATAGGCACCAGCGTCTCCCGTGACCCCAAAGGGAATAAGCGGTAGGAAATGGATGGATTGATGGATTTTCAAACTGTGATCTGCCAAACAACCACTTGATTGAAGAACCATATTTTCCGGACCATAGGGCGCACCGGGTTATTAGGCGCACTTCCGATGAGCGGGTCTAGTCAGGTCTGTTTTCATACAGAAGGCGCACCGAATTAAAGGCCGAATTAAAGGCGTCATTTTTTTTTTTTTTCTAAATGTGTAGCACTTTCTTGTGGTCTTCATCATATGAACATTTTTTTTTATTCAAGTACCCCCTTTTTGGTTGAAAAAAAGAGACAAAGAAGTCAAATACAGCAATATGTTATCAGTTTCTGGTTTATTAAATTGTATAACAGTGCAAAATATTGCTCACTTGTAGTGGTCTTTCTTGAACTATTTGGAAAAAAAGATATAAAAATAACTGAAAACTTGTTGAAAAGTAAACAAGTGATTCAATTATACATAAAGATTTCTACACATAGAAGTAATCATCAACTTAAAGTGCCCTCTTTGGGGATTGTAATAGAGATCCATCTGGATTCATGAACTTAATTCTAAACATTTCTTCACAAAAGATAAAATCTTTAACATCAATATTTATGGAACATGTCCTCAAAAAATCTATCTGTCAACACTGAATATTGCATTGTTGCATTTCTTTTCACAGTTTATGAACTTACATTCATATTTTGTTGAAGTATTATTCAATAAATATTTTTATAAAGGATTTTTGAACTGTTGCTATTTTTTGAATATTAAAAAAAAAATCTCACGTACCCCTTGGCATACCTTCAAGTACCCCCAGGGGTACTCGTACCCCCATTTGAGAACCACTGGTCTACATAACATGTAATGGTGGTTATTTGGTCAAAATGTTGCATAGAGGATGTTAGGTATGAAAACAAACCTGATGACTTTTTGTAGGGAAGTTTTAATTTATGTTTCGGCGATATAGTTAAGATAGGCTCCAGCACCCCCCGCGTTCCCAAAAGGGACAAGTGGCACAAAATGAATGGATGGATATAGTTCATCAAATTAAGTGCAAGACGCAGGAAGTTGAATGGTTTGTTACTGGATACCTTCTAATATGCGTCAGCCTTGGAGACTCTGTAAGTAATAAGCAACTATAATTATTCAATACTTGTTTATCTTGACAAATGTGTTTGAAACTACAATGTTGTTCAATTAGGGACATTTATTACATACCTTTTTAGCCGTTGTGTTCAGTAAATGTTAGTTCCGAGTAGCCTATAGCTTACCATAATTACCGTATTTTCCGGCGCATTAAAGGAGTCATCCATCCATCCATCCATTTTTCTACCGCTTATTCCCTTTCGGGGTCGCATTGATATTTATTTTTTTCTAAACTAAAAGCACTTCTTTGTGGTCTACATAACATATAATGGTGGTTATTTGGTGAAAATGTTGCATGGATTATCTTTTACGGATCATTTTCAAGCTGCTTTCTGACAGTCGCTTCAGGATGCGCCGTTTTGTGGGCGGTCTTATTTACGTGGCTCACCTTTGGCAGCGTCTTCTCCCCGTCATCTTTGTTGTAGCGGTGTAGCGTGCAAGGACGGGAGTGGAAGAAGTGTCAAAAGATGGACCTAACTGTTTTAATGACGTTCAGACCTTACTTAAATCAATATCGGAGCAGCGTCTCCTCATCCGGAAACTACAACAAAGCTGGAAGTGTGTCCCGTGAAAAAATGTCCGACCGGAACTTTCTAATAACTAAAGTTCCTTGGGTGATTAATATAAAACTCACTACACCGGTATGTTTTAGCACTTTCATGGCAAGGGTACTGACAGATATAAGTAAGAACTTTACACTACTTTATATTAGAAATGGCAACAGTGGAGGATGAATGTCCCATAACAAGAGAATAGAGAAAGAAACAAACAGCTTATCGACTACGGGGTCGACACGGACTACAAAGTTTTCTGAACTTATGCAAATGTTCTGACCTTATGCAAATGTTATGAACTTATGTAAACATTTCCTGAACTTATCCAAATCCCAAATACAGATCAGCAGCTACCAGCAGGTAAGAAAAGTTGCTTTTGCATAATATTGCAGAACAAAACCCCAGTTAATATATCTTTCCTTATACACACACCATAATAATACTCGTATGTTGAAGCACAGTACAATCCATCAAGCAGAGCGGCTTCATAGCTTACCAAAGTCGTACTAAAACATTTTGATGGATATTTGAGCGCTGTGTGTAATGTTTTATACTTTCAATGGAACATATACAATTGGTGTTGTTTACTTGAGTCAGATTGCAGTCAACACGTATCTCTTATGTGTGACTGCTATCTAGATAGATAGATTGATAGTACTTAATTGATTCCTTCAGGAAAATAAAGAAATAAAAATTATAATCTACTGGTCACACTTGGCTATACGGTGGCAGAGGGGTTAGTGCGTCTGCCTCACAATACGGAGGTCCTGCAGTCCTAGGTTCAAATCCAGGCTCGGGATCTTTCTGTGTGGAGTTTGCATGTTCTCCCCGTGAATGCGTGGGTTCCCTCCGGGTACTCCGGCTTCCTCCCATTTCCAAAGACATGCACCTGGGGATAGGTTGATTGGCAACACTAAATTGGCCCTAGTGTGTGAATGTGAGTGTGAATGTTGTCTGTCTATCTGTGTTGGCCCTGCGATGAGGTGGCGACTTGTCCAGGGTGTACCCCGCCTTCCGCCTGATTGTAGCTGAGATTGGCGCCAGCGCCCCCCGCGACCCCAAAAGGTAATAAGCGGTAGAAAATGGATGGATGGATGGTCACACTTATCATTACACCATGTACCAAATAAAATTGCTTCGAGGTCAGTAAGCAAAACCAGATTTATTCCGTACATTAGGCGCACTGTCGAGTTTTGAGAAAATGAAGGGAATTTAATTGCGCCTAATAGTCCGAAAAATACGGTAGTTTTATTTTCCTATATTCAAACTGTGTGTAATGTTGCAGAGGGCAGACATATTAAAGTAGACTTGTTTTTAATGAATGTTACACTACTGTACCTTAATGCCGGGCATTAGAGTGGTACTTGGAGAGCCAAGTACTACCCTAATCCTAATAACCAACAAACGTTTGCAGTTATAGACAACATGTTGTTTGCGTTACAATACCATCTGTGGGCTGAAGTAATTAATTTGCATGTGGGGGCTGTGAGAGTTTCAGTTGGAATGCTGCTGTTGTATTGTTCCGAAGAGTACTGTTCAATTCACCATTAAACTCATAGAAATGATCAGGCACTATTTACCATTTACAGATTTAATGAGGGAAAAACAATTTTAAACCTGGAAAGAAAATTTGAAGAGGAATTAACGGGTTGCGATAAAATCAAGAGGTATTTTATTTAAGGACAGTAGAGAGTCCGCAGATAAACCGCAGGTCGGGCGGTTGACATGACGAAAAAATAGATTTTAATTAGATTCGGGCGGGTAGCGGTTGAACCATCCGGAAATATTTGATATGCATGGTTCTGTGATTGGTATCCTTTGCCATTCAAAGAGCCATTTAAGACCCGTGTCATAAAGCGAAGAAGACAATAAGAGACGCTATAATTCTCTAGAATGACTGCTATAAGTCACCCAGATAATAAGTATTAGGGCGTGCTATGAAGCCATTGGCTTTTTGGCCTATTACAACATGTACGATCTGCTTATCAGTCCAGCATCATGTTGTGTGTGGTTTCCGCGGCAACACGCACACGACTGCAAGGCATACTGGGTGAAACAGAGTACACTAATGGTTGTGATATAAACAATTTGAACACTCTTAGTAATATGCGCCACGCTGTGAAGCCACACCAATTAAGAACGACAAACATATTTCGGGAGAACATCCTCATAGTAACACAACATAAACGCAACACTACAAATACCCATAATCCTTTGTATTCATGACACTTCCTGACTATTTTATACACCCCGCTAGCAGCAAACCCCCCCCCCCGATATTTGCCGGATCAACAATCGGTTTGTACATGTTGTTGAAGGTGTCAAAGGCAATGGCCTCGCAGCACGCCCATATTCTTGTAATCAGGATGAACGCTATTGGATTGTTGCGGGAACGTTAGCGGCTCCAATTGTCTTCATTACTCTGTGAAACAGGTTTAAATAGCTCTGTGAGTGGTAAAGGCGGACAACCTCTGATGTATTTCAGCGGGCGGTTGGCGGGCGGGTACGGTCCTGATAAAATGTTGGTTCGGGTGAACGGCGGGTTGGTGACGACTTTGGTGATGCGGATGCGGAAGATATAATTGCCTATTCGCGCATCTCTACAGGACAGACAAAAAAAAATTGGTGTTTAAGGTTCAAGGAATTGATCACATCTGGCCCAAAATCCCAAAATAGTATCTTATATCAGTGATTCACAAAGTTTTTCACCAAGTTCTACCTCAGATAACACTTGGCTCTAATTATTGTGCCGTATCGGATCAAAACAATAATTAATACAATTCAAAATTATATGGTATAAAACCCACAAGCTTCAGCTACCCCAGTTATATAAAACAGCCTTTAGCTTTTTGTTTCATATTGACATTTCAATGATAGACAAGACATCTTCCAATGCATCCTTTAGACCAGGAGTAGGGAACCAATGGCTCCCGAGCCAAATGTGGCTCTTTTGATGACTGCACCTGGCTCTCAGATAAATCTTAGTTGACGTTGCTTAACACGATAAGTAATTAATAATTCCGATGGTAATCACAGTGTTCAAAATAACCTTCAAAATATAAAACATTATCATGCTCTTTAATCCATCCATCCGTTTCCATCGCACCTGTTCAAGAAGTCGGATTAATGGTCAAGAGTGTTTTATTTATTATTGGTTACCTTCAGAATAATAATCTTTTTAAAAAGAATAAGAGATGCACGCATTTAGTTGTTGTAATCAGGAAAAGTCCAAATAAAAGACGAAGTGTAGAATTCTCTTGTCAGAGCGTGGGACGACACTGTACAAGAGTAAATTGAATCCAGTCTCTGTTTAATTCCTTGCTTCTTGTCTGTTTAAAGACTTCTGAAACCCACTACTACCCAACACGCAGTCTGATAGTTTATATATCAATGATGAAATATTAACATTGCAACACATGCCAATACGGCCTTTTTAGTTTACTAAATTACAATTTTAAATATCCCAGGAGTTTTGTCTTGAAAACGTTGTGTAATGATGACGTGTACGCAAGACGTCACAGGTTTTTAGGAAGTATGAGCGCTGCGCACACACACAGCTAAAAGTCGTCTGCTTTAACAGCATAATTACACAGTATTTTGGACATCCGTGTTGCTGAATCTTTTGCAATTTGTTCAATTAATATTGGAGAAGTCAAAGTAGAAAGATGGAGGTGGGAAGCTTTAGCCTTTAGCCACACAAACACACGGTGATTCATTGTTTAAAATTCCTGGAGGTGAAGCTTTACTATGGATCAGAGCGCGGTCAAGCAAACATGGATCCCGACTACATGTCAACCAGCAGGTTTCGGTGAGAAAATTGTGGTTAAAAAGTCGAAGAAAAGCTGAGCTTGTGCCCTCCATAAAGCTGCCGTCGACTCCCCTGAGACGTTGGCGTCAAGACACCCGTGGACACACCCCTCCGACTATAAGGTACTGTTAAACTCACTAAAACACTAGCAACACAATATAAAGGTAAGGGATTTCCCAGAATTATCCTAGTAAATGTGTCTAAAAACATTGGAATCCATCCCAATGCAATTGCATTTTTTTTTTTTTTTTTCCTAGTCCGTCGCTATCAATATCCTCAAACACGAATCTTTCATCCTCGCTCAAATTAACGGGGAAATTGTCATTTTCTCGGTCCGAATAGCACTTTTTGTTGGAGGTGTAAGGACTGGTTGGCATAGTAATGCCTGGTTTGTCCCTCCGTGGATGCGTCGACAAGTACACAGCAATGGTAAGTTTAAATGATTTATTAAACTTAACAAAAGCAGGCTACGAACAAAAAGACTGGAGCTAACAGACAAAATAAACCAAGGGCGCTAGCATAAAAGCTAGGAATAGAAAACAGAAAAACAAAGACTGGCACGAAGGCACACAAAAAGGAAAAACAATTCATCAGCGTGAGAGCTGGAATAAAACAAAGGCTTAGCGTGAAAAGCTAGCGAGAATATACTTACATGAAGTCAGTCGATACTTGTTGCTCAAAGGCAAATTTATGGACCCGGATAGAACAAAGAGAAGAGGAAAGCTTATATAGAGAGAAATCAAGGAGAACCAGGTGTGTGTAGAAAACGAGGAGCAGGTGAAATCAATGTGTAACCGTGGTAACGGACTAAAGAGGAAGTAAGTGGGTCAGAAGAAAATGAAACAAAGATGGAAAAATAAACATGTGAAGATCTGAGTCACGGATCGCAACAGGAGGCTCCCATTAAAATCAATGTGAATATGTGAGGAGCCCCCACACTTGTGACGTCATCGTCTGTGACTTCCGGTAGAGGCAGGGCTTTTCTCTTAACACCGAACGTTGCGAACTTTATCGTGGATGTTCTTTACTAAATCCTTTCAGCAAAAATATGGCAATATCGCGAAATGATCAAGTATGACACATAGAATGGACCTGCTATCCCCATTTTAAATAACAAAATCTAATTTCAGTAGGCCTTTAATAGATGTCGTCTGTGTTTGAACCTGACAGTTGTATTCAGTGTTAAAAACATTATACGACTCTCACGAAGATACATTTTAAAATATTTGGCTTTCATGGCTCTCTCAGACAAAAAGGTTCCCGACCCCTGCTCTAGACGGCAACACCTTCTGACGTGACGTGACCCGCTTGGCAGTTTCAAGTGTTCTTGAGGCTATTCAGGGACACCCGGGGGCCTCGAACAAGCGTCCACGTCTCCTTTGTGTCTGGCAGCTTCCATACTTGAGACGACAGGTCTCACCCCCACACTCCTTATAACTTCCCGAAAGCACGCATTTTTTTAAGTGCACTGGCTTCCTGTGCACTTAAGATGTGACTTTAAGGTTTTACTACTTACGTATAAAATACTACACGGTCTAGCTCCAGCCTATCTTGCCGATTGTATTGTACCATATGTCCCGGCAAGAAATCCGCGTTCAAAAGACTCCGGCTTATTAGTGATTCCTAGAGCCCAAAAAAAGTCTGCGGGCTATAGAGCGTTTTCCGTTCGGGCTCCAGTACTCTGGAATGCCCTCCCGGTAACAGTTTGAGATGCTACCTCAGTAGAAGCATTTAAGTCTCACCTTAAAACTCATCTGTATACTCTAGCCTTTAAATAGACCTCCTTTTTAGACCAGTTGATCTGCCGCTTCTTTTCTTTTTCCTATGTCCCCCCCTCCCTTGTGGAGGGGGTCCGGTCCGATGACCATGGATGAAGTACTGGCTGTCCAGAGTCGAGACCCAGGATGGACCGCTCGTCGGGACCCAGGATGGACCGCTCGCCTGTATCGGTTGGGGACATCTCTACGCTGCTGATCCGCCTCCGCTTGAGATGGTTTCCTGTGGACGGGACTCTCGCTGCTGTCTTGGATCCGCTTGAACTGAACTCTCGCGGCTGTGTTGGAGCCACTATGGATTGAACTTTCACAGTATCATGTTAGACCCGCTCGACATCCATTGCTTTCGGTCCCCTAGAGGGGGGGGGTTGCCCACATCTGAGGTCCTCTCCAAGGTTTCTCATAGTCAGCATTGTCACTGGCGTCCCACTGGATGTGAATTCTCCCTGCCCACTCCTTGCCCTTTTGTGGGTTCTTCCGAGGATGTTGTAGTCGTAATGATTTGTGCAGTCCTTTGAGACATTTGTGATTTGGGGCTATATAAATAAACATTGATTGATTGATTGATATGCGGAGCGGCGGGCGGGCCGGCCTTGGCAGATTTGATGTTTTAAACTACCAGTGGTTGAAAAAGAGCCAAAAGATTAGTGACTTTAAGGTTTCTGTTGACACTTGTTTTGGTCTTTCGCGCTTGATCTTAATTCAACACGACAAACGCCTTATGACGCACACCCACGGGTCGTTGTCCCTACTTGAACTCGAGGGTAATAGAATTTCAGATCGGACAAAAACAAGTACTCGTCGGTGAGGAAAAGAATGATGTCCTTTCAAAGCCCTCGTCTTATCTTTGCCATGTTGTCTATCCAAAATTGATAGCCTTATGTAACTGCATGGTGATGAGACTCACGGCTTGAGGGATAAAAGTAGAGGGAACGATTCATTATTCTGTTTGAATAGCAGATGCAAACGTGCAATGGAGGGCCAAGTGGGAAGGAAATACAGAGGTACCTTAACTGTTTCCATGCACTAAATTAGTCTTGATTTCTCAAAGTGTTTGGTGCATTTTCACACCCACATGTGAAGTCCCAGAGTCTCTAATGCGGCTGTTGGAGTTATACGCTTATTTCCTTTCCTTAATGTATTGCTTTTCCGGGTGACTTCTGAAGTCACACCTGAACAAGGCATCTTTGTGGCTCCTTACAAGTGAACAGCGCAGTTCTTGTTGCACCTGATGTCCGCTGCAATATCAAAGGCCTACTGAAATGAGATTTTCTTATTTAAACGGGGGTTGCAGGTCCATTCTATGTGTCATACTTGAGCATTTTGCGATATTGCCATATTTTTGCTGAAAGGATTTAGTAGAAAACATCAAAGATAAAGTTCGCAACTTTTGGTCGCTAATAAAAAAGCCTTGCCTGTACCGGAAGTAGCAGACGATGACGCCACCGGTGTGAGGACTCCTCACATCTTCACATTGTTTATAATGTGAGCCTCCAGTAGCAAGAGCTATTCGGACCGAGAAAGCAACAATTTCCCCATTAATTTGAGCGAGGATGAAAGATTTGTGGATGAGGATATTGATAGTGAAAGACAAGTTAAAAAAAAAAAAGGCGATTGCATTGGGAGCGATTCAGATGTTTTTAGACACTTTTACTAGGATAATTCTGGGAAATCCCTTATCTTTCTATTGTGTTGCCAGTGTTTTAGTGAGTTAAATAGTACCTGATAGTCAGAGGGGTGTGTCCACAGACGGCGCAAGCTCTGCTGATCTCCGGTAAGAGGCGACTTTTTACCACAATTTTCTCACCGAAACCTGCCGGTTGACAAGTGGTCGGTAACCAAAAGGCGATTGCATTGGGAGCGATTCAGATGTTTTTAGACACTTTTACTAGGATAATTCTGGGAAATCCCTTATCTTTCTATTGTGTTGCTAGTGTTTTAGTGAGTTAAATAGTACCTGATAGTCAGAGGGGTGTGTCCACGGACGGCGCAAGCTCTGCTGATCTCCGGTAAGACGCGACTTTTTACCACAATTTTCTCACCGAAACCTGCCGGTTGACAAGTGGTCGGTAACCATGTTCGCTTGACCGCTCTGATCCATAGTAAAGCTTCACCTCCGGGAATTGTAAACAATAAAACACAGTGTGTTTGTGTGGCTAAAGGCTAAAGCTTCCCACCTCCATCTTTCTACTTTGACTTCTCTATTATTAATTGAACAAATTGCAAAAGATTCAGCAACACAGATGTCCAAAATACTGTGTAATTATGCGATGAAAAGAGACAACTTTTAGCCGCAAGTGGTGCTGGCTAATACTGTATGTCCCCTCCAACCAATAACGTCACAAACAGGAAACTCCGCGGGAAATTTGAAATTGTAATTTAGTAAACTAAACCGGCCGTATTGGCATGTGTTGCAATGTTAATATTTCATTATTGATATATAAACTATAAGACTGCGTGGTCAGTAGTAGCGGGTTTCAGTAGGCCTTTAACACTGATTAGAAATATTACCGTGTAAAATAGCAGACAGCATTAAAAAAAAAAAAAGATCTTAAATTGAGCTTTGAACATGAACTAGTACCAAAAAGGTCTTGGAGTTGCTGAATTAGATGCGGGTCCGGGGCAAACACTGATAGGAGAGTGGTTTTGAAGAAATTATGTGAAAATGGAAGAACAACTTTTGAATGTCTCGAAGTTCAATCAATAAGCTCCGTGGATGGATGGAGGGAGTTTTGAGACCCTTCGTTCATTCCCCAAGACCGCTTGGGATGAGTGTTGCTATTGTTCTGGAAAACATTGCCAGTTATGTGGAATATAAAGTTATTGTTAATCAGTTTGGAGTGCAGCATGAAGAGGTTTGAGTATGCTTTCTTCTCGGCCTGATACAGTAAACCTGCTTCTCTTCCGTCTCACCCGTTTTTGTTACGCAGTCCGGATGATTTTCTTAGTTACATTTTTAAATAAAGCCCGACTTTTCAAAAGCCAAACAAGATCAGATTAAGGTGTTTCCATGGCCTGTAAAATACTTACTATTCAAGGAATTTGACTAATTTAGTGCATGGATTGGTAGTCCTTGACGTACCATTGCTGCACCAATTAAACTGATTTAAATTCCTTTCAATGGGGAGCGTTGATTTGAGATACAACTGTTTTGAGCTCTGTACTGTGTACAAACCCCGTTTCCATATGAGTTGGGAAATTATGTTAGATGTAAATATAAACAGAATACAATGATTTGCAAAACATTTTCAACCTATTTTCAGTTGAATATGCTACAAAGACAACATGTTTTTTTTTAACAAATAATCATTAACTTTAGAATTTGATGCCGGCAACACGTGACAAAGAAGTTGGGAAAGGTGGAAATAAATACTGATAAATTTGAGGAATGCTCATCAAACACTTATTTGGAACATCCCACAGGTGTGCAAGCTAATTGGGAACAGATGGGTGCCATGATTGGGTATGAAAACAGCTTCCCAAAAAATGCTCAGTCTTTCCCAAGAAAGGATAGGGTGAGGTATACCCCTTTGTCCACAACTGTGTGAACAAATAGTCAAACAGTTTAAGAACAATGTTTCTCAAAGTGCAATTGCAAGAAATTTAGGGATTTCAACATCTACGGTCCATAATATCATCAAAAGGTTTAGAGAATCTGGAGAATTCACTCCACGTGAGCGACATGGCCGGAAACCAACATTGAACGACCGTGACCTTCGATCCCTCAGACGGCACTGTATCAAAAACCGACATCAATCTCTAAAGGATATTACCACATGGGCTCAGAAACACTTCAGAAAACCACTGTCACTAAATACAGTTGGTCGCTACATCTGTAAGTGCAAGTTAAAACTCCACTATGCAAAGCGAAAACATTTATCAACAACATCCAGAAACGCCGCCGGCTTCTCTGGCTCTGAGATCATCTAAGATGGACTGATGCAAAGTGGAAAAGTGTTCTGCGGTCTGATGAGTCCACATTTCAAATTGTTTTGGGAAATATTCGACATTGCTTTTGTTTCCAGACGAAAAAACACACATCTATTCCAAGAAGTCAGAAGTATGTTGCTAGGCAAACAAAAATAAATGCGCTAAGGAAAGATGTTCCCGTATTGCTTAAATTAATTAAAATACAGTAAATATAGTACATATTACATATTGTTATGATCGTGTTTGTTACTACATTATATGTACTCTATATTATATACAGTACAGGCGAAAAGTTTGTACACATCTTCTCCTTATTCAATGAGTTTTCTTTCTTTTCATGACTATTTACATTATGAATTATTACACTATGAAAGAACACATGTGGAGTTATGTACTTAACAAAAAAGGTGAAATAACTCAAAACATGTTTTATATTCTAGTTTCTTCAAAATAGCCACCCTCTGCTCTGATTACTGCTTTGCACACTCTTGGCATTCTCTCGAGGAGCTTCAAGCACACCTGTGAAGTGAAAACCATTTCAGGTGACTACCTCTTGAAGCTCATCGGGAGAATGCCAAGAATGTGCGAAAAAGTAACCAGCGCAAAGGGTGCCTAATTTGAAGAAACTAGAATATAAAACATGTTTTCAGTTATTTCCCCCTTTTTTGGTCAAGAACATACAGTCGTGGTCAAAAGTTTACATACACTTATAAAGAATATAATGTCATGCCTGTCTTGAGTTTCCAATACTGATAATGAAAATACTAAAAATATGACCAAATGGTCACATTTTCAGTAGACCCATAATAAATTCATAAAAGAACCAAAATTCATAAATGTTTTTTGTGACCAAGTATGTGCTCCAATCACTCTACCACAAAAAATAAGAGTTGTAGAAAGTATTGAGAACTCAAGACAGCCATGATATTATGTTCTTTACAAGCGTATGTCAACTTTTGATCGCGACTGTATATATACATCCATCCATCCATTTTCTACCGCTTATTCCTTTTTGGGGTCACGGGGGGCGCTGGCGCCTATCTCAGCTACAATCGAGGGGAAGGCAGGGTACACCCTGGACAAGTCGCCACCTCATCGCAGGGCCACCACTATATACAGTGTGTATATAAAAGGTTGTTTTCGAGGGCTTTGAAGGCGACAACGGCGACTCACATTAGCTGCCTTTTTGCAAGCACTTTTATAATCTTTAGAATCCGAAAAAAAGACAACTAAAAAACTGTTCTTGTCCCTCATAATGATTGTGAACGATAGGCGGAATTCCACAAACCTGTGATTTCCAAAGCTCTTGGTTAAGATGAGAGCATTGAGCGTGTATCTTTTATACTCTGTCCTGAGTTACAGTTAGTGACAACTTTTTTTTCTTCCCCTTTTTATATGTCACCGTTCCATTTTATTTTCTTGCAACACACCAGGTATTGCAATCTTGCCCCTTTTTTTTAAATTGTTTTAAAAAATCAAACGTTCCCGTGTGCACAGGGCTTTATTCCTTCGTTCAACTACAGCAGGGGTCGGTACCCCAAAATGTTCAAAGAGCCATATTGGACCAAAAATACAAAAACATATCTGTCTGGAGCCGCAAAAAATTAAAAGCCATATTACATACAGGTAGTGTGTCATGAGATATAAATTGAATTATGAGAACTTAAAGGCCTACTGAAATGAGATTTTCTTATTTAAACGGGAATAGCAGGTCCATTCTATGTGTCATACTTGATCATTTCGCGATATTGCCATATTTTTGCTGAAAGGATTTAGTAGAGAAAATCGACGATAAAGTTCGCCACTTTTGGTACTTCCTGAAAAAGCCTCGCCTTTACCGGAAGTCGCAGACGATGACGTCGCATGTGTGGGGGCTCCTCACGTCCTCACATTGATTCTAATGGGAGCCTCCAACAAAAACAGTGATTCGGACCGAGAAAACGACAATTTCCCCATTAATTTGAGCGAGAAGGAAAGATTTGTGTTTGTGGATATTGACAGCGACGGACTAGAAAAAAAAAAAGAGTTAAAAAAAAAAAAACGCGATAGCATTAGGACGTATTCCGATGTTTTTAAACACATTTAGTAGGATAATTCTGGGAAATCCCTTATCTTTCTATTGTGTTGCTAGAATTTTAATGAGTTTAATATTACCTGCTAGTCGGAGGTGTACATCCACGGGTGTGTTGACGCCAATGTCTCACGGGTGTCGACGGCAGCTGTACGAACGACACATGCTCAGCTGATATCCAGTAAGTGGCGACTTTTTAACCACAATTTTCTCCCCGAAACCTGCTGGTTGACATTCGGTTGGGATCCATGTCTGCTTGACTGCGCTCTGATCCATAGTAAAGTTTCAGCTCCGGTAATTCTAAACAAGGAATCACCGTGTGTTTGTGTGGCTAAAGGCTAAAGTTTCCCAACTCCATCTTTCTACTGTGACTTCTCCAATATTAATTGAACAGATTGCAAAAGATTCAGCAACACAGATCTCCAAAATACTGTGTAATTATGCCGTTAAAGCAGACGACTTTTACCTGTGTGTGTGCGTAGCGCTCATACTTCCTAAAAACGCGTGACGTCCTGCGTATACGTCATCATTACACGACGTTTCCAAGACGAAACTCCCGGGAAATTTAAAATTGTAATTTTGTAAACTAAAAAAGCCGTATTGGCATGTGTTGCAATGTTAATATTTCATCATTGATGTATAAACTTTTAGACTGCGTGGTGGGTAGTAGTGGGTTTCAGTAGGCCTTTGAAGGAAACTATGAGCTCAAATATACCTAAAAATGAGGCATAATGATGCAATATGTACATACAGCTAGCCTAAATAGCATCGATTAGCTTGCAGTTATGCAGTGACCAAATATGTCTGATTAGCACACTCCACATAAGTCCGTAACATCAACAAGACTCACCGTTGTGCATTCATGCGCAACATTATAAGTTTGGTGGACAAAATGAGACAGAAAAAGAAGTGGCATAAATCACGTCTTAGAAAGTCGGAGAAAATAATGCATGTAAACAAACTAGGGTGAGTTCAAGGACCGCCAGAATTAGTAGGACAAAACAGTGCTCGCCAAATACTCGAATCAGTGAAGCATGTTTAATATAAACAGTGTGCTTTATAGCAATTAGAGAGGTTTGTGTCATGTTTGTCCTCCTACAGAAACCAAATTAAAACAAATAATATGTTTTTTTTCCCCTCATCCTTTCCATTTTTCATATATTTTTGAAAAAGCTCCAGAGAGCCACTAGGGCAGCGCTAAAGAGCCGAGGGTTGCCGACCCCTGAATTACAGGCTTTAGTCATTTCCGTTCGTTCAGGGCTGGGCTGAGTCCTGCCTACTGACATCATGAGCCGGGAGTCATTTTCATTTCAACAACAAATTAAACAAAAAGTGATCACAGGAGAATGCATACCTGCCCAGAAGGAACCATACAATCTAATAAGGCAAAAATGTGGAAGCTCTGCTGAGGATAATTGCAGCCAGGGAATCCCCAACCCTGCCCTACTGCCAGCTTTACTCGGAACCCCTTAAAAGTGTTGTGCTGATGAGTGAACAGCGGAGGGAGAAACATGAATTCCGGCCATTGCTCACCCTGATCCCTGCTGGATTTGCAGCCCGAGAAATACGGCGGAAAACCCAAGGGCTCCTTTAGAGTGAGGAATGGGTATGTCAATAGCCCGCCTCAAGAGTTGATTATGTGCCGCATGCGTTAACAACCCGGAGCCGCAACATTGGCTGTTAGGATAAATGAGACGCTGGCGCCCAGGTTTTGCTCAGCCTTTTATTTGCAACCCAGGCGTGGCAATGGTCTTAAATGCAGTGGTAGATGACAAAGGGGCGAGACGTGGCCATTGATTGTTCCGTCACGCCGCAAATATTGCTTGAGATACAGTCAGAACACACAACAGGCGTCAGGATCCCGCGCAGGAAGAACTGGAGAGAGGCGGTGAGGTCACCTCTGCACATGGATTTACGGAAGTGGGGAGGGGGGGTTACATGGATTGTGACTCATGCGAGCCTCCCCCCTGCTGCACTGATGACCTCACTAAATCTCGCTGAGGTTTTTGCAGAGTCTGCACAATCAAACTGGTTAGCTGGATCAAAGAGTGTGTGTGTGTGTGTGCATATTTAAGCCTGCATGTGTGTGTGTTTATCATGTGTGGGAGGAACCCTCCCATAAATACTGGGAGACAATCAACATGAGACCAGAGGGGGAAAAGTCTCCTTCCTTCCATGGCGAAGCTAATTCTGCTTGAACCACCAACAAAGATCTGTGTTACTGATAAACAAGGATTCCACTTTAATGCAACGTATGGTCTCCTGCCCGGGACTCGTTCTGGCTCCCACCTGAAGACCGTAGGCCAGGGGTGTCAAACTCAAATACAGAGTGGGCCAAAATTTAAAACTGAACAAAGCCGCGGGCCAAGGTTGAACAAATTAACCTTTTAATAGGGACCCAAACAAGTTTTGCATTGAATATTAAACGAGCAAGACTTATATAACTTTATAGTCACATACAAAATTGAGTTTCAAATTATAATAATGAGTAAAAAATATCAATGGCATATCAAATAAAATGTAAATAAAAATTGGGGGAGCGGGGATGTATATTGTATGGTCCCGGAAGAGTTAGTGCTGCAAGGGCTTCTGGGTATTTCTTCTGTTGAGTTTATGTTGTGCTACGGTGCGGATGTTCTCCCGAAATGTGTTTGTCATTCTTGTTTGGTGTGGCTTCACAGTGTGGCACATATTTGTAAAAGTGTTAAAGTTGTTTATACGGCCACCCTCAGTGTGACCCTTATGGCTGTTGATCAAGTATGCCTTGCATTCACTTGTGTGTGTTAAAGCAGCATATATTATGTGACTGGACCGGCACGTTGTTTGTATGGCAGAAAAGCGGACGTGACGACAGGATGTAGAGGACACTAAAAGCAGTGCCTTTAGCGTCCCCGAATATTGTTGTCCGGGTTGAAATCGGGAGAAATTCGGAAGAATGGTTGTCCCGGGAGATTTTCGGGAGGGGCACTGAACTTTGGGAGTCTCCCAGGAAAATTGTGAGGGTTGGCAAGTATTAGTATCAGCGGTGAATGCAGTGTTACAGAGGCATCGCCGCTGTATAACACCGGCGGGCCAGCTCTAATCTTAATTTGATATTACCTCAAGGGCCAAATGAAATTACACGGCGGGCCAAATTTGGCCCGCGGGCCAGAATTTCACACCCATGCCGTAGGCCAAGAGTTTTCAATTCGAGTTCAGTTTAAAACTGGGGAGACTAACATTTTTGCAGAAAAATTCCTAAAAAACACTGTAGTGCTCCTGTTTGTACAGAGCAGTGTTTTTCAACACTTGTGTACCGTGAGATATTGTTTGCTGTGCCGTGGGAAATAATGTAATTTCACCTCATTGGGTTAAAAATATGTTTTGCAAACCAGTAATTATAGTCTGTGCTGTCAAGAGTTTGGCAGAGTAACGGTGTAATACTCTTCCATATCAGTAGATGGCAGCAAGTACCGTATTTTTCGGAGTATAAATCGCTCCGGAGTATAAATCGCACCTGCCGAAAATGCTTAATAAAGAAGGAAAAAAACATATATAAGTCGCACTGGAGTTAGGGTTGGGTATTGTTTGAATTCGAACGATTCCGATTCTTTGTTTCGATTCCGATTCCTGACGGTCTAACATTTCCTGTCAAAGTGGACCATCTTTGCAGATTATGTCCTCATCCCTTTACTGCAGAGGTGAGAGGCATGATTAAGCATTTAGAATTAACTTTCAGGAGCTCCGAGGCCAGGGAGCAGCTCTCCAGCTGATGACGTCAATATAGCAGCATAAAGAAGTTGGCTTTCTGTGACAATGGTCCGCTAATAATAGGTCCTTAATGTTAGCGCTTATAATAAAAAATATCACTAATACTCGGTTAATATTCAGGTCACAAAATGTAAATGGAGTATTATTGGCGGTTTTTAGTAGGACCTCCCACTGACTCCGCTGGAAGCAGAATTTTATTTACGTTTATTTACGATTTAGAATGCATTAAAAAAAAATGTGTGGTCTTGTTCCTCATAAAGATTGTGAATTATAGGCAAAATTCCAAACAAGTTAAAGGCCTACTGAAATGAGATTTTCCTATTTAAACGGGGATGGCAGGTCCATTCTATGTGTCATACTTGATCATTTCGCAATATTGCCATATTTTTGCTGAAAGGATTTAGTAGAGAACACAGACGATACATTTCGCAACTTTTGGTCGCTAATAAAAAAGCTTTGCCTTTATCGGAAGTAGCAGACGATGACGTCACCGGTGTGAGGGCTCCTCACATCCTCACATTGTTTCTAATGGGAGCCTCCAGCGGCAAGAGCTATTCGGACAGAGAAAACGACAATTTCCCTATTAATTTGAGCAAGGATGAAAGATTTGTGACTGAGGATATTGATAATGAAGGACTAAGAAAAAAAATTAATTAAAATAATAAAGTTTAAAAAAAAAGGCGATTGCATTGGGAGCGATTCAGATGTTTTTAGACACATTTACTAGGATAATTCCGGGAAATCCCTTATCGTTCTATTGTGTTGCTAGTGTTTTAAGGAGTTAAATAGTACCTGATAGTCGGACGGGTGTGTCCACGGGTGTCTTGACGCCAGTCTCTGAGGGAAGTCACGGCAGCTGCTCCGGTAAGAGGCGACATTTTACCACAATTTTCTTACAGAAACCTGCCGGTTGACAAGTGGTCGGGAACCATGTTCGTTTGACCACTCTGATCCATAGTAAAGCCTCACCTCCGGGAATTTTAAACAAGGAAACACTGTGTGTTTGTGTGGCTAACGGCTAAAGCTTCCCACCTCCATCTTTCTACTTTGACTTCTCCATTATTAATTGAACAAACTGCAAAAGATTCAGCAATACAGAAGTCCAGAATACTGTTTAATTATGCGATGAAAAGAGATGACTTTTAGCCGCAAGTGGTGCTGCGCTAATATGTCCCCTCATTCCGCGACGTTTTCAACAAGAAACTCCGCGAGAAATTTCAAATTGTAATTTAGTAAACTAAACCGGCCATATTGGCATGTGTTGCAATGTTAATATTTCATCATTGATATATAAACTATCGGACTGCGGGGTCGGTAGTAGTGGTTTTCAGTAGGCCTTTAAGTTTTATCAAAAACATTCGTAACATAAATTTATGAACACAGCTTGAACAAAATATCTTGAACTGTTACAAAATGAGGAAGAATATCCAAATATTATGTCATAGCTTCTTTGTCTTTGTGCTAGTACCTGCTATAACAGATAAGACCAACGTTGCATTAAACTGGAATCCGCCTTTAACTGGAACTGACGATTTGTACATATAACACCAACAGACACGTTTCTGCATAATTATCAACATATAGCATATTGTACAATACACAACTGACATGCATTGTATTTGGAGGATAGGATCTTTTTATACATTAGTTGCATTTGTTAACCAACACTTGGTGGGTCCAAGAGACCAGGTAGTTTGGTTGAAATAGGACTGAACAGTGAATACCGACCCTCCGCTGTTGGCATGGAACTAGACAAAGCTGCTTGCTGCTGCCAACCGGCAGAATTACTTTGCTCATTAATGACAGTATTAGGTCAGTGTGTTCTCCTACAGTTAAAAGTGCCTCAAAGAACATCAAGTCTGTTGGTTAATATTTCACTGAAATTTCACAACAAGCTAAAGTTTCTTCATTGACAAACACTCGAGTTCCAATCGATCAAGAGCTTAGTTATGGTGAGAACATGGATGGTAGTTTGGGTCCAAAAGTATCCTTTGGACCATGAAAATCAAGCATCACTGGAATGGTCCAGAGCCAAAACTCTTATCCCACTGAGAACACTGTTGCTCTAACTGGTCCAGCAGTTTGTCGACCGAGTCTTCCTTGTTCTCCAATTTCAGGTACCGTCGCCCAATGCCAAGGTCTAACCGAGGCCAGCTTTGGTGAGTCTGCTCCTCCGTGACATCCATAACCTGCCCGGGAATGTTAATGCAATGATCTCGTCTTAAAACCGCTGGTTTTTTGGTAAATCCCTCCTCCCTAATGAGTGTTTTCTCCGTAGACCAAACCGTTCGAGCCATGGAAGGTTTAGTCCTGTAGCTCATGCTATGGCAGCGTCGAGGCTGAGCAGCTGGGATATCCACATCGTCCATCCCAAGGGTGGACATGGAGCTGGCAGACATCAGGCAATTACTGAGCTTTCCGAACTGTTCTGGTCGGGTTTTGAAACTGGAACCAAGCTCAGTTTCAAATTGTGTGTTGATGTCAGTCTGGCTGGAGTTGCACGGGGACAAGTTGGTTGAAGTCGGAGGCACCGACTCTTGATGGTGGAGGGCTTCTGTCTGCAGGACTGCTTGCTGGTAGACGCCCTCCACGCTGTCCCTCTGGTTGTTACCAGGTCTGGTCTGCAGCAGGGGTTCAGAACTTGCCAACTGCTCCCGACAGAAGCTGTGGAGTTGGGCAGCCGGTAAACTGCTCACCCACTGATTTTTCGCCATCGAGTTGGCTGCCGCGATATCTTGTAGGTCTGCTGAGGGAACGGCGGCAGACACAGAGCAGATGACACTGCGCATCTGGGCCATCAACATCTGAGTCTCTCTATCACGATTCTCATACAAGACTGTGTTGGCACAGATGAGAATGAAGAGTCCAACTCCCATTATGACCGGGCCCAGCAGCTTCATCCGCTCACTGTGGATCAAGCTGACTGTCGACAGGAAGCTCTTAGACCCCATACCCCACTTCCTCTGCGGCTCAGAAACATGGTTCCTCTCTGTGGCTCCCAGGATGGAAAAACGTGACATTCGGTATCCCGCCACAGCCAGAGCGATACCCACCATGACCACAATGACCCCCAACACCAGGAAAGCTCCAGCAACGGAGCGTAGGCGAAGCTTGCCCCGGATCACTCCGCTCTTCTTCTTCCGTCCACATAAGGTAAAACGAGGCTTCCGCCGGAGGGAGGGTGGTGACGACGTTACGCCTCTGGCCTTCTGGGTCATCATGGTGTGGGTCACTCCAGAGCCTTTGCTCCAGGTGACACCCAGTCAGAGACCTTTAGGAAGCAGAGAAAATTTGAGGTTAAAAAAATACAATACAGCACGGTTGCCAAAGTCAAAGGTTAAAGTCATCGGACACAACGTGGCCTGGATATAATATTAAATACACTAAGTGATGCTCTATGTCAGGGGTATGGAACCTATGGCTCGTGAGCCAGATGTGGCTCTTTTGATGACTGCATCTTAGCTGACGTTGCTTAATAAACGATAAGTAATGAATAATTACACTTGTAATCAGAGTGTTAAAAATAAGGTTCAAAATATAAAACATGCTAATGCATTTGAATCCATCCATCCATCCCTCCATTTCCTACCGCTTATTCCCTTTGGGGTGGCGGGGGGCGCTGGTACCTATCTCAGCTACAATCGGGCGGAAGGCTGCGTACACCCTGGACAAGTCGCCAGCTCATCGCAGGTCCAACACAGGTAGATAGACAACATTCACAAACTAGGGACCATTTAGTGTTCCCAATCAACCTATCCCCAGGTGCATGTCTTTGGAAGTGGGAGGAAGCCGGAGTACCCGGAGGGAACCCACGCAATCACGGGGAGGACCAGCAAAGTCCACACAGAAAGATCCCGAGCCCGGGATTGAATCCTAACTACTCAGGACCTTCGTATTGTGAGGTAGATGCACTAACCCCTCTGCCACCGTGAAGCCCTGCATTTTAATCTATCCATCCTTTTTTCTACCGCACTTGTTCAAGAAGTTGCATTAAGGGTAAGAAGTGATTTATTTATTATTGATTAGTGTGGGGTTGGCCCTCCTGGGGGTTCTTCAGACCACCAAGCACCGACATGAGAGCCTGTTTCAGGGTTACAATATGTTTTTATTTTCCAATAAGTCTCTCAGTTGCTTTCCAGCAATTGTCTTTTTCTCTTTCGTTCTCGCTCGCACTCTGGCTCCAGCCCCAACCCTGTCTCTCCTTCTGGCTGCTGCTTATAAACAGAGCGACAGGTGATTAGATAACAAGGCCCAGGTGAGCCATCTACGCACCTGTCGCTGATTTCAAGGCCGGTCCTGTCAACACCCCGCTTCGCTGCAGGCCCGCAGGCCACGCCTCCTCCACAGTTAGCTTCAGAATAACAATGTTATTACAAAGAATAAGAGACCTATTATACTCTAGAAATGTTGGTCTTACTTAAAAATGCATGCGTTTAGTTGTGTTCAGTGTTGAAAAAAATATTATATGGCTCTTATGGAAATACATTTTTAAATATTTGGATTCTTGGCTCTCTCAGCCAAAAAGGTGTGCGACCCCTGCTCTATGTCCTAGGTGTCAAAGTCAAGATCCGGCCCGCAACTGAATTATTTATGGCCCCGGGAGGATTTTGATTAGTATTAGAATTGTCCTGCAGGCCACAGTTGCCTGATTCTGTTTTGCATGCATTAATACTCCATTCCCCACAATGCAACGGTAGCCCGCCAACTCACTGAAGCGCCGCAAGTTGACCTCGGTTCCATTATTCATCATCATTCAGGGCAGATGTCAACTTTCAGCAACCCCCCGCCCCAATAATGGCTAAACGGAAGGTGGACGGTGAGAACAGGGGGTTTAAAGCCAGGTGGGAGGCAGAGTACATGTTCACCGAGGTAAACGGCAAACCTGTGTGGAGAAAGTGTGGCTGTAATGAAAGAATATAATCTAAGGAGGCACTATGAAACGTTTAAGAAACACAAAGACAAAGACACGGAAGAAAGGTTACAGAAGGTGGAAGAATTAAAACGAGGTCTTAAGTCTATTCACAAAAAATACATCACAAAGCTATGGTGTCGTTTTGATTACAGACACCATGTTTAATTATAATTGTGATACAAACCCCGTTTCCATATGAGTTGGGAAATTGTGTTAGATGTAAATATAAACGGAATACAATGATTTGCAAATCCTTTTTAACCCATATTCAGTTGAATATGCTATAAAGACAACATGTTTGATGTTCAAACTGATAAACTTTTTTTTTTTTGCAAATAATAATTAACTTTAGAATTTGATGGCAGCAACACGTGACAAAGAAGTTGGGAAAAGTGGCAATAAATACTGATAAAGTTGACGAATGCTCATCAAACACTTATATGGAACATCCCACAGGTGTACAGGCTAAATGGGAACAGGTGGGTGCCATGATTGGGTATAAAAGCAGCTTCCATGAATTGCTAAGTAATTCACAAACAAGGATGGGGTGAGGGTCACCACTTGGTAAGCAAATTGTCGAACAGTTTTAGAACAACATTTCTCAACGAGCTATAGCAAGGAATTTAGGGATTTTACCATCTACGGTTCAGAGAATCTGGTGAAATCACTGCACGTAAGCGATGATATTACGGACTTTTGATCCCTCAGGCGGTACTGCATCAAAAACCGACATCAGTGTGTAAAGGATATCATCACATGGGCTCAGGAACACTTCATAAAACCACTGTCAGTAACTACAGTTGGTCGCTACATCTCTAAGTGCAAGTTAAAACTCTACTATGCAAAGCGAAACCCATTTATCAACAATATCCTGAAACGCCGCCGACTTGGCTGGGCCCAAGCTCACCTAAGATGGACTGATGCAAAGTGGAAAGGTGTTCTGTGGTCTGACGAGTCCACATTTCAAATTATATTTGGAAACAGAGGACGTGGTGTCCTCCAGAACAAAGAGGGAAATAACCATTAGGATTGTTATAGGCGCAAAGTTCAAAAGCCAGCATCTGTGATGGTATGGGGGTGTATTAGTGCCCAAGGCATGGGTAACTTACACATCTGTGAAGGCACTATTAATGCTGAAAGGTCCATAAGGTTTTTGGAGCAACATATGTTGTCATCCAAGCAACGTTATCATGGACGCCCCTGCTTAACTCAGCAAGACAAGTGTTACAACAGCGTGGCTTCATAAAAAAAGAGTGCAGGTACTTTCATGGCCCGCCTGCAGTCCAGACCTGTCTCCCATCCAAAATGTGTGGCGCATTATGAAGCGTAAAATACGACAGAGGAGACCCCAGACTGTTGAACAATTGAAGCTCTACATAAAACAAAAATGGGAAATAATTCCACTTTCAAAGCTTCAACAATTAGTTTCCTCAATTCCCAAACGTTTATTGAGTGTTGTTAAAAGAAAAGGTGATGTAACACAGTGGTGAACATGTCCTTTCCCAACTACTTTGGCACGTGTTGCAGGTAGGAGCTTGGTTTAATATACAAAAACAAAAGAAAACTGATGCAAAACAGACAAAAGAAAAGGCGTGCCTGCGCACGGGAAGCTAACGCTTACTTAGCAGGGGAGTCCAGAAGTCCAACAGTAACGTGCCGAGCGCACGCGAAGCTAAGGCGAAACTTAGCACTAGCATAAACACCGACGAAAAACCAACATGAGTGTTGCATGGAGCAAACAACAAACCAAGAACGAACTTAAGTCGAATGCAGGCTTAAATACTAAAGCAAACATTTACCACAGGTGTGCGTCAAAAAGCATAGCAGGTGGAAAAAATGCGAAACCATGGTAACAAGGTAAAACAGGAAGTGCAAAAACTAAGAACAGGAAGAGTCCAAAACGATCGACAAAACACAAAAGGACTTAAAAACCAAAACAATAAATATGATCCGGGCGGCGGATCTTAATAAAATTATTCTTAATTTATTCCGAAATTACTTATAATAATTGTAAAGGGTTGAAGTTAAAACTGTCCTGATAAGAATCGAATGAAAGACCAAGAGCCGGTGCAGTTGGTTAACTGCTGCAGTTCAGTCATATTTTTTTTTAGGGGGGGGATTTATTTCATTTTGAATTGGTCACGTAACGTGCTGGGCTACTGTGCTGAATTGATCGCGGGGACAATTGCCAATGACACATTCAAGTCCTGACTCAAAGCTGCAGATCTGCACTATGACGAGCAGCAATCGGCCTTCTGCTGTAATTTCATACTCTGGCGATATTTTACCCAAGTAAGAAGGATGGCAAACTTTGGGCACCTTACAATTCAGGGATTACAATAGGATTATACATTAATTGTTTATTTATCTTTAATTATCAGTTTGTTTTTAGTATTTCTATTATCATTATTTATACAACATGTAAGGCTTCTCCTTCGACTATTGGTATGTACAAAACCCCCAAAAATCAGAATACAATGATTTGCAAATTATTTTCAACCTATATTCAATTGAACAGACTGCAAAGACAAGATACTTGACGTTCGAACTGGAAAACACTATTTTTTGCAAATATTAGCTCATTTTGAATTTGAAGCCTGCAACATGTTTCAAAAAAGCTGGCACAAGTGGCAAAAAAGATTGAGAAAGTTGAGGGATGCTCATCAAACACTTATTTGGAACATCCCACAGGTAAACAGACTAATTGGGAACAAGTGTGTGCCATGATTGGGTATAAAAGCAGCTTCCTTAACATTCTCGGTTATTCACAAACAAGGATGGGGCGAGGGTCACCACTTTGTGAGCAAATGCATGTCAAAATTGTCCAACAGTTTAAGAACAACATTTTTCAACGAGCTATTGCAAGGAATTTAAGGAGTTCACCATCTACGGTCTGTAATGTCATCAAAAGGTTCAGAGAATCTGGATAAACCACTGCATGTAAGCAGCAGTGCCCATGACCTTGGATCCCTCAGGCGGTACTGCAATAAAAAGCGACATCATTGTATAAAAGATATCACCACATGGGCTCAGGAACAGTTCAGAAAACCACTGTCAGTCACTACAGTTCGTCGCTACATCTGTAAGTGCAAGTTAAAACTATACTATGCAAAGTGAAAGCCATTTATCAACAACACCCAGAAACACTGCTGGCTTTGTTTGGCCCAAGTTCATCTAAGATGGACTGATGCAAAGTGGAAAAGTGTTCTGTGGTCTGAAAAGACCACATTTCAAATTGTTTTTGGAAACTGTGGAGGTTGTGTCCTCCATACCAAAGAGGAAATTAACTATCCGGACTGTTATCGGCGCAAAGATCAAAAGCCAGCATCTGTGATAGTATGGGGGTTTATTGGTGCCCACGGCATGGGTAACTTACACATCTGTGGAGGCACCATTAATGCTGAAGAGTATATACAGGTATTGGAGCAACATATGTTACCATCCAAGCAACATATTTTTCAAGGAAGCCCCTGCTTATTTCAGCAAGACAGCGGGGCTTCATAGTAAAAGAGTGCGGGTACTAAACTGGGCTGCATGTAGTCTAGACCTGTCTCCCACTGAAAATGTGTGGCACATTATACAGAGTAAAATACCACTAAAGAGGTGCGTTTATATTTATGTTCAGTATGTATATATATATATATATATATATATATATATATATATACATATATATGTATATATATATATATATATATATATATATACATATATACATATATATGTATATATATATATATATATATATATACACATATATATATATGTGTGTGTGTGTGTGTGTGTGTATATGTATATGTATAAATGTATGTATTTTTGTTTATATTTATATATATATATATGTATGTATGTCTATGTATATTCATATATATTTGTATATATATGTACATATATAAATATACATACATATATATATATATATATATATATATATATATATATATATATATATATACATATGACCACCCTCGACCCCAAAAAGGGACAAGCGGTAGAAAATGTATGTATGTATGTACAAACCCCGTTTCCATATGAGTTGGGAAATTGTGTTAGATGTAAATATAAACGGAATACAATGATTTGCAAATCATTTTCAACCCATATTCAGTTGAATATGCTACAAAGACAACATATTTGATGTTCAAACTGATAAAAAAAAATTGTGGGGCAAATAAACATTAACTTTAGAATTTGTTGCCAGCAACACGTGACAAAGAAGTTGGGAAATGTGGCAATAAATACTGATAAAGTTGAGGAATGCTCATCAAACACTTATTTGGAACATCCCACAGGTGTGCAGGCTAATTGGGAACAGGTGGGTGCCATGATTGGGTATAAAAACAGCTTCCCAAAAAATGCTCAGTCTTTCACAAGAAAGGATGGGGCGAGGTACACTCCTTTGTCCACAAACGCGTGAACAAATAGTCAAACAGTTTAAGAACGTTTCTCAAAGTGCAATTGCAAGAAATTTAGGGATTTCAACATCTACAGTCCATAATATCATCAAAAGGTTCAGAGAATCTGGAGAAATCACTCCACATAAGCTGCATGGCCGGAAACCAACATTGAATGACCGTGACCTTCGAACCCTCAGACGGCACTGTATCAAAAACCGACATCAATCTCTCAAGGATATCACCAAATGGGCTCAGGAACACTTGGGAAAACCACTGTCACTAAATACAGTTCGTCGCTTCATCTGTCAGTGCAAGTTAAAGCTCTACTATGCAAAGCAAAAGCCATTTATCAACAACATCCAGAAACGCCGCCAGCTTCTCTGGGCCCATGATCATCTAAGATGGACTGATGCAAAGTGGAAAAGTGTTCTGTGGTCTGACGAGTCCACATTTCAAATTGTTTTTGGAAATATCCAACATCTATTCATCCAGACCAAAGGGGAAGCGAACCATCCAGACTGTTATCGACGCAAAGTTCAAAAGGCAGCATATGTGATGGTATGGGGGTGTATTAGTGACCAAGGCATGGGTAACTTACACATCTGTGAAGGCACCATTAATGCTGAAAGGTACATACAGGTTTTGGAAACAACATACTGTTTGCTGCCATCTAAGCGCCGTCTTTTTCATGGACGCTCCTGCTTATTTCAGCAAGACAATGCCAAGCCACATTCAGCACGTGTTACAACAGCGTGGCTTCGTAAAAAAAAGAGTACGGCTACTTTCCTGGCCCACCTGCAGTCCAGACCTGTCTCCCATCGAAAAATATGTGGCGCATTATGAAGCATAAAATACGACAGCAAAGACCCCGGAACTGTTGAACGACTGAAGCTCTACATAAAACTATAATGGGAAAGAATTCCACTTTCAAAGCTTCAACAATTAGTTTCCTCAGTTCCCAAATGTTTATTGAGTGTTGTTCAAAGAAAAGGTTATGTAACACAGTGGTGAACATGTCCTTTCCCAACTACTTTGGCAAGTTTTGCAGCCATGAAAGTCTAAGTTAATTATTATTTGCAAAAAAAATTACGTTTATGAGTTTGAACCTCAAATATCTTGTCTTTGTAGTGCATTCAATTGAATATGGGTTGGTAAGGATTTGCAAATCATTGTATTCCGTTTATATTTACATCCAACAAAATTTCCCAACTCATATGGAAACAGGGTTTGTATATATATATATATATATATATATATATATATATATATATATATATATATATATATATATATATATATAATGTATGTGTATATATATGTATATATGTGTATATACGTGTATATACGTGTATATATATGTGTATATATGTATATATGTGTATGTATATGTGTGTATGTATGTATGTGTGTGTGTGTATATGTATATATGTGTGTATATATGTATGTATGTGTGTGTGTATATGTATATATATATATATATATGTATGTATGTATGTACACATGTATATGTATATATGTGTATGTATGTATGTATGTATACATGTATATGTATATATGTGTATGTATATATATGTGTATATATGTATATACAGTATATGTGTATATATGTTTATATATGTGTATATGAATGTAAATGTGTATACATATGTATATATGTATGTATATATATATATATATATATATATATATATATATATATATATATATATATATATTATTTTTTTTTTTTTTGTTCTTGTCTGGTGCTCTTAGTTTGGTTTGGTTTCCTGTTTTGGTTTGCACTTCCTGCAGCTGCTTGACCGCTGCCTCAAAAGGCTATTAGGTGCACCTGATTTGTGTTAGTAATCAAACAGCCTTCTTGAGCCAGCCTTGAGCTTTAGTCAATGCTGGAGAATTGACTGCTGTGACACGCTGACTCCTTCCATTCTGCTCTCCCTATGAATGTTCCCTAGTTTAGAGTTTCCCCATTAGTCTTTTTGTACACTCTGAGACACATTAGTGTTTTGTTTTACGTGCACTTTATTGCAAGGGCGTGTCTTGTGTTGCTTTTGCCTACTCGTGAATGAAAATTATCTTTTACCCGTAAGCTCCATTCCTGCATCTTGATCACGACAACTACCGCCAACATGACTTTTATGTTATGTTATGTTGGATAAAAAGGATGATAAAAAATAAAGGCTTGACACATCTCACTTTGCATGTAATGAGTTCATACCTCTTTTTAGTTTCACAATTGAAGTTATATATATATATATATATATATATATATATATATATATATATATATATATATGTATATATATATATATATATATATATATATATATATATATATATATTAGAGATGCGCGGATATGCAATTATATCATCCGCAACCGCATCACTAAAGTCGTCATCCACCCGCCATCCACCCAAACCAACATTTTATCAGAACCGCAACCGCTCGCCACCGCCCGTTTTTATATATCCGGAGTCGGTGACCTTTACCACTAAAAGAGCTGGTTTGACCCATGTCACAAAGTAAAGAAGGTAATGGGAGCTGCAAACGTTCTCACGAATATCCGATGGTGCTCATTCAGATAACGGGAATAAGGGCGTGCTGTGAAGCCATTGCCTTTGACACCTTCAGCAACATGTACAAACCGTTTGCCAGTCCAGCAACATATTGTATGCAGCTTCCGCAGATACACGTACAAGATTGAAGGGGATACTGGGTGAAACAGAGTACACTGATGGTTGTGATATAAATAATTGTATCACTCTTACTAATATGCGCCACGCTGTGAAGCCATTCCAAACAAGAATGACAAACACATTTCGGGAGAACATCCTCACAGTAACACAACATAAACAGTACCACAACAAATACCCAGAATCCTTTGCATCCATGACAATTCCTGAATATACTTTACACCCCCGCGCCCCCAACTCCGCCCACCTTACCGACGCAGGAGGGGTGGCGGGTTTTGCTGCTAATGGGGTGTATAATATAGTCAGGAAGTGTCATGGATGCAAAGGATTCTGGGTATTTGTTGTGTTGCATTTATGTTGTGTTACTGTGAGGAGGTTCTCCCAAAATGTGTTTGTCATTCTTGTTTGGTGTGGCTTCACAGCGTGGCGCATATTAGTAAGAGTGTTAAAATTGTTTATATCACAACCATTAGTGTACTCTGTATCACCCAGTATGCCTTGCAGTCGTGTGCGTGTGTCAGTGGAAGTCACACACAACATATCGCTGGACATGCAAGTAAATTGTACATGTTATAGAAGGCGTCAAAGGCAAAGGGTTCAAAGCACGCCCTAATACTTATCAACTGGGTGACTGTCAGCAGACATACTTGAGAATGTTCATGTCAACTAATGTCTTCTTCGCTTTGTGACACGGGTCCAAAATGGCTCTTTGAATGGTAAAAGTTACCGATCTCTGAACCAAGTATATCATATATTTCCAAATGGTTCAACCGCCATCCGCCCGAATCTATTTAAAATCTATTTTTTCGTCATGTCACCCGCCCGACCCGCGGATGAGACCGCAAACCGCGCATCTGTAATATATATATATATACATATACCGTATTTCCTTGAATTGCCGCTGGGGCGCTAATTAATTTAAAACCTCTTCTCACTCCTGCGCTTACCAAAGGCATGCGCTAATTATTTTAAAACCTCTTCTCACTCCGACACTTACCAAAGGCATGCAGTAAAAATTTGAGAGTGATGTAAGCTTTGACCTTGAATCCTACTGAATAGCTCTTAATCTTCTTCCCTTTATGCTATTTCAAATTACCAGTATTGAAATCAGCCTCCTCCATTTTGAAAATGATGACAGGGGAAGTGTCACTCGTGACATCACAAGTTTGACCAGGCAGTGATACTAAGCATGCGCTAATTATTTTGCGAAGCGAGTTGGACCCGGCAGTATTTCAAGGCAGGCGCATACTATATGCCCTGCTGCAATTCAAGGAAATACGATATATATATATATATATATATATATATATATATATATATATATATATATATATATATATATATTTATATATATATATATATATGTATAAATATATATATCACTGAACAAAAAAAAAAGTAATATGTCCGCTGATGTTTAAAAACTCTACACTCAGGGTCTATTTTGCGTTTCCTCAAAAATGTCGCCATTTTTTTCCCTTGTGCACTAATCGATTGAAAGAGCGTGCACGTGATGGCGTGACCTTATCGATGAGAAAATGCATTTTTAGAAAATAGTATTTGCCTGAGCAGCGAAGAGACCCCGGGACTAACAAGTGGTACAACATGGAATGATGGATGAGCTAGAAAGGACAGATAAAAACAATTATTTAAAAAAATGATAAAATTATTTTTTTTAATTGGGACTACCCGCGGGTTGGATTTTGGACCATGTTGGGCCATATCTGGCCTGCGGGCCGTAGTTTGGAGACCCCTGGTCGACAGCATCAAAACCAAGTAGTCTTGTATTTCAGTACGTACAGCTTGTTTGTTACAATGTGGCAAGCTTACGCATTTATTTATTTAGCAAATGCACACGTTTCCTTTAGCAAGTGTAATATTTTTATATTCTTCATAGTATAATAAAATGTTATGTTGTCGCCTTGTCGGTACTTTGTTCATGATTGGGATCCGTCATTTGCTGCTAGGGATGGAATGATGTTAAAAAAAAAACATCACGGTTATTGTCACCAAAATGATCACATTATCAATATTTACCGGTATTTTTGAAAGATCTCAAAAAGTAGTCATCCACACTTATAAACCAAGTGTTGTAGTGTTTATTAAATACAATGCATACAGTGCATCCGGAAAGTATTCACAGCGCTTTACTTTCCCCATGTTTTCTTATGCCACAGCCTTTTTCCAAAATGGAATAAAAAAAATGTTGTCCTCAAAATTTTACAGACATTACCTCATGACGACAATGATTTTATTTTTAGGGGGAATTTGCCAACTTATTAAAAATGTAAATACATATATTGTTAACCAGCTCCGTAGTATGGCTTATCCCACATCTTCAATGTTTGGTTAAGCCGGTAAACCAGGGGTGCCCATTACGTCGATCGCGAGCTACCAGTCGACCGCGGGGGGTGTGTCAGTCGATCTCGAGCCAGGCTTTTAAAAAAAATAAACCTAAAAATTAGTGATCATCAATCTTCACCAAGACGTCACTTAAATGACATTCACGGTACCGGAGGGTGTTGTGAGATGACGCTGGCTGCTGCAAGATCATTATTATGAAAATATGACCGAGAGGAAGGCGAGAAACACTTTTTATTTCAACAGACTCTCGCGCCGTACCTTCCGTCAAAACTCTAAAGGCCGACTGCACATTTCCTGTCTTCACAATAAAAGCCCTGCTTCATGCTGCCTGCGCTAACTAAATACAGAGTCTCGGAAAACTGGCGTGCACAAGCGATCCCTCAGAAAGCTGGCGTGCACATCACTTGTGCACGCCAGCTTTCCGAGACTCTTATTTTGTTAGCGCAGGCAGCATGAAGCAGGGCTTTTATTGTGAAGATAGGAAATGTGCAATCGGCCTTTAGATTTTTGACGGAAGGGACGGCGCGAAAGTCTGTTGAAATAAAAAGTGTTTCTCGCCTTCCTCTCTGTCATTTTTTCATAATAATGAACTGGCAGCAGCCAGCGTCATCTCACAAGACCCTCGGGTGCCGTGAATGTCAATCAAGCAAGCTACGGAATTTGCCGCCAATGTTTTTCTTGTAAAGTGTATGGAAGCTGGATGAATTAGATGCCAAAAACCAACCACTTTCATGTGGTATTGTACAGAAAGGACAACTTTTTTTCTCCTCCATTTGAAAATGTGGCCGTTATCATCATTACTGTCTGATTCCAATCAATGCAAGTCATCAGAATCAGGTAATACACCAACTTATATTCTTGTCTTCGTGAAAGAAAGACATCTATATGTGTTACACATGCTTGTATTATCATTAAACACATTTAACTTGTTTACAAAAATGTCTCTTTCATAAATAAATAAATATAAATGATATATATAAATGAGGTAGATCCCTTCGAGTTGGTCAATTGAAAAGTAGCTCGCCTGCAGAAAAAGTGTTAGCACCCCTGCGATAAACAAAGAGATTCTAGATAACAAACGTGATAGCACAGTAATGCTCACAAGAGGGCATTTTTACTTTAATGGCTGTCGGAGGGGTTGCTCCTTTGCATCTCAAAAGTTGTACAAATAGAGCCAAACCATCCTTGCCTGAGAACACCCTCCTCTTGTTAGAGTATAAGTTGTTGGGGTGTTGGCACCAGTATTTAGATGAGATCTGATCAATCCGAGTCTGTGAGCCATATCTGATGAAGCATGCTTGGATGAGAGGCGAAACATCTTCTAAAACAAACTGAACAGTCCGGTTGCGATCGATAGAATGCCCTGAGAATACCATGACCTGGATGAATGAGAACATCCATACACATGGTGCAGTAATGTTAGATTGAAGGAGCAGTCAGCATTTTTATCTACAAAACCCAAATACAGTGAAGGTTGCACATTGTGTAAATTATAAATAAAAACAGAATACAATGATTTGCAAATCCTATTCAACTTATAATCAATTGAATAGACTGCAAATACAAGATACTTAAAGGCCTACTGAAACCCACTACTACCGACCACGCAGTCTGAGAGTTTATATATCAATGATGAAATATTAACATTGCAACACATGCCAACACGGCCTTTTTAGTTTACTAAATTGCAATTTTAAATTTCCCGTGAGTTTTTTCTTGAAAACGTTGCGTAATGATGACGTGTACGCTTGACGTCACGGACTGTTAGGAAATATGAGCGCTGCACACACACACACAGCTAAAAGTCGTCTGCTTTAACGGCATAATTACACAGTATTTTGGACATCTGTGTTGCTGAATCTTTTGCAATTTGTTCAATTAATATTGGAGGAGTCAAAGTAGAAAGATGGAGTTCAATCAATCAATCAATCAATGTTTATTTATATAGCCCCAAATCACAAATGTCTCAAAGGACTGCACAAATCATTACGACTACAACATCCTCGGAAGAACCCACAAAAGGGCAAGGAAAACTCACACCCAGTGGGCAGGGAGAATTCACATCCAGTGGGACGCCAGTGACAATGCTGACTATGAGAAACCTTGGAGAGGACCCCCCCCCCCCCCCCCCCCCCTCTAGGGGACCGAAAGCAATGGATGTCAAGCGGGTCTAACATGATACTGTGAAAGTTCAATCCATAGTGGCTCCAACACAGCCGCGAGAGTTCAGTTCAAGCGGATCCAAGACAGCAGCAAGAGTCCCGTCCACAGGAGACCATCTCAAGCGGAGGCGGATCAGCAGCGTAGAGATGTCCCAACCGATACAGGCGAGCGGTCCATCCTGGGTCCCGACGAGCGGTCCATCCTGGGTCTCGACTCTGGACAGCCAGTACTTCATCCATGGTCATCGGACCGGACCCCCTCCACAAGGGAGGGGGGGACATAGGAGAAAGAAAAGAAGCGGCAGTTCAACTGGTCTAAAAAGGAGGTCTATTTAAAGGCCAGAGTATACAGATGAGTTTTAAGGTGAGACTTAAATGCTTCTAAGTTGGGAAGCTTTAGCCTTTATCCACACAAACACACGGTGATTCCTTGTTTAAAATTCACGGAGGTGAAACTTTACTATGGATCACAGCAAACATGGATCCCAACCAAATGTCAACCAGCAGGTTTCGGGGAGAAAATTGTGGTAAAAAGTCGCTTCTTACCGGAGATCAGCTGAGCTTGTGCCGCCCATAAAGCTGCCGTCGACTTCGCTGAGACACTGCGCGTCAAGACACCCGTGGATACACCCCTCTGACTATCAGGTACTATTAAACTCACTAAAACACTAGCAACACAATAGAAAGATAAGGGATTTCCCAGAATTATCCTAGTAAATGTGTCTAAAAACATCTGAATCCGTCCCAATGCAATCGCGTTTTTCCATCCATCCATCCATCCATCCATCATCTTCCGCTTATCCGAGGTCGGGTCGCGGGGGCAACAGCCTAAGCAGGGAAACCCAGACTTCCCTCTCCCCAGCCACTTCGTCTAGCTCTTCCCGGGGGATCCCGAGGCGTTCCCAGGCCAGCCGGGAGACATAGTCTTCCCAACGTGTCCTGGGTCTTCTCCGTGGCCTCCTACCGGTTGGACGTGCCCTATACACCTCCCTAGGGAGGTGTTCGGGTGGCATCCTGACCAGATGCCCGAACCACCTCATCTGGCTCCTCTCGATGTGGAGGAGCAGCGGCTTTACTTTGAGTTCCTCCCGGATGGCAGAGCTTCTCACCCTATCTCTAAGGGAGAGCCCCGCCACACGGCGGAGGAAACTCATTTCGGCCGCCTGTACCCGTGATCTTATCCTTTCGGTCATGACCCAAAGCTCATGACCATAGGTGAGGATGGGAACGTAGATCGACCGGTAAATTGAGAGCTTTGCCTTCCGGCTCAGCTCCTTCTTCACCACAACGGATCGGTACAACGTCCGCATTACTGAAGACGCCGCACCGATCCGCCTGTCGATCTCACGATCCACTCTTCCCTCACTCGTGAACAAGACTCCTAGGTACTTGAACTCCTCCACTTGGGGCAGGGTCTCCTCCCCAACCCGGAGATGGCACTCCACCCTTTTCCGGGCGAGAACCATGGACTCGGACTTGGAGGTGCTGATTCTCATTCCGGTCGCTTCACACTCGGCTGCGAACCGATCCAGCGAGAGCTGAAGATCCCGGTCAGATGAAGCCATCAGGACCACATTTTCTGCAAAAAGCAGAGACCTAATCCTGCGGTTACCAAACCGGAACCCCTCAACGCCTTGACTGCGCCTAGAAATTCTGTCCATAAAAGTTATGAACAGAATCGGTGACAAAGGACAGCCTTGGCGGAGTCCAACCCTCACTGGAAATGTGTTCGACTTACTGCCGGCAATGCGGACCAAGCTCTGGCACTGATCGTACAGGGAACGGACCGCCACAATAAGACAGTCCGATACCCCCTACTCTCTGAGCACTCCCCACAGGACTTCCCGAGGGACACGGTCGAATGCCTTCTCCAAGTCCACAAAGCACATGTAGACTGGTTGGGCAAACTCCCATGCACCCTCAAGAACCCTGCCGAGAGTATAGAGCTGGTCCACAGTTCCACGACCAGGACGAAAATCACACTGTTCCTCCTGAATCCGAGGTTCGACTATCCGACGTAGCCTCCTCTCCAGTACACCTGAATAAACCTTACCGGGAAGGCTGAGGAGTGTGATCCCACGATAGTTGGAACACACCCTCCGGTCCCCTTTCTTAAAGAGAGGAACCACCACCCCGGTCTGCCAATCCAGAGGTACCGCCCCCGATGTCCACGCGATGCTGCAAAGTCTTGTCAACCAAGACAGCCCCACAGCATCCAGAGCCTTAAGGAACTCCGGGCGGATCTCGTCCACCCCTGGGGCCTTGCCACCGAGGAGCTTTTTAACTACCTCAGCGACCTCAGCCCCAGAAATAGGAGAGTCCACCACAGATCCCCCAGGCACTGCTTCCTCATAGGAAGACGTGTTGGTGGGATTGAGGAGGTCTTCGAAGTATTCCTTCCACCTATCCACAACATCCGCAGTCGAGGTCAGCAGAACACCATCCGCACCATACATGGTGTTGATAGTGCACTGCTTCCCCTTCCTGAGGCGGCGGACGGTGGTCCAGAATCGCTTCGAAGCCGTCCGGAAGTCGTTTTCCATGGCTTCCCCGAACTCTTCCCATGTCCGAGTTTTTGCCTCCGCGACCGCTGAAGCTGCACACCGCTTGGCCTGTCGGTACCTGTCCACTGCCTCCGGAGTCCTATGAACCAAAAGGACCCGATAGGACTCCTTCTTCAGCTTGACGGCATCCCTCACCGCTGGTGTCCACCAAGGGGTTTTAGGATTGCCGCCCCGACAGGCACCAACTACCTTGCGGTCACAGCTCCGATCTGCCGCCTCGACAATAGAGGTGCGGAACATGGTCCACTCGGACTCAATGTCCAGCACCTCCCTCGTGACATGTTCAAAGTTCTTCCGGAGGTGGGAATTGAAACTTTGTCTGACTGGAGACTCTGCCAGACGTTCCCAGCAGACCCTCACAATGCGTTTGGGCCTCCCAGGTCTGTCCGGCATCCTCCCCCACCATCGCAGCCAACTCACCACCAGGTGGTGATCGGTAGAAAGCTCCGCCCCTCTCTTCACCCGAGTGTCCAAAACATGAGGTTGCAAATCCGATGACACAACTACAAAGTCGATCATGGAACTGCGGCCTAGGGTGTCCTAGTGCCAAGTGCACAAATGGACACCCTTATGTTTGAACATGGTGTTTGTTATCGACATACTGTGACGAGCACAAAAGTCCAATAACAAAACACCACTCGGGTTCAGATCCGGGCGGCCATTCTTCCCAATCACGCCTCTCCAGGTTTCACTGTCGTTGCCAACGTGAGCGTTGAAGTCTCCCAGTAGGACAAGGGAATCACCCGGGGGAGCACTTTCCAGTACTCCCTCGAGTGTTCCCAAAAAGGGTGGGTACTCTGAACTGCTGTTTGGTGCATAAGCACAAACAACAGTCAGGACCCGTCCCCCCACCCGAAGGCGGAGGGAGGCTACCCTTTCGTCCACCGGGTTGAACTCCAACGTACAGGCTTTGAGCCGGGGGGAAACAAGAATTGCCACCCCAGCCCGTCGCCTCTCACTGCCGGCAACGCCAGAGTGGAAGAGGGTCCAATCCCTCTCGAGAGAAGTGGTTCCAGAGCCCTTGCTGTGCGTCGAAGTGAGTCCGACTATATCCAGCCGGAATTTCTCGACTTCGCGCACTAGCTCAGACTCTTTCCCCCCCAGTGAGGTGACGTTCCACGTCCCAAGAGCTAGCTTCTGTAGCCGAGGATCGGACCGCCAAGTGCCCTGCCTTCGGCTGTCGCCCAGCTCACAATGCACCCGACCTCTATGGCCCCTGCTATGGGTGGTGAGCCCATTGGAGGGGTGACCCACGTTGCCTCTTCGGGCTGTGCCCGGCCGGGCCCCATGGGAACAGGCCCGGCCACCAGGCGCTCGCCATCGTGCCCCACCTCCGGGCCTGGCTCCAGAGGGGGGCCCCGGTGACCCGCGTCCGGGCGAGGGAAATCTGGGTCCATGATTTTTCATCTTCATAAAGGTCTTCGAGCTGCTCTTTGTCTGATCCCTCACCTAGAACCTGTTTGCCTTGGGAGACCCTACCAGGGGGCTTTATGCCCCCGGACAACATAGCTCCTAGGATCATTGGGACACGCAAACTCCTCTACCACGATAAGGTTGCAGCTCAGAGAGGAAACAATCGCGTTTTTATTTTATTTATTTTTTTTTCTAGTCTGTCGCTATCAATATCCTCAAACACAAATCTTTCATCCTCGCTCAAATTATTGGGGAAATTGTCGTTTCTCGGTCCGAATAGCTGTTTTTGTTGGAGGCTCCCATTAAAAACAATGTGAAGATGTGAGGAGCCATCAACATGTGACGTCATCGTCTGCGACTTCCGGTAGAGGCAAGGCTCTTGTCTTAGCACCGAAAGTTGCGAACTTTATCGTGGATGTTCTCTACTAAATCCTTTCAGCGAAAATATGGCAATATCGCGAAATGATCAAGTATGACACATAGAATGGACCTGCTATCCCTGTTTAAATAAGAAAATCTCATTTCAGTAGGCCTTTAACGTTCAAACTGTAAAACTGTTATTTTTTGCAAATCTTAGCTCATATGGAATTTGATGCCTGCAACTTGTTTCAAAAAAGCTGGCACAATTTGCAAAAAAAGACTGAGAATGTTGAGCAGTGCTCATCAAACACTTATTTGGAAAATCCCACAGGTGAACAGGTGAATTGGGAACAGGTGGGTACCATGATTGGGTGTAAAAGCAGCTTCCATGAAATGCTTTAGTCATTCACAAACAAGGATGGGGCCAGCGTCACCACTTTGTGAACAAATGCATGAGAACATTTTCCCAACAGTTTAAGAACAACATTTCTCAACGAGTTATTCAATCAATCAATCAATGTTTATTTATATAGCCCTAAATCACAAGTGTCTCAAAGGGCTGCACAAACCACAACGACATCCTCGGCAGAGCCCACATAAGGGCAAGGAAAAACTCACACCCAGTGGGACGTCGGTGACAGTGACAATGATGACTGTGAGAAAACTTGGAGAGGACCGCATATGTGGACAATCCCTCCTACCCCCCCTATTGCAAGGAATTTAGGGATTTCACCATCTACGGTCCGTAATATCATTAAAGGGTTCAGAGAATCTGGGGAAATCACTACACGTAAGCAGCTAAACTTGGATCTCTTAGGCAGTACTGCATCAAAAATTGACATCAGTGTGTAAAAGATACACCACATGGGCTCAGGAACACTTCAGAAAACCACTGTCAGTAATTACAGTTTGTCAAAAGGTTCAGAGAATCTGGAGAATTCACTGCACGTAAGCGGCATTCCCGTGACCTTGGATCCCTGAGGCGGTACTGCATCAAAAACTGACATCAGTGTGTAAAGGATATTTCCACCTGGGCTCAGGAGCACTTCAGAAAACCACTGTCAGTAACCACAGCTGGTCGCTACATTGGTAAGTGCAAGTTAAAACTCTACTATGCAAAGCGAAAGCCATTTATTAACAACACCCAGAAACGCCGCTGGCACAAGTGGCAAAAGACTGAGAAAGTTGAGGAATGCTCATCAGACACTTGGAAAATCCCACAGGTGAACAGGCTAATTGGGTAAAGGTGGGTACCACCAAAGAGTGCATTCTGCAGTAAACAAAGTCAAATTGGTGTACTGAAGACTGCAATACTTTTACTTCAAGTTAACATTGATTAAACAACACATTAAAATGGTAAATTATTAGTCTTCTTTAATGACTTGTATACATCAATGCTTCTCGCCAGGGCTTTGGCAAATGGCAAGAGTTTTTAAAACTCAAATACTGTAGTATATAGTGAATAAAATTACATTAAAATTAAGTCTGAATTTGAAAATAATATTTTCCAACACATAAAACAAGTTTAAGGAACATTTCAGGAACAATATGTTTTTCATCCACAAACTCAAAAACGATTTGAACACAAAGTGTAAGTTTTTTTTATTACATGTTATATCAGAGGAGTTGAATAACATAAACAAAAATTCTGATGAAACTTTAATGACACTAAAGTCACTGCTCCTTCTAAATGTTATTTCAACTTCAATGTTAGTGTAGTGTCAGGCTTGGACAAAGGAATGAACTCAGATGCAGAGTATGAATACTTATTAGGGCTTTTATTTTGACGGCTCTTTCACCTCCAGAGTCAGAGCAGTACAATATCTACAGTAACAAAAACTGTCGGCGAAAAAGGTTCCAAAAAAAAGGAACAACCGACAATCGCTCCTTAAAGGAGGAAAATACAATAACAAAAACGAACTATAATTTGCGCCGTATCTGCTATAAAACTTCCATCCGTCCATTTTCTACCGCTTATTCCCTTTTGGGGTCGCGGGGGGTGCTGGCGCCTATCTCAGCTACAATCGGGCGGAAGTCCGGGTACACCCTGGACAAGTCGCCACCTCATCACAGGGCCAACACAGTGATTGCCAATCAACCTAACATAAAACACTCCGACAGGAGGAAGAAAACAATGACTATGAAAATTTTTACACTTAATCTAAATGTCAGGCTTGCCCATGACAGTTTGTTTATGTTTTACTTTTTCCTCTGTGTGTGTAGTATTTCCTGTCTTTAGTCCCTGTCAGCGCTCTTATTTTGTCTGTTTCCTGTCTTTCTCCCTAAATGCTGTGTCCCCTCAGCTGCGGCTGATTGGCAGCTGGCCACACCTGGTGTCAATCAGCCCACTCCTATTTAGACCTGTCTTCCCATCCAGTCAGTGCTGGATTATTGTCACTTCTCAATTGTCGCTCCTGTCGTGTCGTGTCGTGCCATTGCAGCGTAGCAGTAAGCTATATTTTAGTAGCAGTTTGTAGCTTACTGTCTTTTGTTCGCTGCTTTCAATTAGTCTTTGTACTACACGTAACGACTTCTGTTATCCTGCTCGCTACCCGCTAACTTCCACGCTAGGCCCTTTTGTTTTTGCTAGCTTCCATGCTAAGTCCTTTTGTTTTCTAGCTCCCATGCTAGCTCTTTTAGTTTGTTATCAGCCTCGTGCGCGCTTTTTGTTGTACCCATTTTGTTTGGTTTTGTCTTAGTGTTTTATTAAACCATGTTTCCTTACTCAATACCTGCCTCCTTCTCTGCATCTTGGGGTTCGTCACAAACTAACTGTGACACTAATAATGGTTAACAAAAAATCACTAGAAAAAATTTGAGGAAAGAAAGAATTGTAGGAAAAAATAATAACTCACCACTTCGGTTGAAAAAACTAAATACCAAAATTCACTCTACTGAGGAGGAGAAACGTCAAACTCAAAATAGCAGCGTGGGAATTCAGGATCCAGGACTCTTAAGCATTGGACGAGGCAAGGCATGGTCATGGAAGCGAGACAGGCACAAAAACTCTAGACTGTCTGGCACAGAACAAGGGGAGGTGTGGGCTTATAAGACACATGAGGGTAATGGTAAACAGGTGGAAACAATCAGGGGTCACGGATGACCTCAGCCTGATTACACAAGAGGAAGGGCAAGTGATCTGAAACAAGAGGAGTTATTTTTCAAAATAAAACATGCAATTCACAAGACAAAAGAAACCAAGACAAAACATCCCTCACCGCGGGGTGACATGTTGGTCCTATATCTTTATTTTTGTTACTCTAGGCTGCAATTTCGAGCTGTGTAAGGGGACGAGGCACAAAGTTGGTTGAAAATTAATTGATTTTCCGGACGGGAGGTCGCGCACGTACACGGACACAATTACATATACACACATTCACAGACACACACAGGGTCGCTGTCATAAAAGGTGCATTGTTACGTTTACTATTTTGGTATTTTCTAAAAGACAGTTCCGCCATTTTTTGATTGAGGAAATATGTTAACAGCTGATCATCCTGGTTGGACTCAAGTTAATCGCGATCATGATCAAATTTTAGTTTAGTCTTTGTTTGAAGGGACAATGCACAGAAACATTGAGCTCAAAGACAGATATGTTGTGTACCAGATTGTAGCTAAATAGCTCATTTCCATCTGCTGTCCCTGGCTGCCTAAATCAAAGGGATACAAAAATCCTGCAATAAATGTATGACAATAAAATGTAATCAAATTAAGAAAAGTCATAAAATGCCCTTTCATTGACACATACTTGATATACAATACAACCACACCTCCTTTACATCATCACACAAAGACAATAAATGCTCTTGTTCACATCTGTCGTCATTTGTAAAAACAACCATGATTTTAGCAGACACACCTCACAGTTTACAACAAAATGCTCTCATGGATAAATGTAATACACATTAAGTTGATGTGTCAATAGTAGTGTCCACCTTATTGACCGGGTGAGCAGCTTTGATTGCTCCAAAGCCACTTTTTAACTTCAATTGTGAATGAATCGTAATCTGTTAGCGTTTTCAAGTTTGTTATGAGGTCGTTCCATTCCATCCATCCATTTTCTACCGCTTGTCCCTTTTGGGGTCGCCACCTCATTTATCGCTCTATATGAAAAGGCTGATTGTGCAAAAGATGTTTTCCTGCCGGGTACGCTACACCGCCCCCTGGTGGAGGCTCATGTGTCTCAAGTTGTCACGGCAGATGTAAACTGGACAAAGTGCTTTAGTGGCGCCGGAGCAATGTTATTTAGGATTCGATGGGCCATTCGTATTGATGCTAATCTTTGAATGTCAGCTAAATTTAACAGTCTATATTTTTGGAGAACTAAACAGTGTTGATGGTGTTGTGGTTTTCGGTCAAGGATTTTGAGCGATTGTTTGTGCAAAGTTTCGAATGACCTCAGTGTCAATTTGCTAGTCTGCAACCAACATGATATACAATAATAAAAACGAGACATAATCAGTCTTCAGTAATGCGGACGTTGTATCGATCCGTTGTGGTGAAGAAGGAGCTGAGCCAGAAGGCAAAGCTCTCAATTTACCGGTCGATCTACGTTCCCATCCTCACCTATGGTCATGAGCTTTGGGTCATGACCGAAAGGATAAGATCACGGGTACAAGCAGCCAAAATGAGTTTCCTCCGCCGGGTGGCGGGGCTCTCCCTTAGAGATAGGGTGAGAAGCTCTGGCATCCGGGAGGAGCTCAACGTAAAGCCGCTGCTCCTCCACATCGAGAGGGGCCAGATGAGGTGGTTCGGGCATCTGGTCAGGATGCCACCCGAACGCCTCCCTAGGGAGGTGTTTAGGGCACGTCCAGCTGGTAGGAGGCTACGGGGAAGACCCAGGACACGTTGGGAAGACTATGTCTCCCGGCTGGCCTGGGAACGCCTCGGGATCCCCCGGGAAGAGCTAGACGAAGTGGCTGGGGAGAGGGAAGTCCAGGCTTCCCTGCTTAGGCTGCTGCCCCCGCGACCCGATCTCGGATAAGCGGAAGATAATGGATGGATGGATGGATGGATGGATGGACATAATCATTGCATTAAGATAAGTTTGAGCTGCCTCCATTGTTAATGGATTCCTGATACATTTGAACATTTTTATGTTGTACTTAAAGGCCTACTGAAATGAGATTTTCTCATTCAAACGGGGATAGCAGGTCCATTCTATGTGTCATACTTGATCATTTCGCAATATTGCCATATTTTTGCTGAAAGGATTTAGTAGAGAACATCGATGATGAAGTTCGCAACTTTTGGTGCTGACAAAAAAGCCTTGCCTTTACCGGAAGTAGCAGACGATATGCGCGTGACGTCACGGGTTGTGGAGCTCCTCACATCTGAACATTGTTTACAATCATGGCCACCAGCAGTGAGAGCGATTCGGACCGAGAAAGCGACGATTTCCCCATTAATTTGAGCGAGGATGAAAGATTTTTAGATGAGGAAAGTGAGAGTGAAGGACAAGAAAAGAAAAAAAAAGGACAAGAAGGCAGCGAGGGAGCGATTCAGATAGGGAAGATGCTGTGATAGGCGCCGTGGCAGCCGTTGGGGTGGCAGGACCGATCGGCCAGGCCCAACCGCAACAAAGGATAGAGCCGGCGCTGACGGTGACGGTCAGGAGGACGCATATTGACGCTGGAGTAGCACACGACGTAGATCGCCTTCAGAATACATCCATCCATTTACTACCGCTTATTCCCTTTTTAGGGTCACGGGGGGCGCTGGCGCCTATCTCAGCTACAATCGGGTGGAAGGCGGGTTACACCCTGGACAAGTCGCCACCTAATCGCAGGGCCAACACAGATAGACAGACAACATTCCACTCACATTCACACACTAGGGCCAATTTAGTGTTGCCAATCAACCTATCCCCAGGTGCATGTCTTTGGAGGTGGGAGGAAGCCGGAGTACCCGGGGGGAACCCACGCATTCACGGGGAGAACATGCAAACTCCACACAGAAAGATCCCGAGCCTGGGATTGAACCCAGGACTGCAGGACCTTCGTATTGTGAGGCCGACGCCTCTGCCTTCCGAATACAGAATGGTAAAATGTTTTTTTATTAATACACATAATGTACTGTACTTTGTGTGTGTGGTCCAATCCAACCGTGTTCGCTTGACATCTCTGTTCCATAGTAAAGCTTCACCGTCATCTTTCTGGAATGTAAACAACGAAACACCGGCTGTGTTTGTGTTGCTAAAGGCGGTCGCAATACACCGCTTCCCACCTACAGCTTTCTTCTTTGACGTCTCCATTATACATTGAACAAATTGCAAAAGATTCAGAAAGACAGATGTCCATAATACTGTGGAATTATGCGATGAAAAGAGACGACATATAGCTGTGAACGGTGCTGGAACAAAATGTCCTCTACAATGCGTGACGTCACGCGTCATTATACCGCGACGCTTTGGGGCGAAATTTAAAATTGAAATTTAGTTAAGTAAACCGGCCGTATTGGCATTTGTTGCAATGTTAAAATTTCATTATGATATATAAACTATCAGACTGCGTGGTCGGTAGTAGTGGGTTTCAGTAGGCCTTTAAGACTCGGGCACATCTGTTTGATATTTTTTTTAAAGCCAAATGTTGGGTCTAAAATGACACTCAGGTAACGATAGTCACTAACATTTTGTATAATCGTCCATCCCTAATTTGACCTGTCACCTTTCTGTAAGACCATTTTATATTTTCATCGTAGCCGCATTGAGTCATGATGACCTTCAATGGACCCTGAGAATTCCTGACTAATTCCAACCACTTTAGGTTAACTCTGTGTTGTTTTTTTTTTGTTTAGTTTTTTTTAACCACACTCATTGGACGTTAATCACCACTGAAAATGATTAGAGTGAAACTCCTTGAGCTGTTCCAAATGTTCCCTCTCTGTGGGAAGCTTGTAAAGTCAACTTAACAGGGGAAACACATTCAGTTGGCTTGATTTTAAGGGTCCTGAACCCCGTTATCAAAAATCTTGTGTTTGTATTGTGGACGTATCATCATGAAAATAAATTCAGTGTTGATTAATTTTTTTTTGTTATTGATAAAATCCCCTTTTATTTCATTTATCATTAACACCGAGCTCATAATGATAACTGTGCTTTCCGGTTATTGCACTTCAAGTCTCATTTACAAGGATTAATAGAAGACTTTGCATGCAGTTGCAATTCCAAGATGTTAGGTGGCAGTATTGTATAGGCTCAGTTGGAACCCACATCTTTTGAAGTGAAGTGAATTATATTTCTATAGCGCTTTTCTCTAGTGACTCAAAGCGCTTTACATAGTGAAACCCAATCGCTAAGTTACATTTAAACTAGTCTGGGTAGCACTGGGAGCTGGTGGGTAAAGTGTCTTGCCCAAGGACACAACGGCAGTGACTAGGAGGGTGGAAGTGGGAATCGAACCTGCAACCCTCAAGTTGCTGGCACGGCTGCTCTACCAACCGAGCTATGCCGGTTGTAGTTTTGATTACCAATTTTGCAGGTTTTGAAATTGACATGCAAAATCGCTAATGCTAATCAATAGCATGTACAAAACCCAAAACCAGTGGTGTTGGCACGTTGTGTAAATCGCAGAGGTGGGTAGTAACGCGCTACATTTACTCCGTTACATCTACTTGATTAACTTTTGGGATAAATTGTACTTCTAAGAGTAGTTTTTATGCAACATACTTTTACTTTTACTTGAGTATATTTACAGAGAAGAAACGCTACTTTTACTCCGCTCCATTTATCTACAATCAGATCGTTACTCGCTACTTTTTTTTTTTATCGATCTGTTAATGCATGGTTTGTTTGTTTTGATTTTGTCAGACACGCATTCAAAGTAGGAACTACGCATGCCTGCGTTTCACCAATCAAATGCAGTCACTAGTGACGTTGGACCAATCAAACAAAACCAGGCGGTCACATGACCGTCACACGTCGAATCCGACCTAAAAAGTTTAAACACTTATTGGGGTGCTACCATTTAGTGGTCAATTGTGCAGAATATGTACTGTACTGTGCAATCTAATAATAAAAGTTTCAATCAATCAATCAATCAAAAGTCTAAAGGAAAAAAGACACTTTTTATTTCAACCGTACTTCCCGTCAAAAGCCTAAAGACTGATCGCACAGTTCCTGTCTTCACAATAAAAGCGCCGCTCCATCGCGCCTGTGCTAACAAAATAAGAGTCTCCGAAAGCCAGCGCAAACAAGCGAGTAAGCTACGGAGTTTGCCGCCAATGTATTTCTTGTAAAGTGTATAAAAACGAATATGGAAGCCGGACAAATAAGATGCCAAAAACTAACGACTTTCATGTGGTATTAGACAGAAAAGAGGAACTTTTTTTCTCCTCCATTTGAAAATGTGGACATTATCAGCACTATACTGTCTGATTCCAATCAATGCAAGTCATCAGAATCAGGTAATACACCAACTTATATTCTTGTCTTCATGAAAGATAGGAATCTATATGTTAAACATGCATGTATAGTCATTAAAACACCTTTGACATGTCAACAAAAACGGCAAAATAAAAAACTATAAATGATATACTGTATATATATATATATACATATATATATATGATATGTGTGTGTATGTATATATGAGGTATATCACCTCGACTTGGTCATTTATTAATTGATTAACGTTGAAAAACTTATTGGGGTGTTACCATTTAGTGGTCAATTGTAGGGAATATGTACTGTACTGTGCAATCTACTAATACAAGTTTCAATCAATCAATCAATGCCTACTGAGCCTATGGTGCTGTTAAGTTATTGTGGCTCAATTTGCCTTATTTTTTTATTTTAATGTATTATTATTTAATATATACTATTGTTTTAGTTGCTTAAGAGATATTCCTGGCTCTGAATTTGCTCATTGCTATTTTTATGTTTTTGTGCATTATCTGTTGCCGTAATTATTAAAGGAACAGGTTACTCATCAGTTACTCAGTAATTGAGTAGTTTTTTCACAACATACTTTTTACTTTTACTCAAGTAAATATTTGGGTGACTACGCCTTACTTTTACTTGAGTAATAAATCTCTAAAGTAACTGTACTCTTACTTGAGTACAATTTCTGGCTACTCTACCCTCCTCTGGTAAATCGTAAATGAAAACGGAATACAATGATTTGCAAATCCTTTTCAACCTACATTCAATTGAATAGACTGCAAAGACAAGATACATAATGTTTGAACTGGAAAACTTTGTTATTTTTTGCAAATATTAGCTCATTTGGAATTTCATGTCCGCAACATGTTTCAAAAACGACTGCTCATCAAACGATTATTTGGAACATCCCACAGGTGAACGGGCTAATTGGGAACAGGTGGGTGCCATGATTGGGTATAAAACCAGCTTCCATGAATGCACAGTCATACACAAACAAGGATGGGGCGAGGGTCACCATTTAGTGAACAAATGTGTGAGCAAATTGTCCAACAGTTTAAGAACAACATTTCTCAAAGAGCTATTGTAAGGAATTTAGGGATTTCATCATCTACGCTCTGTAATATCAGAAAATCTGGAGAAATCACTGCACGTAAGTGGCATGCCCGTGACCTTCGACCCCCCCCCCCCCCCCCAGGCGGTACTGCATCAAAAACCAACATCATTGTGTAAGGGACATCACCACACGGGTAAAGAAGCACTTCAGAAAAACACTGTAAGTAACTACAGTTCACACTCACATTCACACACTGGGGTCAATTTAGTGTTGCCAATCAACCTATCCCCGGATCAATATCATGATGCCACTAATACTTTTGCAGTTTTGCTCTAATCCTTTTACAGGAATTCAACTATTTTGAATAGAACATGACATGCACAAACACCTTTAAAGTCCAGTCTTAAGAATTTTTACTGTCCATTGTGCCTCTCTTGGCTTTCTTCAGCTGGGTTTTTGTTTTTTTGAGTGGGTCACACTATGACACTTGCTTCCTGAAGCTGTCATCATTTGATAAACTTGACCTTGACCGGTCTTGTTTTTGTTTACATGACTGAAGATTCTCTCACAACCTGCTTTGCAGTGGTAGATGACCAACACTGACTTTGCAACCTTGAACAGAGCTCCCCGGTAGCTTTGTCCTTCAGTTTTGCAAGTTCATGGCACGCACTGTCGACTCTTTAAGCGGAGAGAGGGAGTCCCACTGGTACATGAGAAACTCTTCCTCAACATTTTGCTCAAAAAGTGTGCTTGCCATTCAATGAAGAATCTCACCACATTGTTGTCCATCCATCCATTTTCTACCGCTTATTCCCTTTCGGGGTTGCGGGGGGCGCTGGCGCATATCTCAGCTACAATCGGGCGGAAGGCGGGGTACACCCTGGACAAGTCGCCACCTCATCGCAGGGCCAACACAGATAGACAGACAACATTCACACTCACATTCACACACTAGGGCCAATTTAGTGTTGCCAATCAACCTATCCCCAGGTGCATGTCTTCGGAAGATCCAGGCTCGGGATCTTTCTGTGTGGAGTTTGCATGTTCTCCCCGTGAATGCGTGGGTTCTCTCCGGGTACTCCGGCTTCCTCCCACTTCCAAAGACCACATTGTTGTCCGTTGTGAATATCGAAAAATCTGGTATTCACCAGCACTGGATCACCGAATTGGAAAGAAGCAATCATGTAGCTACTGTACAACCTTCTGACACAGTTCTCTCCATGAACTGACAAGCAGCCCTTGCGTTCTGAGCCAATGTAGAGGTCAGACCTGGGCAAATTAAGGCCTGTTAACCTTTTTAATCTGTCCCGCCGGACATTCCCAAATAAATGTTTTAGATCTTTAAGACGGAAATTGTAGCCGCCATTATGATGTGCGGTGATGTTTTCAAATGACCGTAAGTCTTGAACTATACAAAGTATTTCAATGGTTGGAATCTGCCCTTTTGCATGATATACTAGGTACTATGGTCATCTAAGTCACAGCAGCTCACACGAGGCACCAAGCAGTGTGGGTGGGGAGCGTTTCCACAGAGTGTTTCCAGAGCGGCCAGCCTGAAATGCGGGTGTCAGGTACAGACACGGAATGAGATTTTTAAAAGAAAGTTCTAAAGCTTAGTTATATTGTAAGGGGGGGTTTAACCATTGCGTAATTATTTTGCTGTGTTTGTTGCATTTTTGTTGTGTTTCGCTTGATTGTAAAAAATGTCAATTGAGAGGGGGTGTGACGTTCATACGTTGTCAATATTCAGTGTTTTATCGTTCATAGTTAATATTGTAAATCCCACATTATTCATTTTCATGTACAATCTGGGTGTCTCATTCAGTAAAAAAAAAATGCAAAATTAGATTCCGTTTTTTAAAGGGGAACATTATCACCAGACCTATGTAAGCGTCAATATATACTTTGATGTTGCAGAAAAAAGACCATATGTTTTTTTAACCGATTTACAAACTCTAAAATGGTGAATTTGGCGATTTAAACGCCTTTCAATTGTTCTCCTGTCGGAGCAATGACCTTTCATCCGTGACGTCACGTCGTGAAGCGACCCGCCATTTTCTCAAACACATAACACCCCAAGTCAAATCAGGTCTGTTATTTTCCGTTTTTTCGACTGTTTTCCGGTACCTTGGAGACATCATGCCTCGTCTGTGTGTTGTCGAAGGGTGTAATAACACGAAAAGAGACGGAGGGTGAAACAACACGAACAGAGACAGATTCAAGTTGCAACAGTGGTCAAAAGAAGCAAAAGTCCCTCGTTTGTTCTGCACACTTTACCGACGACAGCTATGCTACGACAGAGATGGCAAGAATGTGTGAATATCCTGCGACACTCAAAGGAGATGCATTTCCAAAGATAAAGTCAACAAAATCAAGAAGGTGAGTTTTGTTGATGTTATTGACTTATGTGCTAATCAGACATATTTGGTCACGGCATGACCGCAAGCTAATCGATGCTAACATGCTATTTAGGCTAGCTGTATGTACATATTGCATCATTATGCCCCATTTGTAGCTATATTTACATCCAGCCTTTCCCTCCATCCACATTTATTGCCAAACAAACACATACCAATTGTTGGTTAGAAGGAGATCGCCAAATTCGTCCGCGCTTCCTCCCGTGCCGCTGTCTGTCGTGATATGGCTCAAAAGCTTCTGTTTCTTCTTTAATTTCATTTTCGGTACCTGCCTCCACACTCCAACCATCCGTTTCAATACATGCGTAATCTGTTTAATCGTTTACGGCGCTGAAGTCCGAGTCTGAATCCGAGCTACTATACTATACCTTTCTGTGCTATCCGCCATGTTTGTTTCTGGTGGCTTCACACACTGACGTCACAGGACAATAGACGGGTGGAATTAGGCACTTTGAAGCCGTTTTTCGGGATATTGCGTGATGGGTAAAATTTTGAGAAAAACTTCGAAAAATAAAATATGCCACTGGGAACTGATTTTTTATTGGTTTTAACCATTCAGAAATTGTGATAATGTTCCCCTTTAAGGCTTTATGTCAAGACATTTTTAGCATTCAGACATAATTGTGAGGTTTTGTATTAGTGTTCCTAAAAATAAATATACCGGCCCCCAGACACATTTTGTCTCTAAATTTTGCCCCCCAAGGCAAAATATTTGCCCAGGCCTGGTATGGGTCTTTCTCATCTTTCTGATTGTCAGAAAAGTCTGAAGCAGTTGTCACGATGTTGGGTTTAATCGATCTCATTGCTATTTTGCCAAACTGTGTACACGGAACAGTGTGCAAAAAACATGACTGCAGCGTAATCAGCAGCAAAGCAGAGCAAATTCTGCCAAGAACGTCATTTGAGTCCATTTCTTCGGCAATAATCTTGTATCGTATTTTTCAGACAATAAGGCACACTTAATATCCTTTAATTTTTTTTTCAAATGGACAGTGCGCCTTATAACCCAGGGCGCCAAATGTACGGAATAATTCTGGTTGTGCTAACCACCCTCAAAATAATTTTATTTGGTAAATGGTGAAATGATAAGTGTGACCAGCAGTCACACATAAGCGATACGTGTAGACTGCAATATGACGCCAGTAAACAACACCAAAACTTGAAATGTTCCATTGAGGATATAGAGCATTACACACGCCGCTCAAAAATCTGTCTAAATGTTTTACAACGACTTTGAAGCCGCACCGCTTGATGGATTGTCGGCCCATTATGGGTACCGTACTCAAGAGATACAAGTATTACTTTGGTGTGCGTAAAATGGTAACAATTAGCAGAAACATTATCTGCCGTTTTGTTTCACAATATCATGCAAAATCAACTTCTTCTGGTACCTGCTGATCTGTATTTGAGATCTGCATAAGACCTGAAAATTTGCGCATGTTCGTCACTGTAGTCTGTGCCGATTAGGTAGTTGATAAGCTTCTTTTTTCTCCATCTTCTTGTTACGGGACATTCATCCTCCGCTGTTGCCATTTCTAATACAAACTAGTGTAAAGTTCTAACTTATATCTGTCAGTAAACTTGCTACGAAAGCGCTAAAACATACCTGTGTAGTGAGTTTACATTATTCATCCAGGGAACTTTAGTTATTAGAGCATTCCGGTCGGACGGTTTTTCACAGGACAAATTTCCGGTGTGCTTGTTTCCGGATGAGTAAATGATGCTCCGTTATTGATTGAAGTAAAGTCTGAATGTCTTCAAAACAGTTAGCTCCATCTAATGACACTTCTTCCACTCCCGTCCTTGCACGCTACCCTGCTACAACAAAAATGACGGGGAGAAGACGCTGCCCAAGGTGAGCCACGTAAATAAGAGCGCCCACAAAACGGCGCATCCTGAAGCGACTGTCAGAAAGCGGCTTGAAGATGATCTGTAAAACATAATGTATGTAAAATTTTGACCAAAGAACCACCATTACATATTATGTAGACCACGAGGAAGTGTTTTCAGTTCAGAAAAAAATTTAAATAATATGACTCCTTTAATGCTCTTTATAATCCGGTGCGCCTTTTGTATAAAAAAAACCCTGACTAGACCCGCTCATCGGCAGTGCGCCTTATAATCCGGTGCGACCTATGATCCGGAAATTTACGGTACATATTTTCGCTTGTTGAAGCCGTGTTGCATGCTCTCAATGACAGAAGTACTGACAAAACTTTTCCGATATTTCCGTCATCGAAATAGCGACATACGAAACGAACCTGACTTGATGACATTGACTATTTGTTTAGATGATTCTGTGCCAGGACACTGAGTTATGTTCGAGGTTTTTGTTCGAGGCGTGGTTTCATGTGCAGTCTGGGAACGCTTCCAGAATCTAATATTTTGCAGGCAGACTCAAAAAAACAGGTTATAAAAGTGAAAGAGGAGCAAAATTTACACAAAAGATGTCTAGTACATAACCTTTTTCATTTCAGGATCAATTTTTCCTCTAGACGGGGCCCCGAGGCCTACTCAAACACGGACACTGAATTAGTAATCTTGCTAAAAAAATAAATAAAAAAAAGTACTCACTAAATATACTGCATAAGAAGGAACTCAAAAAAATAAAGTTCCATACAATTGAAAATGAAGAGAAATAATTATGAACATGTTTAACTAACCTGTCAATAAAATAAAGTAAAAACAAAAATACAGCTTAACACTTTAGCCATGCTTTTTGCACTTAAGAAACTTCTCAATTTTTTTTGCTTGAGATAGTCATTACTGCCACAAGTGGTGGAAAAGTGCATTGCAACTGAGTATTGCTGTGGCACATAAGGACCACAGCTGAGAAACAGATATTATTGCGCAGTCGCAGCCCAACAATGGTCCACGGCCCTATAGTTAATTAAGACTGATCGAGACCAGGGGTTTTTCACCTTTTTCAACTTGGGTCTCTACTATACCACTACGAGGGGCCCCGGGGCCCACTGGAATATTAACACTGAACTAACCTTGTCACTTGATATGAAACCATGAGTTTGTCATGCCTGGTAATCAGATTTACATTTGATCATGTTTATGTTTTGTTTTTGGACTCTTGTTTCCCGTTTTGTTTGTTTCCATAGATACTCATTAGTTTCCACCTGGTCTCCAAGTCACGCCCCTGTCCTCAGCCTCACACCTGTCACTCATCATCATAGTCATTATTTAAGCCATTCTATCCCTGTCCTCGTCCTGGGAACTTTGCATACTGCTTGCTTTACCTACCGGACTTTGTATCAAACCCTCAAGATAGATAGATAGATAGATAGATAGATAGATGGATAGATAGATGGATAGATAGATAGATAGATAGATAGATAGATAGATAGATAGATAGATAGATAGATAGATGGATAGTACTTTATTGATTCCTTCAGGAGAGTTCCTTCAGGAAAATTAAAATTCCAGCAGCAGTGTACAGAGTTGAGATCAATTTAAATAAAAGTAAAAAGTAAATAATGGGGGTTTAAATGGAAACAAAATAGAGAAATATTACAATAAGAATAAAAACTAAAAAGCAACAATGGGAATAAAAATATAACAGTAAAATAAGAATATAACAAGACAAAGTAGGCAGTAGTGACCATGTTATGAAAACCACGCACCTACCTTTCCTTGCCATTCTGATTATTGTTTTGACCACGCCATGTTAGATCTTGTTCGTATTTATGCCTCTGTGCAATTTTTTGGTTTGTTTTATACCATTGATTGTATATTTTGTTTATTTGTATATAGTCATGCCATAGTGCTGTTTTGTTTGGAGTTTAGTATAGATTATTATCCGCCACTGACCGCGCCCTTTGTTTTCCCTTTTTCTTTGTATTATAGTGTGTATATAAATTAATCATGTACTCACATTCACACCTGGCTCATTCCAAATATTCTCTGCATCGAAGAAGCAAAACAAATCCAAGTCAAAGTCCTGACAGAGTTAATATTATCAAGGCTTAAGTCAGACTAATCACAAAAATAAATACTGACCAAATATACTGCAAGTTGGACTCATAAAAACTGATGAAAAATAAATGTATACCCAATTATGCAGTGCTAATAAATACATTCTAACTAAATAATAACAAATAATGATTCTTAAATAAACTGCAGATACATTTTAAATGCAACTGAAAAAATGGCTTTACGATTTAAGTCATCATTTTTTGTGCTCAAAAAGTCTCTTTGACTTTAGCTCCAGACTTCTTCTGTTTCTAATATTTTCATTACCGCCACAAGTGGTGGGAAAGTGTATTACAACTGAATACCGCTAGCTGAGAAACAGATATTTTTGGGCGGCTCCCAGGCGTTCAGAAACACTGATGTAGACCACCGGGAAATGTTTTAAATGCAGATCAAAATCATCAAAGGTCCTCTGTAAGTTAGTTTGTGGCAGCAAACTTAATTATTTTATTTTTTACAAGCATTTCACATTTGGATAATGCAGCAATAAATAGAAAAAAAGTTGTGGTCCCCTACTTTATTTGTTTTTTAGTTTCTACTGTCCGCCTGACATGTCAGCTCCTAGACACAAAAAAATACTGGGTTATTTTACCAACCCAATTTATGACTTGCGAGTGTTGGGTTAAATTTTGGATTTATTTTTATAAAGAGCAATGTATTTTTTGGGTTATAAGGGTATTATTTTAACTCAATTTCAGTTTTTTCAAACTATGAACCATTTTTGGGTTGTTTTTCAATCAGTAATGCATTTTTGGGTAAAAGGCTTTTTTTTTCTTGAAGTGAATTTTATTAACGATTAATCTCATTAACATTTTTTAAAATCACAAATTTTATATACATGAAAATATTTGAGCAAGCTGATTCAGTTCTTGTAAACAACTCCTATCTTGCTTTTGAGTATATTTGAAAGGAATAACAAAAAATGTATCAGTTGTTGGGGAGGAGTAAGACCAACCAGCAGTAAAATCTATAGTTTTTAACCAACTATTGGGTCAAGGAGCGCTAAATTGTGCAACCCAATATTTGGCTTGCGAATAACCCAACATTGTAGTGAGCATAACTCAGCTTTTGTGTTAAATACATTCAACCCAATAGTTGGGTTATGAATCAATCCACATTGCGTTAGCATAACACAACTTTTGGGTTAAATAATTCAACCCAACATTGGGTTGAATTTATACATTTATACTTTATTATTTGTTATAATTGGATTCATATTTTTATAATCAACATTCCCTCTAAGGCAGTGGTCCCCAAACTTTTTGTAGCTGCAGACCGCTTCAAAATTTGTCCCATGGACCGGGGGGCGGGAGGGTTTTTTGTTTTTTTTCCATAAAGTATTACAATAAGGTGTGCTTACGGACTGTATCCCTGCAGACTGTATTGATCTATATTGGTATATAATGTATAGATTGTGTTTTTTACGTTGATTTAGTAATTCAAAAAATATATATATAATACTTTTTTATTTTTTATTTCTTGTGCGGCCGGGTAGCAATCGGTCTGGTGGTTGGGGACCACTGCTCTAAAGTACGCGCCTGTGCAATTGCACACTACTCACACGTCCTCTGCGCATGACAAATCTAGGCCGTGCACAAAATCGAATAAAAAGAAAAACCGCATAACAGTGTGCACGTCTGCCGTCGCTCACATGTGCGCCACTGAATGCTCAAGAAGTTTTGCTTTTTGCTCACACATATGAAAAATTAGAGGGAAAATTGTTTATAATATTAACTTATTTAACACAAACGTTGAGTTATGCTCATTAGAGCACAACTCAACGTTTGTGTTAAATAAATTCAACCCAATAGTTGGGTTATGAATCAACAAACACAACATTTTTGCTTTTATTTTTAGTTAAATCAACATAAAAAAACACAAGATACACTTACAATTAGTTCACCAACCCCAAAACCCTCCCTCCCCCATTTATACTCATTCTCACTTATTGACACTCATTCACACAAAAGGGTTGTTTCCTTCTGTCATTAATATTCTGGTTCCTACAATATATATCGATACAGTCTGCAAGGGATACAGTCCGTGAAGAACACATGATTGTGTGTGCTGCTGGTCCACTAATAGTACTAACTTTTAACATTCCATTGTACTCATTTTCATTCATTAATATTTTCTATGTACCGTATTTTTCGGATTATAGGTCGCTCCGGAGTATACGTCGCATCAGCCGAAAATGCATAATAAAGAAAAAAAAACATATATAAATCGCACTGGAGTATAAGTCGCATTTTTGGGGGAAATTTATTTGATAAAACCTAACACCAAGAATAGACATTTGAAAGGCAATTTAAAATAAATAAAGAATAGTGAACAACAGACTGAATAAGTGTACGTTATATGACGCATAAATAACCAACTGAGAACTGGCCAGGTATGTTAACGTAACATATTATGGTAAGAGTCATTCAAATAACTATAATATAATAGAACTTGCTATACGTTTTCCAAACGATCTGTCACTCCTAATCGATAAATCTGATCAAATCTTCTTCCTCGATGTCTCTTCTAAACAACTCTGCCAACTCCAAAGGTATGCGCCGCTTCCTCTTGTCGTTTTCTGCTGCATGTTTCACAACGTCCAGCTTGTAATCTGCAGTACATGATCACCTTTTTGGTGCCATTTTTGTTCAGCCCTTCTCAGTTTTTAAAAGTTACCGCCAATGTTGAAATGATCCGTTGTAATAGCTACGGCAGTAGCGTATAGCAGTTAGCATCCCATGACCCTCCCCTGCCGAATTCTTATTGGTTGATGAGTGTGTGTGACGATTGCTGACATTTTCTTCGTCTCTTCCGCGAATGAGATAAATAATAATATTTGATGTTGTGTAATCTGCAGTACATGATAACCTTTTCGGTGCCATTTTTGTTCAGCCCTTCTCAGTTTTTATAAATTACCGCCAACGTTGAAATCATCCATTTTAATAGCTACGGCATTAGCATATAGCATATAGCAGTTAGCATCCGATGACCCCGAATGCACTTCTGCCATGACCCTCCCCTGCCGAATTGTTATTGGTTGACGTGTGTGTGACGATTGCTGACATTTTCTTCGTCTCTTCCGCGAATTAGATAAATAATAATATTTGATGTTGTGTAATCTGCAGTACATGATAACCTTTTCGGTGCCATTTTTGTTCAGCCCTTCTCAGTTTTTATAAGTTACCGCCAACGTTGAAATGATCCATTTTAATAGCTACGGCAGTAGCATATAGCAGTTAGCATCCCATGACCCACATTGCACTTCTGCCATGACCCTCCCCTGCCGAATTCTTATTGGTTGACGAGTGTGTGTGACAATTGCTGACATTTTCTTCTTCTCTTCCGCGAATTAGATAAGTAATATTATTTGATATTGTCTAATCTGCAGTACATGATTTCCTTTTCGGTGCCATTTTTGTTCAGCCTTTCTCAGTTTTTATAAATTACCGGCAACGTTGAAATGATCCATTTTAATAGTTACGGCAGTAGCGTATAGCATATAGCAGTTAGCATCCCATGACCCACAATGCACTTCTGCCATGACCCTCCCCCGCCAAATTCTTATTGGTTGACGAGTGTGTGTGACGATTGCTGACATTTTCTTCGTCTCTTCCATGAATTAGTTAAGTAATATTATTTGATGTTGTGTAATCTGCAGTACATGATTTCCTTTTCGGTGCCATTTTTGTTCAGCCCTTCTCAGTTTTTATGAGTTATCGCCAACGTTGAAATGATCCATTTTAATAGCTACAGCAGTAGCATATATCAGTTAGCATCCCATGACCCACAATGCACTTCTGCCATGACCCTCCGCCGCCAAAATCCTATTGGTTGACGTGTGTGTGACGATTGCTGACATTTTCTTCGTCTCTTCCGCGAATGAGATAAATAATCTTATTTAATATTTTACGGTAATGTGTTAATAATTTCACACATAAGTCGCTCCGGAGTATATGTCGCACCCCCGGCCAAACTATGAAAAAAATTGCGATTTATAATCAGAAAAATACGGTAACTGTTTTTATTTTTATTTTAGTTTCTTTTTTGTTCAAGAAAATGTTTTTCATTTATATATTTTTTTATCTTTTTGGTTGGGGAATAACCCAACATTAAGTTATCATAACTCAACTTTTTGGTTTAATAATTCAACGCTAAAGTTGGGTTGAAAAAATTAACCCAAAATGTCGAGTTAGAATAACTCCAATGAGGGGTTCGTCCTTTTCTGAACCAGCTGTTGGGTTAAATTCGGGTTATTTTTGCAACCCGGCATTTTTTTGTGTATAGTGAACCTTTACCGCCCTAGTGGCCCTAACTGACTCATCATTTTTATTCCATTGACATGAGGCGATGATAAACCATCCCTCCAATCTCTGCCCGGCAACAAGTGAATATGTGACACGAAAAGGAAAAAAGAAACCTCGGAATTTTGTCTCCAATGTTGCTGCAGCTGCAAGATAAAAATCTTCAAAGTACTCTCGCCTACTTACGCGATTGGCATCTCATTTTTTTTTTTTTTGCACTGCTGATCCGCAGGAAAACTGGACGACTGCCAGATCTCATTTGAGAAGCCACCAGTTGATGCTTCACAAGGGGGGAGGAGGGGAACAAACAGAAAGCATGAAGGCTATAGATCACGCCTTACGGGATGTGAAGGTTAAGGAGAGCAAGGTCAAGTGGAAAGTGTTTGACAGCATGCATGCTGCTCATATCTCCCAATATGTTAAATACTGCATTTTAAAACTAGGATCCAGTCAGACCTGAATAGTAGAAGAACAACTTTGCAGGACCAAGGAGGGACATACTTGCATTAATATGTGTCGCCATGCACAGTCCACGTTAATTCAACATTATGGTGAACAAAAAGGTTGCGTAAATACTCAGAGTCACATTCAGTCGTCTCCGGTCCAACACTTCTGTCAACTTGCCTGTTTCTCCCGAATCCTGTTGCTGCCTGTTCATAGTTTGAGGGCACATGAGGAGATCCTGCTCATTTTAGGGGTGGACCGTCTCCTAAAAAGCGTGTAATCCAGATGCGGGATTTTATTTCTTAACTCCCCCAGGAACCCCCTACCCTAAGCACATTCACAGCCCAAATGGCGGAGAAGGACAAAGAGTTTGGTCCAGCATCGTCCATCCGCGACGTGTGACACACGCAGCTGGTCTGGTCCCGAGGAGGCGGTCATGCAGCATGGGAGCCGCGCTCAAGTCTGCCTGCGCCCGCAGCCGCCTCCATCCAGCAGTCTGAAGGCAAGGCGAGCCTTCACAATAAAAGCGGTGGTCTTTCAAAATAGCGCAGTGCCAGTGATCTGCGAAAACGCACAAAAAAAGAAAATATAGGGTTATTTTGATAACCCAATTAAAGGGTTGTTAGTGTTGGGTTAAATTTTGAGGTTATTTCTATGAGGAGCAATGCATTTTTGGGGGTTATAAGGGTATAATTCTAACTCAATTTCTGTTTTTAGGGCTCGCATGGCCCATTGCGGAGTACTTTTGCAATGGGCCAAAGGACCTATTGAATTTCGTGCGTTTTATTATTCTTTCTGTTGCGATCCGCTACTTGGATCACCACATATTACTGTTGATACTTCCAGTTGTTGTATGACTAAGTCGTTCTACACTCTTACTTCCTGTTTAGTCAGTCACCATGGTTGCTCATTGATCCCACCTGCTAATCACGATTTCTACACACCTGTCACTTTTGATTACTTCCCTATTTAAGCCCGTCTCTTTTCATTACTCTTTCTGGGTTCATGATTTGCTTTTCACGCAACGAGTTACGCTTGCAACACTTTCATGTATGTATATTCTCGCTAAGCTTTGCACGCTAGCCATTGTTCATTCCAGTTCTCATGCTGAAGGTTTTGTTTTCTCTTTTGTGCCTACGGGTCAGTTTAGTTTGTATTTTGTATCACCTAGTTCTCATACTAGCGTCTTTGGTTTCCTTTTGTTAGCTCCAGTGTTTTGTTTCTTAGATCCTTGTTGTAGAAAAAATCTGTTAAAACTTACCTTTGCTGTATTCAATTTTGACGCATCCTCGAGGGAATCGAACCCGGTACCACGATGCCACACCGGCGTAACACTTTCTTTATTATTCCGCACCTATGCGCTGTAATTCGACCCCCTTAACATGCTTCAAAACTCACCAAATTTGACACACACATCGGGTTGGCAAACCATCCATCCATCCATCCATCCATCATCTTCCGCTTATCCGAGGTCGGGTCGCGGGGGCAACAGCCTAAGCAGGGAAACCCAGACTTCCCTCTCCCCAGCCACTTCGTCTAGCTCTTCCCGGGGGATCCCGAGGCGTTCCCAGGCCAGCCGGGAGACATAGTCTTCCCAACGTGTCCTGGGTCTTCCCCGTGGCCTCCTACCGGTTGGACGTGCCCTAAACACCTCCCTAGGGAGGCGTTCGGGTGGCATCCTGACCAGATGCCCGAACCACCTCATCTGGCTCCTCTTGATGTGAAGGAGCAGCGGCTTTACTTTGAGTTCCTCCCGGATGGCAGAGCTTCTCACCCTATCTCTAAGGGAGAGCCCCGCCACACGGCGGAGGAAACTCATTTCGGCCGCTTGTACCCGTGATCTTATCCTTTCGGTCATGACCCAAAGCTCATGACCATAGGTGAGGATGGGAACGTAGATCGACCGGTAAATTGAGAGCTTTGCCTTCCGGCTCAGCTCCTTCTTCACCACAATGGACCGGTACAACGTCCGCATTACTGAAGACGCCGCACCGATCCGCCTGTCGATCTCACGATCCACTCTTCCGTCTCAATCGTGAACAAGACTCCTAGGTACTTGAACACCTCCACTTGGGGCAGGGTCTCCTCCCCAACCCGGAGATGGCAATCCACCCTTTTCCGGGCGAGAACCATGGACTCGGACTTGGAGGTGCTGATTCTCATTCCGGTCGCTTCACACTCGGCTGCGAACCGATCCAGCGAGAGCTGAAGATCCCGGTCAGATGAAGCCATCAGGACCACATCATCTGCAAAAAGCAAAGACCTAATCCTGCGGTTACCAAACCGGAACCCCTCAACGCCTTGACTGCGCCTAGAAATTCTGTCCATAAAAGTTATGAACAGAATCGGTGACAAAGGACAGCCTTGGCGGAGTCCAACCCTCACTGGAAATGTGTTCGACTTACTGCCGGCAATGCGGACCAAGCTCTGGCACTGATCGTACAGGGAACGGACCGCCACAATAAGACAGTCCGATACCCCATACTCTCTGAGCACTCCCCACAGGACTTCCCGAGGGACACGGTCGAATGCCTTCTCCAAGTCCACAAAGCACATGTAGGCTGGTTGGGCAAACTCCCATGCACCCTCAAGAACCCTGCCGAGAGTATAGAGCTGGTCCACAGTTCCACGACCAGGACGAAAACCACACTGTTCCTCCTGAATCCGAGGTTCGACTATCCGACGTAGCCTCCTCTCCAGTACACCTGAATAAACCTTACCAGGAAGGCTGAGGAGTGTGATCCCACGATAGTTGGAACACACCCTCCGGTCCCCCCTTCTTAAAGAGAGGAACCACCACCCCGGTCTGCCAATCCAGAGGTACCGCCCCCGATGTCCACGCGATGCTGCAAAGTCTTGTCAACCAAGACAGCCCCACAGCATCCAGAGCCTTAAGGAACTCCGGGCGGATCTCGTCCACCCCTGGGGCCTTGCCACCGAGGAGCTTTTTAACTACCTCAGCGACCTCAGCCCCAGAAATAGGTGAGTCCACCACAGATTCCCCAGGCACTGCTTCCTCATAGGAAGACGTGTTGGTGGGATTGAGGAGGTCTTCGAAGTATTCCTTCCACCTATCCACAACATCCGCAGTCGAGGTCAGCAGAACACCATCCGCACCATACACGGTGTTGATAGTGCACTGTTTCCCCTTCCTGAGGCGGCGGACGGTGGTCCAGAATCGCTTCGAAGCCGTCCGGAAGTCGTTTTCCATGGCTTCCCCGAACTCTTCCCATGTCCGAGTTTTTGCCTCCGCGACCGCTGAAGCTGCACACCGCTTGGCCTGTCGGTACCTGTCCACTGCCTCCGGAGTCCTATGAGTCAAAAGGACCCGATAGGACTCCTTCTTCAGCTTGACGGCATCCCTCACCGCTGGTGTCCACCAAGGGGTTTTAGGATTGCCGCCCCGACAGGCACCAACTACCTTGCGGCCACAGCTCCGATCTGCCGCCTCGACAATAGAGGTGCGGAACATGGTCCACTCGGACTCAATGTCCAGCACCTCCCTCGTGACATGTTCAAAGTTCTTCCGGAGGTGGGAATTGAAACTTTGTCTGACAGGAGACTCTGCCAGACGTTCCCAGCAGACCCTCACAATGCGTTTGGGCCTCCCAGGTCTGTCCGGCATCCTCCCCCACCATCGCAGCCAACTCACCACCAGGTGGTGATCGGTAGAAAGCTCCGCCCCTCTCTTCACCCGAGTGTCCATAACATGAGGCCGCAAATCCGATGACACAACTACAAAGTCGATCATGGAACTGCGGCCTAGGGTGTCCTGGTGCCAAGTGCACATATGGACACCCTTATGCTTGAACATGGTGTTTGTTATGGACAATCCGTGACGAGCACAAAAGTCCAATAACAAAACACCACTCGGGTTCAGATCCGGGCGGCCATTCTTCCCAATCACGCCTCTCCAGGTTTCACTGTCGTTGCCAACGTGAGCGTTGAAGTCTCCCAGTAGGACAAGGGAATCACCCGGGGGAGCACTTTCCAGTACTCCCTCGAGCGTTCCCAAAAAGGGTGGGTACTCTGAACTGCTGTTTGGTGCATAAGCACAAACAACAGTCAGGACCCGTCCCCCCACCCGAAGGCGGAGGGAGGCTACCCTTTCGTCCACCGGGTTGAACTCCAACGTACAGGCTTTGAGCCGGGGGTAAACAAGAATTGCCACCCCAGCACGTCGCCTCTCACTGCCGGCAACGCCAGAGTGGAAGAGGGTCCAATCCCTCTCGAGAGAAGTGGTTCCAGAGCCCTTGCTGTGCGTCGAAGTGAGTCCGACTATATCCAGCCGGAATTTCTCGACTTCGCGCACTAGCTCAGGCTCTTTCCCCCCCAGTGACGTGACGTTCCACGTCCCAAGAGCTAGCTTCTGTAGCCGAGGATCGGACCGCCAAGTGCCCTGCCTTCGGCTGTCGCCCAGCTCACAATGCACCCGACCTCTATGGCCCCTGCTATGGGTGGTGAGCCCATTGGAGGGGTGACCCACGTTGCCTCTTCGGGCTGTGCCCGGCCGGGCCCCATGGGAACAGGCCCGGCCACCAGGCGCTCGCCATCGTGCCCCACCTCCGGGCCTGGCTCCAGAGGGGGGCCCCGGTGACCCGCGTCCGGGCGAGGGAAATCTGGGTCCATGATGTTTCTTCTTCATAAAGGTCTTCGAGCTGCTCTTTGTCTGATCCCTCACCTAGAACCTGTTTGCCTTGGGAGACCCTACCAGGGGGCTTTATGCCCCCGGACAACATAGCTCCTAGGATCATTGGGACACGCAAACTCCTCTACCACGATAAGGTTGCAGCTCAGAGAATTGGCAAACCTTCCCAACGTATTTAGCAACCAAACCCCAAAAATATAAATTGCGCTCTAGCGCTCCCTAGGAAAAAACTCAGACAAAACTGCTTGTAAATTCCGTTAGGAATGTCGTAGCGACATTAAACGAAAACCTATATGCAGGGCTGACTTATACCTACATTTCATTATTTACATTTTAGGGCAAAAATCAACAAAAATTTTGCAAAAACCCTTCAAAGCAAAATTTGCCTAAAAAATGCTATTTTTGCCTCTTTGCACTGTAATTTGACCCCCTTAAAATGCTTCAAAACTCACCAAACTTGGCACATACATGAGGACTTGCAAAAATTGCGATCTAAAAAAAAAAAAAAAAAAACAACACTCAAAATTGCGCTCGAGCGCAATTTTTGACTAAAACACAGAAAAAACTGCTCCTAGGAAGAAAACACAGACAAAACTGCTTGTAACTTCCGGTAGGAATGTCGGAGAGACATGAAACAAACACTTCTATGTAGGTCTCGCTTAGACCTACATTTTAATAATTGACATACTTCAGCAAAAATCCACAGAAAGTTGGCAAATACCCCTTCAAAACAAAAGTTTTGTGAAAAACCCGTAACCTTTTTTCAAAAATGATTTCCTCTGAGCGCCTTTGTCATGTCGGCTTCAAACTCGCACAGGAGAGAGATTGAACCCTTTTGATTAAAAGTTATCGAAATAGTTTTGATTACTGCTCCGGTTTTGATTTTACGTGCCTTCAAATAACCCCTGCGCAAAGTTTCCTAAATTTTTTTATTTTTGCCTCTTTGAGCTGTAATTTGACCCCCTTAAGATGCTTCAAAACTCACCAAACTTGGCACACACATCAGGACTGGCAAAAATTGCGATCTGATAAAAAAAAACATAACCCAAAACTCAAAATTGCGCTCTAGCGCCCCCTAGGAATACAAGACAGACAAACTGCTCCTAGGAAGAAAACACAGACAAAACTGCTTTTAACTTCCGGTAGGGACGTCAGAGAGACATGAAACAAAAACCTCTATGTAGGTCTCACCTACACCTACACTTTAGTAATTGTTATCCTTCGGCAAAAATCAACAAGAAGTTTGCTATTCCCACTTCCCTTAAACAATGCTATAGAGTCTCAAAATGGCGGCACCAAGGCATCCTTATAAAAATGCCCAAGCCACTTTACAACTGTTATTAATATGAGATTGATGTATAACACATGAGTACTTTTTCTCTGTGTAATAATCCATCCATCCATCTTCTACTGCTTATCCGGGCTTGAGTCGCGGGGGCAGCAGCCAAAGCGGGCCCGACCAACGCTGCTTGCAGCTTTAATTTGTTTTTTTTTTGTTTTTTTATTTAAAAAGTTACTTTTTTTCTTGAAGGGAATTTTATTACGGACTAATCTAATTAACATTATTTACAAACATACATCTCATGTACAGGAAAAAATATTTGAGCACGCTGTATAGGACTACTATGAACATACAGGGCAATTCTTGTTAAAAAAAAAAAAAAGAGAGAGAATTGCTCACAATATCTTGCTCTTGAGGATATTTTAATGGAATAAAAATTGTTTTGATCAGTAGTTGGGAAGGAGTCGGACAAACCAGCGGTAAAATGATTAATTTGTAACTAACTAATGGGTCAAGGAGCGCTAAATTGCTCAACCCAATAGTTGGGTTGGGAATAAACCAACATTGTAGTGCGCATAACTCAGCTTCAGTGTTAAATAAATTCAACCCAATAATTGGGTTATGAATCAACCCACATTGAGTTAGCATAACTCCACTTCTGGGTATATATCCATCCATCCATTTTCTACCGCTTATTCCTTTTGGGGGTCGCGGGGGGCGCTGGCGCCTATCTCAGCTACAATCGGGCGGAAGGCGGGGTACACCCTGGACAAGTCGCCACCTCATCTGGGTATATAATTCAACCCAATAGTTGGGTTGGGAATAACCAAACATTGCAGTGGGCATAAGTCAGCTTTTGTGTTAAATACATTCAACCTAATAGTTGGGTTATGAATCAACCAACATCGAATTAGCATAACTCAACTTTTGGATTAAATAATTCAACCCAATAGTTGGTTTGGGAATAACCCAACATTGTAGTGCGCATAACTCAGCTTTTGTGTTAAATAAATTCAACCCAATAGTTGGGTTATGAATCAACCAACATCGAGTTAGCATAACTCAACTTTTGGGTTAAATACAGTAATTCAACCCAATAATGGGGTTGGGAATAACCCAACATTGTAGTGAGCACAACTCAACTTTTGTGTTAAATAAATTCAACCCAATAGTTGGGTTATGAATCACCCAACATTGAGTTAGCATAACTCAACTTTTGGGGAAATAATTCAACCCAAAAATTGTTTGGGAATACCCCAACATGGTAGTGGGCATAACTCAGCTTTTGTGTTAAATAAATGCAACCCAATAGTTGGGTTGGGAATAACCCAACATTGTAGTGAGCATAAGTCAGCTTTAGTGTTGAATAAATTCAACCCAATAGTTGGGTTATGAATAAACCCACATTGAGTTAGCATAACTCCACTTTTGGGTAAATAATTCAACCCAATAGTTGGGTTGGGAATGACCAAACATTGCAGTGAGCATAAGTCAGCTTATGTGTTAAATACATTCAACCTAATAGTTGGGTTATGAATCAACCAACATCGAGTTAGCATAACTCAACTTTTGGGTTAAATTATTCAACCCAATAGTTGGCTTGGGAATAACCCAACATTGTAGTGAGCATAACTCAGCTTTTGTGTTAAATAAATTCAACCCAATAGTTCGGTTATGAATCAACCAACATCGAGTTGGCATAACTCAACTTTTGGGTAAAATACAGTAATTCAACCCAATAATTGGGTTGGGAATAACCCAACATTGTAGTGAGCACAACTCAGCTTTTGTGTTAAATAAATTCAACCCAATAGTTGGGTTATGAATCAACCAACATTGAGTTAGCATAACTCAACTTTGGGGTAAATAATTCAACCCAAAAATTGTTTTGGGAATACCCCAACATTGTAGTGAGCATAACTCAGCTTTTGTGTCAAATACATTCAACCCAACATTTGGGTTATGAATCAACCCACATTGAGTTAGGATAACTCCACTTTTGGGTAAATAATTCAACCCAATAGTTGGGTTGGGAATAACCCAACATTGTAGTGAGCATAACTCAGCTTTAGTGTTAAATAAATTCAACATAATAGTTGGGTTATAATTCAACCCACATTGAGTTAGCATAACTCCACATTTGGGTAAATGATTCAACCTAATAGTTGGGTTGGGAATAACCCAACATTGTAGTGAGCATTACTCAGCTTTTGCGTTAAATACATTCAACCCAACATTTGGGTTATGAATCAACCCACATTGAGTTAGGATAACTCCACTTTTGGGTAAATAATTCAACCCAATAGTTGGGTTGGGAATAACCCAACATTGTAGTGAGCATAACTCAGCTTTTGTGTTAAATACATTCAACCCAATATTTGGGTTATGTATCAACCAACATTGAGTTAGCATAATTCAACTTTTTTGTTAAATAATTTAACCCATAGTTGGGTTGAGTTACCCAACATTGTAATGGGCATAACTCAGCTTTTGTGTTAAATACATTCGACCCAATATTTGGGTTATGAATCAACCCACATTGAGTTAGCATAACTCCACTTTTGGGTAAATAATTCAACCCAATAGTTGGGTTGGGAATAACCCAACATTGTTGTGCGCATAACTCAGCTTTTGCGTTAAATACATTCAACCCAATATTTGGGTTATGAATCAACCAACATTGAGTTAGCATAATTCAACTTTTGGGTTAAATAATTTAAACCATAGTTGGGTTGAGAGTTACCCAACATTGTCTTGGGCATAACTCAGCTTTTGTGTTAAATACATTCAACCCAATATTTGAGTTATGAATCAACCAACATTGAGTTAGCATAACTCAGCTTTTGGGTTAAATAATTCAACCCAATAGTTTGGTTAGAAATAACCCCTCATCGTAGTGAGCATAACTCAGCTTTTGTGTTAAATACATTCAACCCAATAGTTGGGTTATGAATCAACCAACATTGAGTTAGCTTAACTCAATTTTTTGGTTAAATAATTGTACCCAATAGTTTGGTGGGGAATAAACCAACAACAAGTTATCATAACTCAACGTTTTTGTTAAGTAATTCAACGCACAAGTTGAGTTGAAAAAATTAACCCAAAATGTTGAGTTAAAATAACTCAAATAAGGGGTTTGATCCTTTTCTGAACCAGCAGTTGGGTTTAAACTTTTTTTTGTGTGTGCACATTTTTTTCCAAAGTATTTTTATTGTCAGTTATCTTAATAGTTGAAACATCTGTGTTGCTGAATCTTTTGCAATTTGTTCAATTAATAATGGAGACTATAAATAAGAATGCTGTTGGTGGAAAGCGGTGTATTGCAGCTGCCTTTAGCACCAAAACACAGCCTGTGTTTCTTTGTTTGTTGTGAAGCTCTAACACAGAGCGGTCAAGCGAACATGTTTCTGTATGTCAACCAGCAAGTTCTTTAATGGGAAAATTGTAATATTAAGTCGTCTCTTACCGGAGACTTCAGTGGATTACGCGACCTCATCCTGCAGCTCAAAAAGGCAGCTGTGATCTTGGCTCCTCGGCTACTCTGAGAGACACTGGCGTTCACCGCAGCCATCCGACTTTCAGGTATGTCTTTACAATCTCACTAAAACACTATTAAAACAATAGGCAGATAAGGGATCTTCCAGAATTATCTCAGTAAATGTGTCTAATTACATCTGAAATGCTCACACTGCCGTCGCCTGGAGCCGTCGCTTTTTCTTTTTTTTTTGGTGCTTTACTCTAACTTTCCTCATCCACGAATCTTTCATCCTCGCTGAAATTAATGGGGAAATTGTCGCTTTGTCGGTCCGAATCGCTCTTGCTGCTGGAGGCTCACATTATAAACAATGTGAGGATGTGAGGAGCCCTCACACCGGTGACGTCACGCGCACATCGTCTGCTACTTCCGGTAAAGGCAAAGCTTTTTTATTAGCGACCAAAAGTTGAGAAATGTATCGTCCATGTTCTCTACTAAATCCTTTCAGCAAAAATATGGCAATATCGCGAAATGATCAAGTATGACACATAGAATGGACCTGTTATCCCCGTTTAAATAAGAAAATCTCATTTCAGTAGGCCTTTAATATACACTCTCCAAAATGACTATAAATGGTATAATTGTCTATAAAATTGTGATAACTATACCTCTGTATAACACTGTAAGCTCATTAACAATAAAGGAAGCAACACACTGGTCTTTCCTTGTCTTCCAACGTGGGTTCAGTGAAGCCAAGTGCTACATACGCTTCATTATATTCTGGTACGGCAAAAAAAAAAGCATGTTCCCCGAGGTCACATGCGCTCCCTCCCAGGGGGGCACACCCCAGTATTTGAAAAGGAATGCATTAAGTTCAGAGTTTCTCAGCTGTGTTATACAGTCGAAAAGCGAACCCACTAACCATTCCCAGATCGAGCTGTCAGGCACCGCTCTTTGAGAGGTGTCTTGTTTGGCATACAAGATGTAGGAAGAATGCAGGAACTCGGAGGGAGAATAGAAAACAATTCATCCGACTGGCCCCCCACGATAGCAATAGGTCCTGGGGTCCGAGCTTCCCTGATCGAAGAGGTTTTTAGGGGTCTACCACATCTGGTTTTCGTTCACGGTTTTCGTTTCCAGACATGTTGACGCCGAGACGTAAACAAAGGGGCTGATGTACAGTAATCAACCCAAGGCTATATAAAAATAAATATTTGTATTTGGCTTGCATCTCCTTCAGGTTTGTTGCAGCATCTGTAATAGTGAGGGCTTGTTTAATAATAATACATTTTATTTATAAGGCGCCTTTCTGGGCACTCAAGGACACCGTACAAAATCAAAACAATAAAATCAAATTGGATAAAAACAACAATAATAACAATAAATCAAATAATCAATCAAAATAAAAGCTTTTGTACAATGATTCCTCCCCGGCCTCATCTTTGATCCATTCACACCACCAAGTCTTCCTCAGGTCCGGACAAGGATGGCAAGAATAACAATACACATCAGCATCTTTATAAACTTAGGTGGCAGCAATGTTTAAACATTATAAATTGTTCAACCAGGAAGTACAGTATAAGTGTTAGAGATGCGCGGATAGGCAATTATATCATCCGCATCACCAAAGTCGTCATCCACCCGCCGTTCGCCCGGATCACCATTTTATCAGGACCGTACCCGCCCGCTGAATTACATCAGAGGTTGTCCGCCTTTACCACTCACAGAGAAATTAAACCTGTTTCACAGAGTAATGATAACAATTGGAGCCGCTAACGTTCCCGCGACAATCCAATAGCGTTCATCTTGATGACAAGAATGTGGACATGATGTGAAGCCATTGCCTTAGACACCTTCAACAACATGTACGAACCGATTGTTGGTCCGGCAACATGTTGTGTGCAGCTTACGCAATTACACGTTCAAGATTGAAAGACATACACCGGGTGATACAGAGTACACTGATGGTTGTGATATAAACAACTTTAACACTTACTAATATGCGCCACGCTGTGAAGCCACACCCAACAAGATTGACAAACACATTTCGGGAGAACAACTTCACAGTAACACAACATAAACGCAACACAACAAATACCCAGAATCCTTTGTATCCATCACAATTCCTGAATATATTTTACACCCATGCGCCCCCAACCCTGCCCACCTTACCGACACACGGGGGGCGGGGTTTGCTGCTAGCAGTGTGTATAAAATAGTCAGGAAGTGTCATGAATACAAAGGATAATGGGTATTTGTTGTGTTGCATTTATGTTGTGTTGCGGGGGCGGGGTTTTCTGCTAGCGGGGTGTATAAAATAGTCAGGAGTGTCATGAATACTAAGGATTATGGGTATTTGTTGTGTTGCGTTTATGTTGTGTTACTGTGAGGATGTTCTCCCGAAATGTGTCCGTCGTTCTTAATTGGTGTGGCTTCCCAGCGTGGCGCATATTACTAAGAGTGTTAAAATTGTTTATATCACAACCATTAGTGTACTCTGGGTCACCCAGTATGCCTTGCAGTCGTGTGCGTGTTGCCGCGGAAGCCACACACAACATAATGCTGGACTGACAAGCAGATCGTACATGTTGTAGTAGGCGACAAAGCCCATGGCTTCATAGCACGCCCTAATACTTATTATCTGGGTGACTGCCGGCAGTCATTCAGGAGAATAATAGCGTCTCTTATTGTCTTATTCGCTGAATGACACAGGTCCTAAATGGCTCTTTGAATGGCAAAGGATACCGATCACAGAACCATGTATATCAAATATTTCCGGATGGTTCAACCGCCACCCGCCCGAATCTAATTAAAATCTATTTTTTCGTCATGTCAACCGCCCGACCTGCGGTTTATCCGCGGACTCCGCGGATGAGACCGCAAACCGCGCATCTCTAATAAGTATACATATTCCTTTGTTTGGATATAAATTCCCTGCGATGAGGTGGCAACTTGTCCAGGGTGTACACTGCCTTCTCCCCGATACGCAGCTGAGATAGGCTCCAGCGACCCCTCATGACCCTGAAAGGGACAAGCTGTAGAAAATGGATTGATGGATGGATATACATTCCTTAAGTAGAGATGTGCAGATCAGTAGCGGCCAATGTTTATGAAAAATTAATTAATCCCATTGCCGATTAATGCTTTTTAATGGCGATCAAAAATGCCAATTCTCTTTTGGCTAATATTTTATTGTTCTCAGTCCCCTTGGTCAGTGGTTCTCAACCTTTTTTCAGTGATGTACCTCCTGTGAATCTTTTTTTAATTCAAGTACCCCCTAATCAGAGCAAAGCATTTTTGGTGGGGGAAAAAAAGATAAAGAAGAAAAATACAGCACTATGTCATCAGTTTCTGATTTATTGAATTGTATAAATTGTATAAAATATTGCTCATTTGTAGTGGTCGTTCTTGAACTATTTGGAAAAAAAGATAAAAATAACTAAAAACTTGTTGAAAAATAAACAACTGATTCAATTATAAATAAAGATTTCTACACATAGAAGTAATCATCAACTTAAAGTGTCCTCTTTGGGGATTGTAATAGAGATCCATCTGGTTTCATAAACTTAATTCTCAGCATTTCTTCACAAAAAAATAAATCTTTAACTTCAATATTTATGGAACATGTCCACAAAAAATCTAGCTGTCAACACTGAATATTGCATTGTTGTATTTTTTTTTCAGTTTAGGGACTTACATTCATTTTTTTTTAAAGTATTATTCAATAAATGTACTTATAAAGGATTTTTGAATTGTTGCTATTTTTAGAATATTTTTTAAAAATCTCACGTACCCCTTGGTATACCTTTTAGTACCCCCAGGTGTACGCGTACCCCCATTTGAGAACAACTGCCCTGGGTCACAAACTCGCAGCTAACTGTGCATCTCCATTCACAGTGTGGACATTCTCAGTGCATACTTTCCGGATGCACTGTAGGGGGAAAAAATAAAACATTTTAAAACACATGTACCTAAGTATTCCCTGCCTGTGTTCAATACATTGTTGATGCACCTTTGGCAGAAATTACAGCCTCAAGTATTTTTGAATACAATGCCACAAGCTTGGCACACATATCTTTGGGCAGTTTCAACATTGGATGGGAAGCATTGGTTTTCATCCAGAATGTCTCTGTTTTTGCTGCATTCATCTTTCTATCTATCGCAGACCTGGGCAAATTAAGACCTGGGGGCCACATGCGGCTTTTCAATCTGGCCCGCCGGACATTCCCAAATAATTTTTGGGGATCTTTAAAGGGGAACATTATCACCAGACCTATGTAAGCGTCAATATATACCTTGATGGTGCAGAAAAAAGACCATATATTTTTTTAACCGATTTCCGAACTCTAAATGGGTGAATTTTGGCGAATTAAACGCCTTTCTGTTTATTGCTCTGGTGGCGATGACGTCAGAACGTGACGTCACCGAGGTAATACTGCCGCCATTTTCATTTTCTACACATTACACACACGGGACTCAGCTCTGTTATTTTCCGTTTTTTCGACAATTTTTGGGAACCTTGGAGACATCATGCCTCGTCGGTGTGTTGTCGGAGGGTGTAACAACACTAACAGGGAGGGATTCAAGTTGCACTGAAGATGCGAAAGTGTCTGCCGCCAGACCCCCATTGAATGTGCTGTAGTGTCTCCACATTTGACCGGTGATGACAGACATGGCACAGAGATGTATGGATAACCTGCAGATACATTTGCAATGATAAAGTCAATGAAATCACAAAGGTGAGATTTGTTGATGTTGACTTATGTGCTAATCAGACATATTTGGTTGTGGCGTGACTGCCAGCTAATCGATGCTAACTTGCTATGCTAATCGATGCTAACATGCTACGCTAATTGATGCTAACACGCTATTTACCGGCGATGAATGACATGGCACAGAGATGTATGGATAACCTGCAGATACATTTGCAATGATAAAGTCAACGAAATCACAAAGGTGAGTTTTGTTGATGTTGACTTATGTGCTAATCAGACATATTTGGTCGCGGCGTGACTGCCAGCTAATCGATGCTAACATGCTATTTACCGGTGGTGCTAAAGCAGACATGGCACAGAGATGTATGAATAACCTGCAGATGCATTTGCAACTATATTACGTTTCCTTCCACCCACATTTAATCCGAAAAAAACACTTACCAATCGACGGATTTAAGTTGCTCCATTATCACAAAATGCGAAAGTCCTGATCGTTTGGTCCGCACATTTTACCGGCGATGCTAAAGCAGCTATTCGGCCATGCTATGGCTATGAATAGTGTCCATAGCTATTCGCTCAATAGCTTCAGTTTCTTATTCAATACTTTCATACTCCAACCATCCGTTTCAATACATGCGTAATCTGTTGAATCGCTTAAGCCGCTGAAATCGGAGTCTGAATCCGAGCTAATGTCACTATATCTTGCTGTGGTATTCACCGTTGTTTGTTTACATTGGCAGCATCGTATGACATCACAGGGAAATGGATAGTGGTTTCGAAGATAGCGAAAATAAGGCACTTTAAAGCTTTATTTAGGGATATCCCGGGACCGGTAACATTTTGAAAAAAATTTCAAAAAATACAACAAGCCACTGGGAACTGATTTTCATTATTTTTAACCCTTTTGAAATTGTGATAATGTTCCCCTTTAAGATGGAAAATGTAGCTGCGATTATGATGTGCAGTGATGTTTTCTAATGACCGTAAGTCTTCAACTATACAAAGTATTTCAATGGTTGGAATCTGCACTCATGGATGATATACCAGTTACTATGGTCATCTAATTAGTTACTATGGCAATGTAAGTCACAGCAGCTCAGACGAGGCACCAAGCAGTGTGGGCAGGGAGCGTTTCCACAGACGCCGAAGGAGATTTTCACAACAAAGTTCTAAAGCTTAGTGATGTATCATGTATTTCAGTTTGTAGTGGGGTTTATTTTGTACCCTTCGCGTTCATATTTCACGGTTTGTTGCGTTTCACTTGACTGTAAAATGTGTCGATCGAAAGGAGGTGTGACGTTCATATTTTGTAAATATTTAGTGTTTTATCCTTCATAGAAAAATGTAAAATTCCATTATGTTTTTTAAGGCGGTCTGTCATAACGTTTTTAGCATTCAATCAGACATTATTGTGACGTTTTGTATTAGGGTTCATACAAATAGATATACCGGCCCCCAGACACATTTTTTTTCTCTAAATGTGGCCCCCGAGTCGAAATAACTGCCCAGGCCTGATCTATCATGACTAGTTTCCCACTTTCTACCATTAAAAAACATCCCCACAGCATGATGTTGCCACCACCATGCTTCATTGTAAGGATTGTATTGGCGAGAGGTGCTTGGTTTCCTACAAACATAACGCCTGGCATTCACGGCAAAAAGTTCAATCTTTGTCTAATCAGAGCAGAGAATTTTGTTTCTCGTGGTGAGACCCCACCTTACGCTGCCAGAAAGTCCCGAGGGGCCCAGAGAATCCCTGCACCTGTACAGTAAGGCTTAAACATAAATATTGGAAAAAGTGAAACTCAGGGAATACTTTCTGGTCAAATTAACTGCATTTCTTAATATCATTATCAAGTATTTTGCAGAGTATTAGGATTGTCAATAGCACTCAACATAAGTAAATTGAACAACTTGCACTTAATACATGTGATCGGTATCGGACGATCTGGTTCATAGACGATCAGAGTTGGCATCATAAATCCCTAATCGGAACATCCCCCATCTTTAATTAGAATCAACTCTTTATTTGGAACAAGTGCTAGTTAAACACTTGCTTGACACATACTAAATTAAGGTTTTACTACTTACGTATAAAATACTACACGGTCTAGCTCCAGCCTATCTTGCCGATTGTATTGTACCATATGTCCCGGCAAGAAATCTGCGTTCAAAGGACTCTGGCTTATTAGTGATTCCCAAAGCCCAAAAAAAGTCTGCGGAATATAGAGCGTTTTCCGTTCAAGTTCCAGTACTCTGGAATGCCCTCCCGGTAACAGTTCGAGATGCTACCTCAGTAGAGGCATTTAAGTCTCACCTTAAAACTCATTTGTATACTCTAGCCTTTAAATAGACTCCCTTTTTTAGACCAGTTGATCTGCCGTTTCTTTTATTTTCTTTTACTCCTATGTCCGATGGCCATGGATGACGTACTGGCTGTCCAGAGTTGGGACCAGAGTCGGGACCCAGGTTGGACCGCTCGTCTAGAGTCGGGACCCAAGATGGACCGCTTGCCTGTGTATCGGCTTGGGACATCCCTGCGCTGCTGATCCGCCTTTGCCTGGGATGGTTTCCTGCTGGCTCCGCTTTGGACTGGACTCTCGCGGCTGAGTTGGATCCACTATAGATTGAACTTTCACAGTATCATGTTGGACCCGCTCGACATCCATTGCTTTCGTCGTCTCCAAGGTTCTCATAGTCATCATTGTCACCGACGTCCCACTGGGTGTGAGTTTTCCTTGCCCTCATGTGGGCCTACCGAGGATGTCGTAGTGGTTTGTGTTGTGGTTTGTGTAGCCCTTTGAGACACTAGTGATTTAGGGCTATATAAGTAAACATTGTGTCAGGCTTGCCCCTGACAGTTTGTCTACGTTTTAGTTTTTTCCTCTGCATTTGTCTGTTTCCTGTGTTTAGTATTTCCTGTCTTTTAGTTCCTGTCAAGTGCTCTTAATTTGTCAGTTTCCTGTCTTGTTCCCTGAGTGCTGTGTTCCTCCTCAGTGTGTTTAGTATTTCCTGTCCTTAGTTGCTGTCTTGTTCCCTGAGTGCTGTGTTCCCCTTCAGCTGCGGCTGATTGGCATTTGGCCACACCTGTTGCCAATCAGCCGGCTCCTATTTTTACCTCCTTTGTCTTGTGTCAGTTGGTGGATCATTGTATTGTCTTGTCGCTCTTGTGATGTGTTATCGCTCCTGTCGTGTCGTACCTTGTCTTTGCAGCGTAGCAGTAAGCTGTATTCAGTTGATGTTTGTAGCTTACTGTTTTTTGTTCCCTGCTTCCGTTTTATTTTTCATTATACAAGTACGACTTCTGTTTGCCTGTCCGCTACCCGCTAGCTTCCACGCTAAGCTCCTGTTTGTTATTTTCTAGCTCCCAGGCTAGCTCCTTTTGTTTGATTATCCGCCTCGTGCGCGCTTTGTGTTTGTACCCTTTTGGTTTTGTTTTTGTCTTAGTATTTAATTAAATCATGTTTTCACATTACATGCCTGCCTCCATCTCTGCATCTTGGGGTTCATCATCAAATAACTCTGACACATTGATTGATTGATTAAATATGATTAGGTTCTTAACAGTATTTCAATTAACGGCTGAATTAGAACGAATAACGAAAAAAACTTGAGAACCACTGGGTTAGTCTTCAGAATGTCACTGATGCTATGGGAAAATTGCAGAAGAAAAAATGTGGTGAAAATGTGTGTTCATCTTAAAATTATCTAATGGAGTGGAGGATTTTCGCATAAAATGTGTGAAACCATCCCATTGCTGGAACGGAAGTGTGGAACTGTTCCCAGTTGGAAAGTATAAAAAGTTGTTCAACTGTGTGATAAGTGTGTCCCAATACATTTTTCCATATAGACCAAAGAGGTGTCATGCAAGAAAAGGAGATCACATCATAGTTAGCTGACGAAACAGAAATGTGGTTTCTCGCTCAACTTTCAAGGTCAACAGTTACAGCCTGCAACTGTTTGTTTTTGGAACATAGCTCATATCAATATTTCAAAACATCCGAGGAGGAAAAATGCCAGATTGCCAGAATACGCCTAACAAACAAAACTCCTCCATTTGAAGAAAAAGATCCTGTTGACTAATGAGCCAAAACGTTTTGAAATAAATTCCATCAGGAGGATGAGAAGTATTTGGGCGAGATCAAAAACAGCACATCAGCTATTGAACATTTTGCACAGTGTTGTTTACCGGCAGCGAGTTTGCATTTATAAAAGTGTCAATGCCATCTGCTCAATGTCTAAATGCTAAATACTCAAATGTTGAATGTACAACAGCGTGTCTGCGATGGCATATTGGCTTGTTTGCATATTTTTATCACAATATTTTGGAGCTTGTTTTCATCAAACTTCTCTAATATTCCTGGGAGTGTACAGTACTTCATCCACAACCCTGTCAGCAAAATACACTACATCGCCAAAAGTATTTGGCCACCCATCCAAATGATCAGAATCAGGTGTCCTAATCACTTGGCCCGGCCACAGGTGTATAAAATCAAGCACTTAGGCATGAAGACTGTTTCTACAAACATTTGTGATAGAATGGGCCGCTCTCAGGAGCTCAGTGATTTCCAGAGTTGAACTGTCATAGGATGCCACCTGTGCAACAAATCCAGGGGTGAAATTTCCTCGCTCCTAAATATTCCAAAGTCAACTGTCGGCTGTGTTATAAGAAAATGGAAGAATTTGGGAACAACAGCAACTCAGCCACCAAGTGGTAGGCCATGTAAACTGACAGAGAGGGGTCAACAAATGCTGAAGTGCATAGTGCAAAGAGGTCGCCGACTTTCTGCACTGTCAGTTGCTACAGAGCTCCGAGCTTCATGTGACCTTCCAATTAGCCCACGTACAGTACGCAAAGAGCTTCATGGAATGGATTTCCATGGCCGAGCAGCTCGATCTAAGCCATAAATCCCCAAGTCCAATGCAAAGCATGGGATGCAGTGGTGTAAAGCACGTAGCCACTGGACTCTAAAGCCGTGGAGACGCCTTCTCTGGAGTGATGAATCACGCTTTTCCATCTGGCAATCGGACGGACGAGTCTGGGTTTGGAGGTTGCCAGGAGAATTGTACATTTCGGACTGCATTGTGCCGAGTGTGAAATTTGGTGGAGGAGAAATTATGGTGTGGGGTTGTTTTTTAGGAGTTTGGGTTTGGCCCCTTAGTTGCAGTGGAAGGAACTTTGAATTCACCAGAATACCAAAACATTTTGGACAATTCCGTGCTCCCAACCTTGTGGGAACAGTTTGGAGCGGGCCTCTTCCTCTTCCAACATGACTGTGCACCAGTGCACAAAGCAAGGTCTATAAAGACATGGATGACAGCGTCTGGTGTGGATGAACTTGACTGGCCTGCACAGAGTCCTGACCTGAACAGGATAGAACACCTTCAGGGTGAATTAGAACGGAGACTGAGAGCCAGGCCTTCTCAACCAACATCAGTGTGTGACCTCACCAATGCGCTTTTGGAAGAATGGTCGAAAATTCCTATAAACACACTCCGTAACCTTGTGGACAGCCTTTCCAGAAGAGTTGAAGCTGTAATAGCTGCAAAAGGTGGACCGACATCATCATATTAAACCCTATGGGTTAGGAATGGGATGGCACTTCAAGTTCATATGTGAGGCAAGGCAGGTTGCCAAATACTTTTGGCAATTGTGTATATTATACTGTGTTATATTATGTTGTACTTTTTCTGTTAACGTCTCTGAATGACCCAATCAAATATTAGCTACTCAGTTGTCTCTGGGGAATGTACTCAGTTGGTCAATTTAAGGGACATTTAACCATTAATCAATTCTGCATATTTATATTTTCAATGACAATACTTGTCCACTTTATTGGCTAAAACTGTGCATTTTGTTGATTAAATGGCGCAAATGTATTTAAAGTGTTCAATCTATGGCTGTGATTCTTCCTTGATTATGTTTCATCTGCAGTGCTCGGGACGACCGACAGACACGACTATTTGTCGCCATCTAGCGGAACGCTTGGGTAAACTGCCAAGAAACTCAGAGGTCGGCTTTAAACCCAAAACCAAAATAAAACAAACATTAGAATATTTCGTTTGAAGACTAAATAAATTATAATTCTCAACACAACATAAAAACTAGAAAATATTTAAAACCCTCAAAACATCTTATAAGATTTCAAATGTACATATATGTAAAATAACACATTACATTTACTCACATTATAAGCCAGGGGTTGTAGATAACATTTGTGTATGAAAAGAAATCTGCTCTTCAAAAGATCAAGGATGGCCCAGTGGTTAAGACTGTTGACTTGGAATGAGAGGTACTGTGTTCGAAACCCATCCTAGTCGACAGCATCTTGCTCCACCTCAACATACTTTCCTGAAAGAGCAAAGACATGGTGTCACAAGACCCAGGATAGCCCAACGGTTAAGACTGCTGACTCAGGTTGAAGGGTGCTGGGTTCAAATCCTGGTTGGGCTAGCATGAAATTTAAAAAACTGTCTGGAGGCTTCAAGGTGACATATATATTGTAATAGTGTCACTTCTCTCATGTAAAGTTAAAATATTTTTTTAATGTATACTTTTTTTTTTTTATCCAATTACAATTAACCTATTTTATTTTAATTGTACCCAGGAGAGCTCATTGGACAACGCTCTTTATTATTAACTTTATACTCCTATTCCCACCCACCTCAGGAATTACACTCACTTGCACACACTCAATCATTCTCACACTCACACACACACACACACACACAGGTAACCCCTGAGGTGTCATCATTGACTATTTGACAATTTATTTTTGATTATTATTATCTTTAGTGTTTACTTGAATTTTCAACTATATATTAGTCATACAACTAGCACATAACATTACTCTGTGTGGGGGAGAAGAAACACCCCACAATGTATGTTGTTTTGACGCCATACAGCCAAATAACTGATTTCAAGTATGGGACTTGAACTCAATACCCCTGTATTGAGAGCCCACAGTGTTGACCATTGAGCTATCCTGGGTCCCATACAGATTGGTTTTTCACTCATATACAAATGTAATCAGTGAACTATGATCAAGGCAAAACAAAAAACTAATTTGTCCAAGTTATGGATTTGAACCCAGTTATACTGCGTGAGAGGCAGCAGTCTTAACCATTGAGTTATCCTAAGTGTAGTCTGGCTTATTCACTAATGGAATAGGAACATCTGTCGCAGTAAAATCGCGTTACATTTGTCCCAGCAGGCGACGCCTCCTTCTCCCTGGAGAGACACCACCTTAATTAACAAACACTGTAGCCTATTGTACTTCACTCCTTCTAAAATCACGTTTGTTACTGAGTGAAAAATAAATAAATGAGCATATTGTTATTAAAACAATCTACAAGGTTAATACAATTCACTTCTCTTTCTTGGCCATATTAGGACTACAGCACTCAGCCACAAAAAAGTGGAATGTTCAACCAGATATGAGTCACGTGGAGGTTAGGTTGCAGCTGGAGTAGTCTGATATCATACATTGGCACATATTTTTCTTGAAAACATCTTTAAGGTGTCTGATATAGAAACCACTCCTTCCTCAACTGGTGAGGATAGTCGCAGAAAAGGAAGCTGCCCGCACCAGAGCCCAGTATACCAAAAAGACGGATTAAGTTATTAAAGTATATGCTAGTAATAGGAAAAGATAGACCAATCATTAAACCAAAACAACTTTCATAAACCACTGTCAGATACCATCGACGGTATCTCCATGAGTGTCATTTAGACATTGTAAACCAGGGTCCCCAAACGTTTTGACTTGGGGGGCCGCATTGGGTTGGCTGGGGGCCGGAGTTTGGGGACCCCTGTTGTAAACAAAGGGAGGCCAGAGTCCTGTAACGCCAGAAAAAAACCCACTTCCAACCAGCACAGACCTTCACCAACCCTACAAACTGAATTGTCAGACCTGGAAATCTACCTGGAAATAAATAATCTCACAATAAGAAAGATGATAGTCCAGTGGCTAAAACTGTTGCCTTGAGATTAATGGAACGGGGTTCAAACTCAGCTCTAACTGATAATATTTTCTTCCTTCTCATCTTACTTAACTGAGCCAGGAGTCCCCGATTACATTCGTGTATGGACCAAAACCCAATGTGCAGAAGACTTAGGATAGCCCAGTGGTTAAGGCTGTTGCTTTAGATTGAAAAGTACTGAGTTCAAATCCCGCTCCGGCTGGTAATGTTTTTTTCTACCTCATCATACTTTAGAAAGCCAGGGGTCGTAGATAACATTTGTGTATGGAAAGAAATATTTCCTTCACGAGACCAAGTATAACCCAGTGGATACGACTGCTGACTTGTAGTGAGAGGTCCTGGGTTCAAACCCCAATGCAGTTGAAAGCACTTTTTTCCACTTTACTGAGCCAAGGGTCGTCGATTACATTTGTGTATGGAAATAAATGTTCTCAATACGAGACAGAGGATAGTCCACTGGTTAAGACTGTTGCCTTGTGATTAATGGTACTGAGTTCAAACCCTGCTCTAACGGGTAGTACTTTCTTCCATTTCATCTTACTTAACTGAGCCAGGAGTCCTCGAATACATTTGTGTATGAAACAAAATCAGGGTTGCACAAGACCCAGGTTAGACCAGGGGTTAAGACTGCTGACTCAAAATGGGAGGTACTGGGTTCAAACCTTACTCTGGTTGGTGGTGTTTTCTTCTACCTCATTACACTTTACTGAGCCAGGAGTCCTCGATTACATTTTTGTATGAAAAAAAATATTCTCTGCACAAGACCCAAGATAGCCCAGTGGTTAAGACTGTTGACTCAGATTGAAGGGTGCTGGGTTCAAATCCTGGTTGGGTTGACATGAACTTTACAAATTTGTCTGTCACCTTCAAGGTGACATATATTGTAAGAGTATCACCTCTCTTGTGTAATGTTAAAATAATTTTTCTTTTTTTTTATCCAATTACAATTAACCTATTTTATTTTAATTGTACCCAGGAGAGCTCATTGGACAACGCTCTTTATTATTAACTTTATACTCCTATTCCCACCCATCTCAGGAGTTACACTCACTCGCACACACTCAATCATTCTCACACACACACACACTCACAGGTAACCCCCGAGGTGTCATCCTTGACTATTTGACAATTTATTTTTGATTATTATTATCTTTAGTGTTTACTTAATTTTTCAACTATATATTAGTCATACAACTAGCACATAACATTACTCTGTGAGGGGGAGAAGAAACACCCCACAATGTATGTCGTTTTGACGCCATACAGCCAAATGACTGAGTTCATATACGGGACTTGAACTCAATACCCCTGTATTGAGAGCCCACAGTGTTGACCATTGAGCTATCCTGGGTCCCATTCTGGACTGGTTTTCGCTCATATACAAATGTAATCAGTGAACTATGATCAAGGCAAAACAAAAGACAAATTTGTCCAAGTTATGGATTTGAACCTAGTTATACTGCGTGAGAGGTAGCAGTCTTAAC